>NC_080675.1:181885902-182203347 GCF_030445035.2 Dasypus novemcinctus | reverse complement strand
TATTACTCCTAACCACAATCCATAGGTCACTCCAGTTGTATTTTTCCCATATTATTCCACATTCCCAACACCCTTCGGTAGTGATGTACAGTTGCTCTAATTCACAAAGGATACTCTTGCATCTGTACTACCAACCACAATTCTCATCCATCTCTTGGTTTACCATGCTATTCTGTTCTTAGATTATTCTCTAGCATTTGCCAATTGGCATTGACATACCTAGACTACCATTTTCAGTCACATTCCCATTTATAAACTAGCTTTTTCTCACTCTGTGCTACCAACCACTCATTACATTTCCACACTTTTACAGTAAAGCTAATTAAAACTTCTACATACATTAAACATCAGTAGTCCATCTCAGTCATTCTCTTATCTCCTTTAAGAATCCACCACCCACCACCAGATCTTGAACATATTTTCGTATAATTTCTTCTAGAAGCTTTACGGTTCTTGCTTTCACTTTTAAGTTTTTGATCCATTTTGAGTTAATTTTTGGATATGGTGTGAGATAGGGTCCTCTTTTCTTCTTTTGCATATGGATATCCAGTTTGTTCAGCACGATTTGTTGAATGGACTGTTCTGCCCGAGCTGTGTAGGTTTGACAGACTAGTGAAAAATCACTCACTATACCTGTGAGGGTCTGTTTCTGAACCATCAATTTGGTTCCATTGGTCTATGTGTCTGTCTTTATGCCAGTGCCATGCTGCTTTTACCGCTATAGCAAGGTAGTATGAATTAAAGCCTGTAGTTGAGGGAAACGGACTTTGGCCCAGTGGTTAGGGCGTCCGTCTACCATATGGGAGGTCCGCGGTTCAAACCCCAGGCCTCCTTGACCCGTGTGGAGCTGGCCATGCGCAGTGCTGATGCGCGCAAGGAGTGCCTTGCCACGCAAGGGTGTCCCCCGCGTGGGGGAGCCCCACGCGCAAGGAGTGCGCCTGTGAGGAAAGCCGCCCAGCGTGAAAAGAAAGTGCAGCCTGCCCAGGAATGGCGCCGCCCACACTTCCTGTGCCGCTGACTGACAACAGAAGCGGACAAAGAAACAAAAGCAGACAAAGAAACAAGACGCAACAAATAGACACCAAGAACAGACAACCAGGGGAGGGAGGGAAATTAAATAAATAAATCTTTAAAAAAAAAAAAAAAAAAAAGCCTGTACTTTTTTTTGAGAATTCACTTTTCCTTTTTAAATGTTTCTGACTATTCAGGACCCCTTACCCTTCTGAATAACTTTGATAATTGTGTTTTCTATTTTTAAAAAATACTGGTGGAATTTTTATCAGAATTGCATTGAGTTTGTATATAGATTTGAGTAGAATTGACATCTTAATGATATTTAGTCTTCCAATCCGTGAGCATGAAATGTTCTTCCAGTTATTTCGGACTTTTTAAATTTAACATTGAGTTGCAGTTTTCTGAATACAAGTGCTTTACATTATTGGTTAACTTTATTCCTGATTATTTGAGTTTTATCTGTTATATATGTATACTTTTCATTATTGAACCTCTTTATAGAACAAAACTTCTTCAAAAATGAAGCCCAATATAGTGCCAGGTTCCATTAATTGTAAAATGGAATATAGTGATGAGTTTAAAGGTTAGATATAGAATACATATTAATTTAGAAAAATTAAGGTAAAAATGAATTGGGGTATCAAAAAATTTAAAAATGCAAAAGCTTTGTTTTTGATGTTTTGCCATCCATCACTGCAGTAAGTGTTGCCCTGTATGCAAATTGGCAAGGCAACTTCTTCCGTCTTTTCCTCAGTGTCTATGTCCTTTCTTTTTCTTTTCTTTTTTTCCCTAATTATTAAGCTTATCTTCATAAAAGTTTTATATCACAATAATTTATATATACAATATACAGTATGCCCACATATCTAACATAAAACCCTTTCCCTTCCACAGCAATAATCTTTTTACATGTTCATACTATATTTACTGAAACTGATGTACAGATATTGAGACAATAGCTTTCAAACAAGGTAACATTTAGGTTTACATTGTGGTTTATATTTTGGACTATACAATTTTCTAAAATTTTAATTATCTTATGTTTTACATTATGATTTACATTTTAGCCTAACAGCCCCTATATATTTTTGGTGTAATTTAACATGTCTTACATCCATCCTTGCATAATCTTGTGGAACACTTCTATTGCCCACACAGTTACGTTGATTCCATCTATTCAATACCTCTTTCCCCCTCCCCTCAAGGCCCACAGTGACTGTCAATCTTCATTGCTTGAAGGGCCATGTTCAGAGATACTTGCAACAGTGTTGAGGGCTTGACATGCTCAACTGCCCTAATGCATTGGGAGCCACCATTTCTCTCGAGAGATACAATTCCCTCTATTTGAGAACATCAGTCCTCCCTAGGATGTGGGTATACCTTCACTCTCATTATATGGGTCTCTATCCAATGATATAACCCACTATGGCAAAATGAGTACTCACACACTCCCTAGAAGCCTGTCCTGTATCGCCAGTGGTTCTGGGTTAATGAATTGGAATTAGGGATTCGGATGTTTTCAAAACTCTTGCAAGCATTTCCCAGTATCTTAAAATTTGTCCTATCTTGTATCTTGAGGAGTGACATCAAATGAAAATGCTCTGGTAGTTGTTTGGCCAGATGGAGAAGAAACTGGCAGTAGTTTATGAAAAGATGAGATTTGTTACAGATGGTTTATTGGCTTGATTCTCCACTAGATATCAGAGGTTTCCTATGGGTTTCTATGGGGATTTTGGTTCTATGGGATTTTGGTTTCCACTCAGTGGTGTCTAGAATGGCATGTTCATTGTGTCCTTGGGATGAGCATTTTGGTCAATCTCCTTGGTTTATTTAAGGTGTTTATTCCATAGAATTCACCCTGAGTTTTCCCTCCAGTGGATGTGGAAGTGATCCAGGTCCAGATCCTTTGGCTCTCCATTTGTTTCCATGCAGCTTTTAGAATCCTGTGACCAAAAGGGTTTCTGAGTGTGGGATCTTGAACACTTTGTTTCCCATTTAATGGTGTTTCTCAAGAAATGCTCCCATTTCTCCTGCCTCTCTCTTGGGCCTGTGCCCTTGAATAGAGGTTTGATTTCTTTTAATTCTCTCTTGCCTATAGCTGTGCATAATAGAAATTTATGGAACTGTGACTTGAAGGCAGGTTTTCAGTTCATCTAAGAGTTTCTGTATGGAGTTGCCTTGTGGTGGTTATTGCTGTTGCCTTATCACGGTTGATCTTGTTGATGACGTATTTCATGTGGTTTATGTTCTGAAGAGTAATATGTCGCCCACATATCTGTGAAGGTGGATGCCTTTGTATTTTCTATACACAAGACAGCAGTCTGTGACTTGTCTCCCCCTCAGCTCATGGTAACACATGCAGGTATTTGTGTTTGGGTTCATATGTTACGGTACTTGCGTATAGACATGAAGATGTTATAGATGAAGAGTTTAGGTGTGTTACGTTTCCTTGAGTTCACTGCATAGAAAAACTTTTGTTTTGAAAAAGGGAAATATTTGGGATTTCCCTGTTTCAGTAAGGGATATAACATGCACCATTGCGCATACATATTTACCGTTTGAAATAGGGTTCTGTATTGTTTAGTTAAGGGCATTTTATTCCCGTTGTTGCGCATATGCTCATGTCTCATATGAAGTGTAAGGTCTGTTGGGTGGAATTCCTGTTTTGTTGTCTCAAATCCTGGGATTTCACATCCTGTTCCTGACATTTGATTTTCTGCTGGTCATTGCTTTCATTTCCATTAGCGGCCAAAGTCATTCGTACAACATTTAATCCTAACGTACTATTAGGAAGAATGTCTGATAACTAAGGTTGTACCTTAATATACAGCAGAGGAGAAAAGGCAAGGGCTGTACATCATGTTTCCCCATACATTCTTGGTCGAACTATAGAGAGATTAAGATTTGGAGACACTGAATTCTAGAAACATGATACCAGTTTTTGCATCTGATAATTGTGCACCAAGGATGGGCTTAGGCCCTTAGAAGAACCTTCAGTGTTACATGTCTACTTGTACAAATGCAACATATCTAAGTTTATATCAAAGGATAAACTTAAGTGCATAGCTGGTGGAAGGAAATGAAATGTAGATGCATGAAGGGAAACTCAAAATTCTGTGTTTACTTAGGTCCTCTTCATCCTGATTATTGTAGTCATGTTTGCATTTGTTTTCTGTACAATTCTTAGGTGGAATTCACAGGGAATGAATGCTGTGTGAAGGGAAAGCAATTCACCATGTGTTTACTGTCCTGAGACGAAAAGAAATCCTTGGAATATCTGTGGTCAAGAGTCTTGAGAATCTTGGACACATCTCATAGCAGTAGGAATTTCTCTTTTTCCCCTAACCTACTGACAGACTCCAAGAATAGGTCTGCCTCCAGGGACCTCTTACCTTCCATATCACAAATGGCATGCAGATATTCAATCCTTTAGTGTCTCTCGTCTTCTTTATGATCAATGACTTGGCATGGATAATCCCATGTGAGCAAATGTTTAAAGACATCTGCTGTACAAATGCCATACCCGGAGTTTTAAAATTCGGCAGTCTATGCCTGGATCAAAGCATTCCTTGGAAGCTGAAGAAATTGAGTGAGAACTCTATACCGTCTCACCTCATCAAGCTGAGGTCCAGCCCATTGCCTCTTTCCTACACATATGTAAGTGAGGGGCACTTTCCATGTGTTCCCTTTCACACTCCCACTCAGTGAGGAATCTTTCACATGTCTCCAGCCCTCGGTCACTAGAAAGATGAGGTTTTCCCTCGGCATGAATACACGGTCCCTTTTGATGGGGGTTCTCTGAGGGCAAAGCCCCCCACATGCATACAGGATCTGTGCCCTGGTGGGTGTGGAGCTGGCGGCTGTTTTGTGACATCATTGTATGGAAGGTGCAGGCTGCTGAAGGCTAGGAGAAAGAAAGCAGGTCCAAGGTGTTGGGATTAGTGTGTTACTAAAGCCATGAAATTAGGAATATTCTCTAGGTTTTATTTTTCATTTTGTGAGGAAATGTGAGTGCCAACCTTGATGGGGAAAATTGAATGGAAGTAGTATTATGGATGGTTGAAATCCTTTTTGAAGTCCTCCAGAATCCATTGAAGGGGTCATAGGATTTTCTTTCAGATTTGATAGCGCAAGGAAATCACTCTTCTGTTGGGTTGTAGGTTAGAAAAGAAAAACCAGGGAAGAGTGCCCAGGAAATGATGTATGTCAACGTTAGTGGTTCAACAGCTGTGGTTTCTGTAGATTTTACTAGGATTTCTAAGCTATGGGTTGCATTTTCATACCTAGTTTTGCCTGGAATGGAATGTTCTAATGTCTATGTGTGCAAGAATTTCAAAGAATTGTCTTCCTTTGCTCCCAGCCTATATTCCTGAGAAATAAACATGACATTTCCCATATTGGAACTGCAACGATCCATTGGCCCTCCATTGCAATATGCCAATAATTTAGACTCTCTAATCTAAAAGTCTGGTGTGCCTCTTGCCACAGTTCATGGTAGGTTTTCTAAAGGAAGGTGCTTTTTAATAAAGGGCCATTTGATGCATATCTCTTTATCAAATGCACTTCAAGAAGATGTTTGATTGTTCCATGCAACTCTGTTCCATATCTGTCCACTAATCACTTACCCCCACAAATGAAATTCAGAATTTAACTTCATTTAAGAGTAGCTGAGGCATATTTGCCTTGTTTTTGTTTTATTGGTATCTTATCATTGTTGAGTCTGTTCACTATACTTTTTACTTGACAAAGGGGCAAATAGTACTTCTGAAAATATTGATGAGAAGTTGTCTCTTTTGTATTTTCAGTAGGCAAGTCTTGATGACACTTGGATTGACACCTTCAACTCATGATAACTCAATTTGGTTATGATTTGTTTTTATACATTTGGAGTTTTCTATAAAAAGAATGTGGAAGAGAGTTACTAATGTTGGTTTCATGAGTGTACCTTTGATCTATTGCCAGGATAGTGAAGCTCATGGTTTGAGAATACCTAGGTACTTGCAAATTGACCTTTTTCCATAAAGACCCTTATCACAGACCATTCATACAAATTTACCCTAATTTGCCCCTGTGAGGATTTCTTGACTGGATTGTTGAGAAATAGCCCATGTCCAGGAACAGGTGTGGAGTCTTAAGATGGGACTCTCTACTCCTTGGCCAAATATCCCAGCTGTGTATCCACTGATCCAGGAAACATTATTTCCTTCTGATCAAGTGCTGTTCATTTCTCATGGATCCAAAGGGTTTTCTGAAATGTTGAATTATTTCCAGTGTGAGTCAATGTAGATTATTAGAAGATGTGTTACATGCAGTGTGTCAGTGATAGGGGAGGGCAGTGAGGAGATGCGTCATCGACATGTGGTTACAACTGACAAAGTGATGGTAGAAGACATTATTCAGTTTATTATAAATTATCTGAATACGGAGTCAGAGGAATTGTACAGTCAAAAGAAGACTTTTATCATAAGGGAGAGCACTTTTAATGTACATATTCCAAATGGCCCCACACAGCAAACATGCAAGTATGCATACATACATGCCATCGTTCATACATATGTATATAAAACATCCATAAAGATAAGGTGTAAATGATTTGTAGGTGTGTTGTATTAGTCAGCCAGAGGGGTGCTGATGCAAAATACCAGAAATTAGTTGGTTTTTACAGAGGGTATTTATTTGGGGTAGGAGCTTACAGATACCAGACCATAAAGCATGTTACTTCCCTCACCAAAGTCTATTCTCACATGTTGGAGCGAGATAGCTGCTGACATCTGTGAGGGTTCAGACTTCCTGGGTTCCTCCCTTCCAGGGTCTTGCTTCTCTCTGGGTTCAGGGTTCCTTTCTTCCCAGGTCTTGCTTCTCTTTCCCCTGTGTGCTTACTTTCTGGGGCTCCAGCTTAAGTCTTCAGCATCAAACTCCAACATCAGAACTCCAACATCAAAAACCCTTGCATCAAAAGCTCCAACTCTGTCCTTTGCCATACCTTTTATCTGTGAGTCCTCACCCACCAGGGTCCCCTTGATGCCCTAATGTGTGGCCCAATCAAAGCCCTAATCATAACTCAATCACACCCAGTAATAGACCAGATTACAAACATAATCTAATATCTATTTTTGGAATTCATAACCATATCAAACTGCTACAGGTGTTATTTTAGGCAGTGAAAAAAGAATGTTGTCCTGATTGCCTTTGATCATTTGTCCTTTTCTTGACTGCATTTCTTTTATGCTAACTTCTCAGGTAAGATGCCATCAGATGGGAGCCATTTGGGTGAAAAGAGTCTACATTTCCTTTAACAGCTGAAAGTACATGAATGTCCCTAGAAGCAATATGGCCTTGAGTCTCCTGGAACCTGGTAGGTGGCTCATGGCAGTAAGATATTTTTTTGGGTAATGTATTGCTATATCCTATGGAATACATAGATCTAAAAGAAATTTTTTTTTTTTTCATGTCAAAGTACCATACCTAAGTCCACTCATTGAGTGTTTTGGGTCTTATCCATAATCAACGGTACGGTTGTCAATATTCAGAGGATTGACATATTTGCATCCGTGACCTCTGTACCCAAGCCTGCTGCTTAAAACTTCTAGACTGTAACAATGTGATTGGATCGATGATGACATCCTAATTAGCATTCCTTGGAAAAGCTGAACAAAATGAGTGAGAAATCCCTACTGTCTCCTCTCATCAAACTGAGGTCCAGTACGTTGTCTCTTACTAAGTTACTACATGAGTGAGAGACACACATGTTCCAAAGGTCCTATGTCCTCCTCTGGCCTGGGCTTTTTCACAGGGGGTATCTACAGTCTTCTGGGCAGTGAAGAGATTCAGTTTTACACTTAACACAAGTGAAGATATCCTTTGCCTCTTGGATCCTTGATTAGGTCCATCTTCCTAGTCAATAGTCATACTCAGTGAATTGGTTCCTGGGGATTTTATTGAGGGAATTTATAATACCATATCTTGATGGGTATTTGAGACCTTCCTGTAGCTCTCTGCTATCCATGACTAGGGTACGGAGAACAGGTCTTGACTCATTGAGTAGCACCGAACATCAAAGATTTAGCAATGATTTCCTAGTTTATATCATTGGGTGAGGAATTAGAGTGCCAATGGTGTTTGATATGAAATAATGGGGATCATTGATGGAGATTCTAACAAACTATAATCATTACAAAGTGCATTGAAAAGGCATTGTTGCTTGTTATACTCTTGACCTCAAAATGATATGGAGGTGCTATGGGCATTGATGGCCAGATGAAGCAGGAAACAGGACAGCTGCCTCTGAAATGATTAGATGGCTATAGAAGTTGTTTAATGGCTGGATTTTCCTCATGGTGCACAGAGGTTCTATGCAGTTCTATTGGTAAAGAAGGTGAATAAAGGTGGTCCTGTAATGGAATGGCAATGTCAATGTATATGTGAATTTGGTTAGGTGGCTTTGGTTTGCATATATTGTTTATTCCATAGTAATAAACGTCTTCCTTCTCTTCATAGATAATGAAGAAATCTCCTAGTCTTGCATCTCCATGTCCCAATGATTTAGCAACCTCAGAAGGTCTTTCCTGGATCTTGCCATACCATGTTTAACATTGAAAAAGATAAGTTCATTTTCCAGAAAGACCTCATATTGTTACTCGTATCCCTCTCTGTCATGCCTTTTGTTGGAAATTTGCTTTATGTATGTATGCAAGTAGGTGCCAGGATGGGCTTGGAGAGAGCATGTCAAAGTACCAGGCATTAAAACTGATTTTGAATTATCTTCCCAGACTCGGTGATGGTAGTTGATTTTTTTCCTTTGAATAATAGTTGTTGATCTTATTGGTGATGCATTTCATGTATTAGAGAGCTTCTAGTAATAACTTGCCAACTTAGGCTTGAGGGGTTGACTCCTGCCTGTGTTGTATTTGTAAGTCTCAGTGATTTTTGTTTTACTTCAGCTCATGGGGTTCCCTGTTGGAATTTTAACTTGTGCCCCAGAAGGGTTCTCTGTGCTTGTCTGTGTGGTACCAATAAAAATTTAGATGTGTGAGTTTATGTTTCCTCCACTCTCATGAAATTGAAGCCTGTTGCTTGTGAAACTGCCAGATATTTGGAAATTGCCCCCATTTCCAGTATTAGAAAGATATAGCATGGGCTATTTTGTGTACAAATGAACTAATTCCTCAGGATTCCATCTTGGCCCTGGGAGGTGAGGATTTCTTATCATATACTAGTGTGAACTTAGGGTTAGATTTGGCTCTGATAGAAGGATGCTCCCTGCTCTGTGGCCTAGTGTCTCTCATGAGCCCCATTTCATCCCTGAAACAATTCTTCCCATGTATTTGCTTCTTTCTGACCAAGTCTGATCAATTTCTGCTTGTGTCCAAAGACATTACTATACCGTTGAGTTCAAACATGTGATGACTGAGAATGTAGAGTATTGCTTTCATCTTCTCCCAATTTTGTCATATCAGGAGACTGATGATTGAAGGCATAGATTTTCCACAGAAGGTTTCCACAGTTGGCATCCAGGGAAGTATATAGAGAGAATGCCTTGCAGAAAGAGGTAACATCTTTAACATCTGAATATATAAACCTGCACATAAAACATTTACACTTAGGCATATACATAAACACATATTCCTCACAATGTACATAAAAATAGTTGAAGTCAGTGCAGTGGAGGTGCAGCACATAAGCAGTATAAAATTTGGGATTGTGGGTTTTGTGTGTGATCTGAAGCATGTGTTTGTTTTCTCTGATCTCTGTTGCAGTTGCTTATGAATGAATGCCCTTTCAAGGTATTCTCCATCTGTCTTCACATGTGCAGATGTTTGGGGGTCTCTGAAAGCACTGAGGACTAGACCCCTCTAGAAGCTAGTAAATGTCTTGGTGGTAAGCATTCAGCTTCTCTTACCAAACATGCAGATAACCTTGCCAGGGTTACAAAGTCCTAAAGGAACTTTGTATTTTAATGTCACTACAGTATGCCAGAAACCATTCACTCCTTGAGTGCCTTGTCTTTTCTCCCTGCTCAATGACCTGACTCTAGAAACTCAAGGGGGCTGAGCAGGGTGGGCTCTTGGGCTCCCATCATCCCAATCACAGCTTTAAAATGCCAGGGTGTACGAAAGTGCTTAGATGGATGAATCGACCCAAGTATATGTTCCTTGGAAAAACTGATCTAATGCGTCTAAATCCCTTCTTTCTCTTCTCCTCGCATGGAGGTCCTGCACCTTGACTCACTTCAAGGAGCCTCTGAGTGAGGGGCCGCACCCTGTGCTTCCTTCTGAGCTCAAATCCATGCTTGCAAATTTGGATGTCTCCAGCCAACTGTGCACTAGAAACATTTGGTTTTACACCTGGCCGTGATGAGGGATTCTCTTGTTGAACCACCCCTTGATCGGTACATGATACCCATCAAATGCAGAGTTCCTAGATTGGGTGGGTGCAGAATCGGTGGGGAATCTGTGATACCACAGTGTCACTCCATGCAAGTCACTTAATCCTCATATACCCTTGACCTACCCACATCTGGGAGAAGTTTGGCAGGTTGGTAATGTCATGAGAGTGTGTAAGGTAAACAGTTAATCACCTTTTCCAGGTTTCCTCAGATGGTGATATAATTTCTATGCCAGTGGTATTGGTTTGATTGAATGGGAATGAGGGATTCAGATGTGTTGAATCCTCTTGCAAGCCTTGCCAGAATGCCTAAAAAATTGTCCTCTCTTGTATCTTTAGTAGTGACATCAAAATAAAATGAAAATGTTCTGGTGGCTGCTAGGCCATGTGGATAAGAATCTGGCACTTGCTTAGGAGCAATTGGTTGCCATTACAAGTGGCTTTTTGGCTAGCTTCTCCATAAGATGTCATAGTTTTCCTGTGAGTTTTTATGGAAATGTTAGTTTCGACCCAATGGCCTTTAGAATGGCATGTTCAAATGTCTTTGAGGATGAGCAGTTTGGCAGATTTCCTTGATTTTGTTGCGTTGTGTATTTCTCACAATTCAGCCAGATCTTTCCCTCCAGTGGGCATGGAAGCAATCCAGGTCCATATCCATTGGCTTTCCTTTTGCTCCCACCTAACTTTTAGAACTCCTGTGACCAGAGTGTTTTCTGGAGTGCCGGACCTTGAGCACTTTTTTTCCTAAGTAAAGGAATTTCTCAAGGAATGCTCCCATTTCTCCTGCATCCTATTGGATTAGTGCATTTGAATGGAGGTTTGACTTCTCTAATCCTCTCTTGCCTGTAGCTATATGGAATCAATGATTCATGGCACCAAGAATTGAAGGTTGGTTTTCAGTTCATCAAAGATTTCCTGTGTGGAGTTGCCTTGAAGTTGTTGTTACCTTATCATGGTTGATCTTGTTGATAACATATTTCATGAGGTTTAGGTGCCATCTGTTAACAGGTTGCCAAGATATGTGTAGGAGGTGCATGTCTAATATTTTCCATAGGGAAGACATGGAGATGAATGGTTTATCTTCCCCTCAGCTCATGGGAATTCATATAGGTATTTGAGTTTGGGTGTAAATGTTAGATTACTTCTCTACAGTCATGAAGATGCTATAGATGAAGAATTTAGCTGTGTTACATTTCATTGCTTCCATTATGTGTTGTAGCAATTTGATATGGTTCATGAATTCCGAAAATAGATATTTGATTATGTTTGTAAACTGGTCTGATTCTGAGCATGATTAAATTATGATTTGGGCTTTCAATGGGCCACTTAAGTAGAGTGTGGAGTCCCCACCCATTGGTGGATGGGAACTAAGATAAAAGACATGGCAAAGGGGATTGTTGGAGTTTTGATTTTGGAGCTTTGATGCTGGAATTTTGAGCTGGAGTCCAAGAAGTGAACATACAGGTGAAGAACAAAGAGAAATAGAGAAGGCTCCTTAGACAAGGCAGAAATCCCAGGGAGAAAGACAGAGCCATTTGCCTGATCATCTGTAGCTGGCCTTGTGGAGAATCAGATGAACTGAGCCAAGAGAGAAATGAGCCCCAGGAAGAGAGGAACCCAGGAAGCCTGAACTCTGGCAGATGTCAACGGCCATCTTGCTCTAACATGTGGTAAAAGATTTTGATGAGGGAAGTACCTTATCCTTTATGGCCTGGTAACTGTAAGCTTCAATCCCAAATTAATACCCTTTATAAAAACCAACCAATTTCTGGTATTTTGCATCAGCACCCCTCTGACTAATACATGTGGTTAAGCTTTTTTTTTTTTAAATGACATATCTGGGGATTTTCTTATTTCAGAAAGAGATTTCTCATGCCCCATTTTGCATACATGTTTTCTGTTTGAAATAGGGTTCTGCATTGCTTAGTTAAGGGCATTTTTTCTCATTGTTGTGAACAAACCCTTGTCTCAAATTAGGTTTGAGGTCTGTTAGATGGACTTCCTGTTTTGTCATTCAAGGTTCTCATATTTCTCATTCCATGCCTGAAGTTTAATTTTCTGATGGTTGTTACTTTCTGACCTACTTACTTCATTTCTGTGTGGTCGAAGTCATTGCTACAATCTTGAATTCTAATTTACTTTTAGGAAGAATGTCCGTTAACTATGGGTGTGCCCTATGTACAGTAGTGGGGAAAAGGTAAGGGCTATTTGACATTTTTCTCCATCTAAAGTTGGTCGAATTGAGAACATAACACCAGCTTCGTGATCTGAAAATTATATGCCTGATATGTTTTCTGCCAGTGGAAGAACCTTAAGTATAACATGCTTATCTGCACAAGTGCAACATGTCTAAGGGTATATCTAAGTATACACATAAGTGCATAGCTGCTGGAAGGAAATGAATTATCGATGCTTGGAACAAAACTCAAATTTATGAGTTTACCCTGGTCCTAAAACTTCTGAGTATTGTAATCATGTTTGTAATTGTTCTTTATACACCTTTTAGGTTGAATTGGCAGGGAATTAATGCCATGTGAAGGGAAATCAATTCACCATGTGTTCTCTACCAAGAGATGTAAGGGAATCCCTGGAAGATCTGTGGCCAAGCGTCTTGAGATTATTGGACATCGCACATGGTGGTAGGCATTTATATTCCTAACCTACTGCTATTCTACCAAGATTAGGTCTGCCTCCAGGGACCTTGTGCCTGCCATTCGCAAATGGTGTACTGAGATTCAGTCCTTGAGTGTCATTGGTCTTCTACATGATCAACAACTTGGCACTGAAAATCCAGTGTGAAGAAATGTTTAAAGATATGTGTTGTCCTAATGCCATGCCTGGCGTTTTAAAGTTGGGCATTCTGTGATGGATTGTTGATGACACCCTCAAAGCATTCCTTGGAAGTAGAACAAAATGAGTGAGAACTCTATACCGTCTCAGCTCATTGAGCTGAGGTCCAGCATGTTGCCTCTTTCCTACACATATGTGATTGAGGGCCGTTTCCATGTGTTCCCTTTCACACTGCCACTCAGTGCAGGAATCTTTCACACGTCTCCCGTTCTTGGATTATAGAAAGATGTGGTTTTCCCTCGGCTTGAATATAGGGTCCCTTGTGATGGGGGCTCTCTGAGGGCAAGGCCCCCCACATGCACACAGGATCTGTGCATTGGTGGGTGTGGACTGGTGGTGTCTTGTGACTTCATTGTATGGAAGGTGCGGGCTGTGGAAGTCTAGGACAAAGAAAGCAGGTCCAAGGTGTTAGGATTAGTATATTACTAAGGCCATGGAATTAGGAATATTTTCTAGGTTCTGTTTTACATTTTATGAGAAAAAGTGAGTATCCACCCAGATGGGGCATATTGAATGGAAGTAGTGTTAAGGATGGTGAAAATTCTTTAAACCCCTCTTGAATATATTGAGGGGTATCATAACATTTTGCTTCAGTTTTGACAGCCCAAGGAATTCACCGCTCTGTGCAGCTTTCAGGTAGATAAGGAAAACCCGGGAAAGAGTGATCATGAAAATGTATGTCATCATTAATGGTTCAACAACTAGAGATTCTGTAGATTTTTGTAGGATTTCTATGCTTTTTATGGGTTACATCAGCATGACTAATTTTGCATGGAGAGGAATGGTATAGCCTCTCTGTTTGTGTAAGCATTTCAGAGAATTGTCTTCCTTTACTCCCCAGCATATATTCTAGAGAAGTAATCACAACATTCCTGTATTGGAATGGTGGGCCTCTTCTCCCAGTTCACAGTAGTTTCCTAAGGGAAAGTGTTTTTTTTAGTAACAGCCCACTTGATGCACATCTCTTCATTAAAGTGCACTTTAAGAAAATGTTTCTTCTCCCATGCTGCTGTGTCCCGCACCAGTAGGATTAGTGGAAACTAATCACAGTGCCATGAATCCAGAATTTAACCTCATCCAAGGGTACTTTTGGCATTGTTGCCCTGCTTTTGTTTTGTTTGTATTGTACAATTGTTTATGTTTACTATATTTTACCATGGTATAGGTGTAAGTAATAAGTTCTAAAGATAGGAATGAGAAGTTAGACCTTGTATTTTCAGTAAGCAACTCCTCATGACATTAGTTTTGAAGATTTCAACTCAGGACAACCCAAGTTAGTATTAGAATTTGTTTTATATATGTGGGTTTTTCCATGCAAGAATGTGGAAGAGAGTGTTTAAAGTTGGTTACATGAGTGTACTTTTGCTGGGCTGTCAGGAATGTGAAGCTAACTGAGTGTGAAAATAATAGGTACCTGGGAATTGCCCTTTTTCGGTAAGATCTTTATCATGGACCCCTCATACAAATTTCCCCTGTTGTATTGTTTTGGCTCTTGACCCTGTGAAGGAGGAATTCGCTAGAATGTTGGAAAAAAATGCATGTTGGAACCAGGTGTCGAATCTGCAAATGGACCCCTCTGCTTCTTGGCCAGATATTCTGGCTGTGCTTCCATTGACCCCTGATGTGTTATTTCCTTGTGATGGTTACCTTCTGGGAAAGTCTCTTGGGCCCAAACATGTCATTGGAACATTTGAAGTCAATTTCAGGATGATTCACAATGTAGATTATGAAATGGTGTACTTCTTGCCATGCACGGTTGATAGGAGGAAGGCAGTGTGGTAGATATCATCATTAAAACCTGGGTACAACGAACAAATTAATGGTAGATGGTACTCTGTTTATTAGAAGGTATCCAAATATGAAGTCAGAGGAATAGTGCAGTCAAAAGAAGGCTTTTGTTGTGGGAGGCAGAATTTTAAATGCACATATTCCAAAATGGTTCCACACAGCAAATATGCATACATCCATGTCATCACACAAACAAATGTATATAACACAGCCATTAATAATTTGTAGGTATAACATGTAAGGCAATGGAAAAAGTTTGAACTGGTTGCCTTTCATCATTGGCCATTTTCTCAATTACATGTGTGTTTTCTGCAGACTTTTCAGGTGGAGATGCCATCGAATGGAAGCCATTTGGGTGGAAAGACCTGGAGGTGCCCTAAACGCCCTGGAAGCAGTGTGGCCCCGAGCCTTCCAGTATCTGGTAGGTGGCTCATGGGAGTAAGATTTTTTTTTTTTTGCTTAATGTACCACTAGTCTCCTATGGAATACATATTTACTCTCATGACCCCTGCACACCTCAGCCTGCCACTTAAAACTTCTGGACTGTAACAACATGCTTGGATCGATGATGACACCCTAATCAGCATTCCTTGGAAAAGCTGAACAAAATGAGTGAGAAATCCCTACCGTCTCCTCTCATCGAACTGAGGTCCAGCACGTTGTCTCTTTCTAAGTTACTCTATGAACAAAGGACACACACGTTTCATGGGTGGTCTGCCCTCCTAGCCCAGGCCTTTTCACTGTGGTGTCTATTGTCTTCAGGGCACTAGAGAGATTCAGTTTTACACATAGCACTAGGGAAATTCTCCCTTGCCCCTTGGATCTACGATGAAGACTATCTTCCCAGTTAGTGGTCACACTCAGTGAGTTGGTTGCTGGGTTTTATAAGGGAATTTTAATACTGTAACATGAGTCTGTACAGGCATTTGAGATCTTCATGTAGCGCTCAGCTAGGGGATGAAGACCAGATCTTTTGAGTCATTGACTAGTACCTAAGGTCAAGGATTTAGCAGTGACATACAAGTTTATGTCATTTGGTGAGAAATTGGAGCGCCAGTGGTGTTTGGGTGAATGAATGTGAATCTTTGATAGGGATGCTTACAAACCATCTGCAAGCACTGTGAGAATCCACTGGAAAGCTGTCATTGCTTGTTTTTCTACTTTTGGCATCAAAATCATATGGAGGTGCTATGGGCATTGCTCAGGCTGGATGAAGTAGGAATTAGGGACTATTGCTCCTGGAATAATTAGATATCTTTAGAAGTTGTTTAGTGGTTGGATTTTCCCCATGTTGCCATGGGTGTTCTATGCAGTTTTTTGGTTAAAGGAGGTGTATAGAGGCAGTGCTATATGGAATGTCCAGTGTCCACACATACAGGGATTTGGTTTGATGGCTTTGGTTTGCATATGGTGTGTGTTCCACAGTAGTAAGCATCCTCCTTCTCTTCATAGATCATGGAAGCGATCTCCTCGCCTACATCACCATGTATTAAGACCTTAGGCTGAAGGTCTTTCCTGTATCTTGCCAATCCCTGTTCATAGTAAGGTTCACATGCAAGAAGATGTGTTCTTTTTCCTGAAAAGACTCATATCATCACTTACATTCCTCTCTCTTTCATGAAGTCTGCTGAACGTCTGATTTATCCATGTATATAGGTGTTAAGAGGGACTTGGAGAATGCAAGTCAAAGTACCTAGCAGTGACTTGATTTTTAATTCATCACAGTCTCAGTGATGGTAGCTGACTTTTTTCCTTTCAGTTATTGTTGATTTTATTGATGATATAGTTCATGTTATTAGGAGAGCTCTAACATAGGCTAACAGTGTTGAATCCTTCAAATGTTCTGGACTCTTATCCTGTACTCATGTTTCTTTTGCATTTGTTCAGCCATGAAATTCATTGTTAGAAATAAAACTTGCATTCTCAAGGATTCTTTGGTGATGGCCATTGATACTTTGAGTGTCACAGTGATAAAAATTTAGATATGTGACTTGATGGATCTTCCAATCTCACCATATCGAAGCCCCCTGCTTGCAAAATTGTCAGATATTTGGGAACTGTCTGATTTCCAATATAAGAAAGTTATTGCATGAACATTTTTGTATATGAACATCTTTTCCTTAGGATTCCATCTTTGCACCAGAAATCGATGATTTTTTTCATTATCATGTACTATAGCGACCTCCGCTATTGACTCCGATAGATGGATACTCTCTGCTCATTGGCAAGTGTTGTGCATGAGCCCTAATTCATCCCTGAAACATTCTTTCCTGCTGTTTGCTGCCTTCTGACCAAGTCGGATTCATTCCTGCTTGTTTCCAAAGACATCAATACACTGTTGAATTCAAATGTGTGATGACTGAGAATGTAGAGTATATAGATAGGTGTGTTTTCCTGGAATGCACCGGATGAGCAAAAGGGGAATGTGGCGCTTGTCATCTCCTAATTTGGTCAATGTGGCAGATTGATGGCTGAAGGCATAGATTTTCTTCAGAAGGTTTCCGCAGTGGAATCTAGGGAAATGTAGAGAAATAATTCATTTGAGGCAGGAGGTAACACATTCAACATGTACATAAAGGAGAAGATAAAACTTTTAGCTATGTACATATGCACATGATTCCTCACCAATATACATAAAAATAGTTGAAGTCACTGCAGGTCAGGTATTGCACATAGCACTATAAAACTGGGGAGTGTGGGTGTTGCGTGTGATCCTGTGTACATTTCTGAAGCATGTGTTTCTTTTCTCCACTCTTTTCTGTTGCAGTTTCCTATGAATGAATGCCATTTTGAAGAGAAGATTCTCTGCTTATCTTCACACATGTAGATATTTAGGGGTCTCTGAAAGTGCTGAAGACCAGAGCCCACTGGAAGCTGGTAGATGACTTGGTGGTATGCATTTGTTTTAATTACCGAAAATGCAGATATTCTTCCCAGGATTACTAAGTCTTAAAAGAACTTTGTCTGTTACTCTCACTAAGGTGTGCTGGAAACCATTCACTCCTTGAGTGCCTTGTCTTTTCTCCCTGATCAATGGACTGTCTCTAGAAACTCGAGGGGGCTGAGCAGGGTGGGCTCTTGGGCTCTCATCATCCCAGTCACAACTTTAAAATGCCAGGGTATACGAAAGTGCTTAGATGGATGAATCAACCCAAATATATGTTCCTTGGAAAAGCTGATCTAAATGTGGCCAAATCCCTACTGTCTCCTCTCCTCGCATGGAGGTCCTGCACACTGACTCAGTTCAAGGAGCCTCTGAGTGAGGGGCCACACCATATGTTCCCTTTTGAGCTCAAATCCATGCTTGTAAATTTGGATGTCTCCAGCCGCCTTTGCACTAGAAACATTTGGGTTTACACCTGGCCATGATGAGATATTCTCCTGTTGGATGGCCCCTTGATTGGTACATGATTCCCATCAAATGCAGAGTTTCCTAGATTGGGTGGGTGTGGAATGGGTGGGGAACCTGTGACACTACAGTGTCACTCCACACAAGTCACTTAATCCTCATATACTCTTGACCTACTCACATCTGGGAGAAGTTTGGCAGTTTGGTAATGTCATGAGAGTGTAATGTAAACAGTTCTTCACCTTTTCCAGGTTTCCTCAGATAGAGATGTAAGTTCTGTGTGTTTTGGGTTGATTAAACGGGTATTAGAGATTTGGATGGTTTGAGTCCTCTTACAATTATTGCCATAATGACAGAAAAGTTGTCGTACCTTGTATCTTTAGTAGCATGATGGCTGCTAGGACATATGGAGAAGAAACTGGTAGTTGCTTATGAAATGATAGAATGTAGTACAAGGTGCCTTTTCATCTGGTTTCTCCAAAAGATGTCATAGGATTCCTTTGGGTTTCTATGGAAATATTACATTCGAACCAGTGGTCTTTAGAATGGTATGTTCAAATTTCCTTGGGAACGAGCATTTTGGAAGATTTAAAAAATCTTTTTGTGTTGTGTATTCCACACAATTCAGTCTGACTCTTGAAACTCGAGGGAGCTGAGCAGGTTGGACTCATGGGCCCTCCAAATCCCAGTCTTCAGCTTTAAACACCAAGGTATATGGAAATGCTAAGATGGTTGAATCTGCCCAAAGAAGAATACCTTGGAAAAGCTGATTCTAAAATCATTTATCTGCTCCCCTTGCACAGGGCTCCTGTATGTTGACGCAGTTCAAGGAACCTCTGAGTGAGGGGCCACATCCCTCTGTTCCCTTTTATGCTCAAATCCATGCCTGTAAATTTGGATGTCTCCAGCTGACCAGGTACTAGAAAAATTCAGTTTTACACTTGGCCATGATGAGGGAATCTCTTTTTAAATGCCCCCCCCCTTTTATATATATATATTTTATTTATTTATTTTTAAAAGATATATAGATCACACAAAATGTTAAATAAAAAAATATAGGGCAACCCATATGCCCCATTCGCCATACCCACCCCACTGCTCCCACATCAACAACTTCTTTCATTAGTGTGGCACCTTCTTTTTGGTTTTTGTGCTCTGCTGCTCAGTATGGATTATAGTTTACATGGTAGTTTACACTCTCCCCCAGTCCATTCATTGGGTTATGACAGGAAATATAATGTCCTGCATCTGTCCCTGCAGTATCATTCAGGACAGATCCAAGTCCCGAAAACGCCCCCATATTATACCTCTTTTGCCCTCTCTATATCTTCAGCAACTCCTGTGGCCACTGTCTCCAAATCATTGCTAGAGTCACAATAATTCTATAGTAGAATACCAGTAAGTCCACTCTAGTCCATGTTTTATTCCCCAATCCTGAGGACTCTGAGATGGTGATGCCCACTCTACCTCTTAATTGAGAGGGGGCTTGCATCCCACGTGACTGAAAGATTGGACTCCCATGCTTGCAGTTGTAGACTCTCTTGTTTCCTTAGTGTGGTAGTTGTTCATTCTTACCTCCCTGTCAGCTGACCTAGGTAAGTCCAATGAACTGGAGAGTAGGTGTTGCAACTCTGCTGAGGCTCAGGGCTCAGCTGGCACATGGACTGCCCAGAGAGTCTAGTTTTCTGAGCGTATACCAACCCCAGCGCCAACTACAGGTTCAATAAAAGGTATAGAAGAGGCATGTGTAGATAAGTCACCTCTGATTCTAACTCTGTCACACTCAGGAGCACAAATTCCAAAGTAGGGCCCACTGGCAAGCCACCAAACTCTTGGAGCCATCTTTAAATGACCCCTTATTGAATGTGATATTCCCAGCAAGAGCAGAATTTCCTAGATTAGGTGCATGCTGATTTGGGAGGGAATGCCACAGTTTGAGACTCCACAGGTCATCTAATCCTCATATACCATTTACCTGCCCACCTCTGGGAGAACTATGGCCAGTTGGTAATGTTATCTAAGAGTCTAAGGTAAACAGCTATTATACTTTCCTAGGTTTCCTCACATAGTGATGCAATTTGTGTGCCAGTGGTACTGGGTTAATTGAATGGAAACCAGTTATTCTGATGTCTTGAAACCTCTTGCAAGCATTGCCAGAATGCCAGAAGAATTGACTACCTTGTATCTTTAATAGTGACCTCAAAATAAAATGAGAATTCTCTGGTGGATCCTAGGCCAGATGGAGAAGAAACTGCCAATTGCTTATAAAATGATTAGATGTCATTAAAAGTGACTTTAGGCTGGTTTCTCCATAAAATGTCATAGGTTTCCTATGGTTTTCTCTGGGAGTGTTATGTTCCATTCAGTTCTGTCTAGAATAGCATGTTGAAGTGTCCTTGGGGATGAGCATTTTGGCAGATTGCCTTGATTTATTTATGGTATATATTCCATAGAATTCAGTCTGAGCTTATCCTTCAGTGGGTGTGGAAGTGGTTCAGGTCCAGATCCTTTGGCTCTCCATTCCTTCCCACACAACTTTCAGAATCCTGTGACCAAACTGGTTTCTGGCATCTGGGGCCTTGAACATTTTGTTTCCTATTTAAAGGTGTTTCTCAAGAAATGCTCCCATTTTACCTTCATCCCTATTTGGCCAGTATCTTGAGTGGAGGTTTGATTTCTCTAATCCTCTCTTACTTATACTTGTGTGGAATCGACAATTTATGGAACAAAAGAATGAAGGAAAGTGTTCAGTTCATCCAAGAGTCTGAATGGAATTAAATGTCTGGTTTTTGTTGTAAACTTATCATGGTTGATCTTGTTGATACATATTTCTTGTGGTTTCAGTGCTGTATAGTAACATGTACCCAAGATACATTCTTCATTTGATCCCTGAAACATTATTTTCTTATGACTCTTACATTCTGGTCAAGTGCAGCTCATTTCTTGCAGGTCCATAGATATTACTGGAAAGTTGTAGTCCATTCCAGGATAAGTCACAATGTAGATTATGAAAAGATATATTTGATAGGGGAGAGCAATGTGACCAATACCATCATCGATACCTGGGAACAATGGCAGATTGATGGTGGAAGGCATTCAGTTTAATAGAAGGTATCCAAATACAGAGTCAAAAGCAGCCGTTTGCCATAGGAGTCAGCACTTTAATGCACATATTCGAAAATGGCCCCACACAGCAAATATGTAAACATGCATATTCCCTTGCTATCATACATACATATCTATATAATACACCCATAAAGACAAGACGTAAATGGTTTTCAGATGTGGTAAGTGAAGCGTGGAAAAATGGGTGTGGCCCTGGTTGCCTTTGATCATTTGTTCTATTTTCAATAGTGCATTTGTTTTCCACTGACTTCTCAGGTGAGATACCATTGAATTGAAGCCATGTAGGTGGAAAGAATCTACATTTCTTTCAACAGCTGGAGGATGCAAAAGTCCCCGGAAGCAGTGTGGCCCTGAGTCTTCTGGAATCTGGTAAGTGGCTCATGGCAGTAAAATTTTTTTTTGCAAAATGTCCTGCTAGTCTTCTAAGAAATACATAGACCTAAAAGAAAATATTTGTCATGTCAATAATGCCATGCCTAGACCCACTCCTTGAGTGTCTTACCTCTTTTCCATAGTCAACTGTATGGTTGTCAATACTCAAGGAACCGACATATTTGCACTCTTGACCTCTGCACACCCCAGCCTGCTGCTTAGAATGTCTATACCAGGGGCTCTGAAAAGGGGTCCATGAGCTTGAATTGGAAGTCAAGAAAACATTCTTGTTGGGACATGTTGGTGTGGGTGTGATATATTTATTAAATAATACCCAGTATAGTGTGGACTTAGTAAGGGGTCTGTGGTTTTTACCTGACTGACAAAAGGGTCTATGGAACAAAAAAGTTTAAGAACCCATGTTGTAATTGTAACAATGAGCTTGGATCGATGATGAAACCCTAATCAGCATTCCTTGGAAAAGCTGAACAAAATGAGTGAGAAATCCCTACCGTCTCCTCTCATCGAACTGAAGTCCAGCACGTTGTCTCTTTCTAAGTTACTGTATGAACAAAGGGCACACACGTTCCATTCTGCATAGGTGGTGGAAGGAACTGAAATGCATGATGGAAAACTCAAAATTCTGCATTTACTCTGGTACTCATCCTCCTGAGTATTGTAGTCATGTTTGTATTTGTTTTCTGTACACTTCTTAGGTAGAATTGACAGGGGATGAATGCCACGTAACGGGAAAACAATACACCATGTGTTTACTACCCCAAGATGTAAGGAAATCCCTGGGAGATCGTGGCCAAGAGTCTTGAGAATCTTGGACATGTCTCACAGAGGTAGGCATTTTATTTTCCTAACCTACAGATATTCTCCTAAGAATTGGTCCTCTTCCAGGGACCTCTTACTTGTCATATCACAAATGGCATGCTGAGATTCAATCCTTGAGTGTCATTGGTCTTCTCAATTTTCAATGACTTGGCATTGATAATTCCATGTGAATAAATACTTAAAGATATCTGCTGTCCGAATGGTGTATCTGGAGTTTTAAAAAATTGGGCAGTCTGTGCCTGGATCGATGATGACACCCTCAAAGCATTCCTTGGAAGCTGAACAAAATGAGTAAGAACTCTATACCGTCTCATCTCATCGAGCTGAGGTCCAGCACGTTGCCGTTTTCCTATGCATATGTGAGTGTGGGGCAGTTTCTCTGTATTGCCTTTTCCGCTCCTACTCAGTTTCACACAGCTCCAGCCCTCAGTCACTAGAAAGTTGCATTTTTACCATGGCATGGATACTATAGGTCACTTGTTGTGATGGGGGATCTCTCAGGGCTGGCATCCTCAAACATATACATGGTCTGTGCATTGGTGGTTTGAAGCCGGTGGCTGTCATGTGACATTTTGTGGAAGGTGAAGGTACCTGAAGTCTAGGGGAAGGAAATCATGTCAGCGTTAGAGTGTTTTAAAGCCAGGGAATTGGAGTATTTTGTATGGTGTTTTTTGTTTTTTTTTCTTCATTTTATGGGTAAATGTGAGTGCCTACTGTGATGGGGTAAACTGAATGGAAGTAGTGTTAAGGATAGTTGAAAACCTCTTTGAAGCCTTCTAGAATCCATAGCATTTTTTTTATCCCCCCCTTGAAACTTTTGTGTGCTGACTGCTCTCTGTGTCCATTTGCTGCATGCTCTTCTGTGGGTTTTTTACTGCTTGTCTCCCTTTTTTGTTGTTGCATCACCTTGCTGTGTTGGCTCTTCACAGCATCTGTGGGCTAGGCAGTGCTCTGCAGTGTGTGGACGAGCTTGCCTTCACAAGGAGACGTGAACCCAACTGATTGAGCCACAGCCACTTCCCAGTCCATAGCATTTTAGTTCAGTATTGATAGCTCAAGGAAATCAGTCTTCTTTGTGACTGGTTAGCTAAGATGAAACCAGGGAGGGGTGTGCATGAAATGATATATCTCAATATTTGTGGTTCAGCAGCTAGAGTTGTGTAGATTTTTGTAGGACTTCTTCCTTTCTGTGGGTGGCATAGTCATGTCTAGCTTTGCCTGGAATGGTAGTGGAAGCATTTCAGGGAATTGTCTTCCTTTACTCTCTGCATGTTTATTCCAGAGAAGCAAATATGAGAATTTTCTTTATCAAGTATGCAGTGATTCATCAGACCTCTAATTGCAATATGCTAATTTTTTTTAAGAATATCTAATCTAAAGGTTGGTGTACCTCTTGTCTTGGTCCATAGTCATTTTCCCAAGGGAAAGTGTTTTGTCAGTAAAGGCCCATTTGACATGCATGTCTACATCCAGTGTACTTCAGTAAGATGTTTGCTTCTTCCATGCAACATTTGTCTTACAAATGAAATCTGGAATATAAGTTCATCTGATAGTAATTGTTGTAGTTGCCTTGTTTTTTTTGTTGGTGATATCCTATCATTGTTGATTTTGTTCATGATATTTTTCACATGGCATAGGGGCAAATAGTAACTTCCAAAGGTTTGATGAGAAGTTGTTTCATTTGTACTTTCAGTAGGCATGTCCTGATGACAGTTAGCTTGATGTCCTCAACTTAGGACAGCCTAATTTAGTATTGTGATTTATTATTTTACTTGTGGGATTTTCTTTTTTTTTTTTTTTCTTTTATTGACTTTGTAATAATATTACATTAAAAATATATATGTGAGGTCCCATTCAACCCCACCCCCCCACCCCCCCTCTCCCCCCCCCCCAACAACACTCGTTCCCATCATCATGACACATCCACTGGATTTGGTAAGTACATCTTTGGGCACCTCTGCACCTCATAGACAATGGTCCACATCATGGCCCATACTCTCCCCCATTCCATCCAGTGGGCCCTGTGAGGATCCACGATGTCCGGTGATCACCCCCGAGGCGCCATCCAGGGCAGCTCCACGTCCCAAATACACCCCCACCTCTCATCTCTTCCTGCCCTTCCCCATACCCATCGTCCACCATGTCCACTTTTCCCAATCCAATGCCACCTCTTCTATGTGGACATTGGATTGGTTGTGTCCATTGCACCTCTATGTCAAGAGGAGGCTCAGATTCCACATGGATGCTGGCTGCCATCCTCCCATTTTCAGTTGTAATCGCTCTAGGCTCCATGGTGTGGTGGTTGTCCTTCTTCAACTCCATCTTAGCTGAGTGTGGTAAGTACTTGTGGGATTTTCTATGGAAGAATGTGGAAGAGAGTAATTAAAGTAGGTTTCATGAGTTACCTTTTCTCTGTTGTCAAAAGAGTGAACCTTACCGATTGTGAACATATCTGGTACATGCAAATTACCCCCTTTCCAGTAAGACTCTTATCACAGACCACTCATATAAATTTACCATGTCATATCATTATGGCTTTTACTTGGGAGAAGGTGTTGATTGTTGAGAAATAGTATGTGTCTGGGACCAGGTGCACAATTTTCAGGTGGACCCCTCTGCTCCTTGGATAGCTATCCTGGCCGTCTGCCATTGATTCCTGAAACATTATTTCCTTGGGCCTGTTACCTTCTGGCCAAGTGCACTTCATTTCTGCATCTCGAAGTTGTTCAGCTTTGAGTAACCAGGTAGATTCTGAGAAGTTGTGGCTCTTGCAGTGCATGGTTGATAGGTGAGGGCAATGTGGCCAATACCATTGTTCAATGGGAGAAAAATAGGCAAAGTAATGGTAGAAGGCACTCAGTTTACTAGAAGTTACCCAAATATGGAGTCAGCTGCTGTCATAGGAGACAGTGCTTTTAACGCACATGTTCCACAGTGGTCCCACAGAGCAAGCATGCATACATTCATGTCATCATACATGCAAAGGTATGAAATACAAGAGAATATCTAAATGATACACAGGTGTGGTATGTAAGGCAGGGGAGATGTATTTTGCACTGTTTGCCTTTGTTCATTTCCTTGTTGCTCAATCATGCCCTTGTTTTCTGCTGACATCAGGTGGAGATGCCATCGAATGGAAGCCATTCAGGTGGAAGGAGTGTATGTTCGTTTTAACATCCGGATGTGCATTAAATTTTCTGGAAGCAGTGTGGCCCTGAGTCTTCTGAAATTTGGTAGGTGACTCATGGAAGCAAGAATATTTTTTGGGGTAGCTAAATGTATCATTAGTCTCCTATGGAATATATAGACCTAAAAGGAATTATTTTTTGTTATATCAAAAGGTCATTCCCAGACCCACTCCTTGAGTGTCTGGCCGCTTTTCCATAATCAATGGTTTGCTTTGGGATAGTCCAGGAATCGACACATCTGCACCCATGACCCCTACATATCCCAGCCTGCAGTTTAAAATTTCTAGACTGTAACAACGTGCTTGGATCGATGATGACACCCTAATCAGCATTCCTTGGAAAAGCTGAACAAAATGAGTGAGAAATCCCTACCATCTCCTCTCATCGAACTGAGGTCTAGCCTGTTGTCTCTTTCTAAGTTACTACATGAGTGAGGGGCACACACGTACCACAGGTTGTCTGCTGTCCTCTGGCCCAGGCCTTTTCACTGTGCGTGTAAATGGTCTTCTGGGCACCAGAGCGATTCAGTTTTGCATATAGCACTTGTGACCATATCCCTTCCTGCTTGGATCCTCTATGAGGTCCACCTTCCAGTAAGTACTCGTGCTCACCGAATTGGCTGATGGGGATTTGTTGAGGGAATTTATAACACCAGAGCTTGAGTCTGTATAGGCCTTTGAGACCTTCAGGTAGTCCACGCTACCCACTTCTGGAGGATGGAGTCCAGGTTTTTGAGTCACTGAGAGTGCCTTAGGTCCAGGATTTAGCAGTGATTTCCCAGTTTATGTTATTTGGTGAGGAATTAGAGTGCCAGTGGTGTTTGGGTTGAGTTAATCAAGGGAATTCTTGATGGGCATGCTGACAACTCATCTAGAGCATTGCAGGAATCCAGCCACCAGTGGCCATTGCTGGTTACTGTACACTTGACCTCAAAATGATATTGTGGTGCTTTGGGCCTTGCTGGCCAGCTAAGGTAGGAAACAGGGACAGTTGCTGGTGAAAGGATCAGTTGTCTTTGAAGTCGTTTAATGGCTGCATTTTCTTCATGTTGCCATTGGTGTTCTACGTAGTTCATTTGGTAAAGGTGGTATATATGGAGGTGGTCCTGTAATGGGATGTTTAAAGTCCTTGTGGATAGGAATTTGGGTATATGGCCTTGGTTCACATAGGATGTGTATTCCACAACAGTACCAGCCTTCTCTTCATAGCATCAAAGCTATCTACTGGGCTTACAAAGCAGTTGCCAATAATTTAGCAAGCCTAGGCTGAAAGCATTCCTGAATCTTGCCACTTTCCTTTTCATGCTAAGTTTCACATTCAAGAGTTGTGTTTCTTTTTCCTGAAAGGCCCCAACTCGCATCTGTGTCTCCCTCATGCCTTCTGCTGAAAGTTTGATGTATCCAGGCACACAGGTGCCAAGAGGGGGCTTTAAGTGTCCATGAGAAAATACTAGGCATTAATCCTGATTTTGAAATCCCCCCTGACTCTGTGATGGTAATTTCCTTCTTTCCTTTCAGTTATTTTCATTGCTATAATTTGCAAAATATCTCATGTATATTAGGAGAGTTTTAGCAACACCTTGTACACGTAATCTCAAGATGTTAACTCCTTTGTATATTCTAGACCTAAGTCCCAATGAATTTGTTTTGCCTCCTTTAACTTATGAGGTTCCCTGTTGGAGTTATAACTGGTGTTGCAGTAGGTTTTTCTTGTGCTAGCCTGAGTGTGATACTGAAGAAAATTTAGATGTGTAGCTTTTTATATCTTCCACTCTCACAATATTGAAGTCTGTTATTTATAAAACAGCCAGATATTTTGGATTTGCCCCATTTCCAGTATAGGAGTGTTAGAGCATGGATCCTTTTGTGAACAAAAGAACCAATTCCTCAGGATTTCATCTTGGTACAGGGAGTGGATGGTTTCTTTCTTATCTTGTAATAGTTTAGTGTTAGATTTAGCTCCATTAAATAGACACTCACTGATCAGTGGCCCATTGTCATGCATGTGCCCTAATTCATCCCTCAAATGTTTGTTCCTGCTCTTTGCTGATTTTTAACCAAGTCTAATTCAGTTTATTTTTGCTTGTGTCCAGTGACATTATTCCACCTTTGAATGCAAATACCTGATGAGTGAGAATGTAGAATATTGATAGGTGTGCTTTCCTGGAATGCCCTGGCTGAGCATCAAGGGAATGTGGTGTACGTCATCTACTAAGTGGTTCACCATCAGTCGATGGATGGTTGAAGGCATAGATTTTCTTTTTCTTTCTTTCTTTCTTTTTTAATGTTACATTTAAAAAAATGAGGTCCCCGTATAGTCCCCACCTCCCTCACTCCACTCCTCCCATAACAATAACCTCCATCATCATGGGACATTCATTGCACTTGGTGAATACATATCTGAGCTGCTGGACCACATGGTCAATGGTCCACATTAGAGTTTACACTCTCCCCTGTTCACCCAGTGGGCCATGGGAGGACATACAATGTCCAGTAACTGTCCATGCAGTACCACCCAGGACAACTCCAAGTCCTGAAAATGTCCCCACATCACATCTCTTCTTCCCACTCCCTACCCTCAGCAGTTACCATGGCCATTTTCTCCAGGTCAATGCTACATTTATTTCCATTACTAATCAGAATAGTTCCAGAATAGAATATCAGTAAGTCCACTCTAATCCATACTCTATTCCTTAATTCTCTGAATCCTGGGATGGTTATGTCCACTCCACCTCTGTACAGATTTTCTACTGAAGGTTTCCATCGTTGGAATCCAGGGAAATGTAGAGTCAGAATGTTTTGAGGCAGGAAGCAACATATTTAACATGTTCATATCTAAATGAGAACATAACACTTTTAGCTACATATGTACTCACATGATTCTTCATCAATGTACATATAAAAATTGTTGACACTGATGCAAGGGCGATGCAGCAGATAAGCAGTGTAATTTGGGATTGTGGGTGTTGCGTGTGATCCTGGTAGTTTCTGAAGCATGTGTTTGTGTTCTCTGCCTTTTCTCTTGCAGTTGCATATGAATGAATGCCATTTCGAGGAGAAGATTCTCTGTTTCTCTTCACACATGTGGATATTTGGGGGCCTCTGAAAGCGCTGAGGACCAGAGCCCTCTGGAAACTGGTAGATGGCTTGCTGGTAAGCATTTTGTTTCCTTACCAAACATGCAGATATTCCTCCCAGGGTTACAAAGTGCAAAAGGAACTTTGTCTTTTGCTGTCACTAAGGTGTGCAGGCAACCGTTCATTCCTTGAGTGCCTTGCTGTTTCTCCCTGCTCAATGACCTGACTCCAGAAACTTGAGGGGGCTGAGCAGGGTGGGCTCTTGAGCTCTCCAACTCCCAGTCACAGCTTTAAAACACCAGGGTGAATGGAAGTGCTTAGATGGATGAACCCCTGCAAATACCTATTTCTTGGGAAAGTTGAGCAAATGAGTCTAAAATCCCTACTGTCTTTTCTCTTTGCATGGAGCTTTGCATGTTATGTCAGTCCAAGGGACCTCTGAGTGTGGGCCAGCATCATATGCTCCCTTTCATGCTCACCCTCTGTGCTTGTAAATTTAATATCTCAGCTGACTTTGCACAAGAAAGATTCCATTATAAAATAGGCCTTGTGGAGCTCATGTGGCTCAGTGCTGGAGTGCCAGCCTCCCACTTATGAGGTCCTAAGTTCAATCACCCACCCCAGTACTTAAAAAAAAAACCTGGTATGATGAGGGAATCTCTTACTGAATGACCCCTTGATTAGTGCGTGACTCAGATCAAATGCAGAGTTTCCTACACTGGATGGGTGTTGACATGGAAGGGAACCTGTGATGCCACAGTGTAAGTCCATGCCAGTTTGCCTAATCCTCCTATACCCCTTGCCTACCCACCTCTAGGAGAAGTATGGCAGACTGTTAATGTCATGATGAGAGCCTAAGGTAAACAGTTATTAATCATTCCTAGGTTTCCTCACATTGGGATGTATTAGTGTGCCAGTTATGTTGGGTTGATTGGATGGGAACCAGGGAATCAGATGTTTTGAATCCTCTTGCAAGCATTGCCAGAATGCCAGTAAGTTGTCCTACCTGTATCTTGAGTAGTGTCATCAAAATAAAATGAAAATGTTCTGGTGACTGTAAGCCAAATGGATAAAAAACTGGTAGTTGCTTATGAAATGATTTGATGTCAATGTAAGTGGTGCATCAGGTAGTTTCTCCATAAGATGTCATAGGTTTCCTATGGACTTCTATGGAAATTTTAGTTTCCACTGACTGGTCTTTGAATGACACATTCAAATGTCCTTGGGGATAAGTCATTTGGAAGATGTCCTTGATGTACTGAATGTGTGTATTCCACAGAATTTTCCCTCCAGTGGGTATGGATGTGTTCCAGATTCAGATCCATTGGGTCTCCATTTGTTCCCACCGAAATTTTAGAATCCTTTGACCAAAGTGGTTTCTGGAGCATGGGATCTTGAACACTTCATTTCCTAAGTAAAGGCATTTCTCAAGAACTGCTCCCATTTCTCCTGCATCCTATTGGACTAGTGCCCTCTTCTGGTGGTTTGAGTTCTCTAATCCACTCTTGCATGTAGCTTGCGGAATCAATGATTCATGCAACCAAGAATTAAAGGCAGGTTTCAGTTCTTGCAAGATTCCCTGTATGTAGCCTTAAGGTTGTTAATTTATCATGGTTGATCTTGTTGATTATATATTTTGTGTGGTTTTGGTGCATACCATTGTATTTTCCCTAGCAAGACATGGCTATGTATTCCTTGTCTATCCCTCAGCTCATGGCAACCCATGAGCTATTATTTGTGTTTCAGTGTATATGTTATAGTAGTTGTGTACAGATATGAAGATATTACAGATGTAGAATTTAGCTGTGTTAGGTTTCATTGCATTCTTCGTCTGGAAAAACAATTTATTTAAAAAATGTCAAAATCCAGGAATTTCCCTATTTTGGTAAGAGATATAGCATGCCCCATTCTGCATACATATTTACCATTTGAAATTGAGTTCTCTGTTTCTTAGTTAATTCATGTTTTGTTGTTTGAGATTCTGGTATTCCCCATCCTTTGCTTGAGATTTGATTTTCTCCTGGTCGTTGTTTTCTGAGCTACTTTATTTGTTTCTATTTGTGGCCAAAGTCATTACTAAAGTGTTGAATTCTAATTTACTTGCAGGAAGAATGTCCATTAACTATTGGTTCACCCTATGTACAGCAGTGGTGGAAAGCACGGGATATGTGATATCTTTCTACATCCAAAGTAGACCAAAGTAGGCAGATTGAGAGTTGGGGCATCAAATTCCTGAAGCATGGTACCAGCTTTGGTACCCAATAATTGCACACCAGGAATGTTTTCTGCTAGTGAAGAACCTTCAGTATAACCTGTTTGTATGCCCAAGTGCAGCAGGTCCAAGGGTATATCTTAGTATCCACACACGTGCATAGTTGGTGGAGGTAAATGAAATGTACATGCATGAGGGGAAATAGATTTTCTGTTTACCCTGGTCCTCATCCTCCTGAGTAGTCATGTTTGCATTTGTTTCCTGTACACTTCTTAGGTGGAATTAACATGAATGGATTCCATGTGAAGGGAAGGCAAATAACCCTGTGTTTACTACCCTCAGATTTAAGGGAATCCCTGGAAGATCTGTGGCCAGGAGTCTGGAGAATTTTGGACATCGCTCTCTGTGGTATGCATTTTATTTTCCCATGCTACTGGTAGTCTCCCAAAATTAGGTCCATCTCCAGGGACCTCTTACCTTCCATTCACAAATGGCGTGCTGAGTTTCAATCCTTGAGTGTCATTGGTTTTCTCTGTGATCAATGGCCTGGCACTGATAATGCCATCTGAATAAATGTTTAAAGCCATCTGCTGTCCAAATGCCATACCTGGAGTCTTAAAATTGGGCATTTTTTGCCTGCATCAATGATGACACTCTGAATGCATTCCTTGGAACCTGAACAAAATGAGTGAGAACTCTATACCGTCTCATCTCATCAGGCTGAGGTCCAGCACGTTGCCTCTTTCCTACACATCTGTGAGGGAGGGGCAGTTTCCATGTGTTTCCGTTCATGCTCCCACTCAGAGCTTGAACCATCCATGTCTCCAGCCCTCAGTCACTAGAAAGATGCGTTTTTTCCCCGACTTGAATACTGGGGTCCCTTGGGATGGGAGCTTTCTGACAGCTCGGCTCCCCACACGCATGCAGCATCTGTGCATTGGTGGGTGTAAAGCTGGAAGCTGCCTTGTGACATCGCAGTACAGAAGGTACAGTCTGTTGAACTCTAGGAAAAAGAAAGCAGGTCCAAAGTGTCAATTAGAGTGTCAGTAAGGCCATATGTCAGGCATTCTTAACCAGGGGTCCATCCGCTTAAATTGAAATTAAAAAACATTATTCTTGTGGTTTTGATATATTTATTAAATAATACACAGTATAGTGGGACTTAGTACGGGGTCCATGGATTTCATCTGAATGTCAGATTGGTCCATGGAACAAAAAAGATTAAGAGCCCCTTCCATGGAGTGCAGAATATTTTCTCATTTTGTTTTTATAATTTCGTGAAGAAATATGAGTGCCCACCAACATGGGAGTAGAGTTATGGATGGTTAAAAACCTCTTTTTTTTTTTAATTTTTAAATTTTTCTCTCTTTATTTTTTTACATGTTACATTCAAAAAACGAGGTCCCCATATACCTCCCACCCCCGTCACCCCACTCCTCCCACATCAACAACCTCTTTGATCATCGTGGGACAGTCATTGAATTTGGCGAATACATTTTGGAGTGCTGCTGCACCACATGGATAATGGTTTACATTGTAGTTTACACTCCCCCCAGTCCCTCTTTGATGTCTTCCTGAATATATTGGGATGTTTCATAGCATTTTTTTAAAGGATTAAAAAAAAATTTCTCCCCTTCCCCCTGTTGTCTGTTCTCTGTGTCCATTCGCTGTGAGTTCTTCTGTGTCCACTGGCATTCTTGTCATGTGGCACTGGGAAACTGTGTCACTTTTTTTGTTGTTGGTTTTCCTGCATCATCTTGCTGCATCAGCTCTCCATGTGTGTGGTGCCACTCCTGGGCAGGTTGCACTTTTTTCACGTGGGGCAGCTCTCCTTGCCAGATGCACTCCTTGTGCATGAGGCACCCCTACAAGGGGGACACCCGTGTGTGGCATGGCACTCCTTGTGCATGGCAGCCCTGCACGTGGGTCAGCTCACCACATGGGTCAGGAGACCCTGGGCATCGAACCCTGGACCCTCCATGTGGTAGGCGGATGCTGTATCAGTTGAGCCATAACTACTTCCCTGTTTCATACCATTTTGCTTAAGTATTGACATTGCAGGGAAATCAGTCTTCTATGGGGCTTGTGGAGTAAATAAGAAGCCAGGGAAGAGTGCTCGTGAAATGGTGTTTGTCACCATGAGTTTATCAACAGATAGACTTTCTGTAGATATTGTAGTATTTGCATGCTGTCTGTGGTTTATATCATCATGCCTGACTTTGTATGGAATGGAATGTTCTAACATCTATGTTTACAAGCACTTGAGGGAATTTTTTCCTGTTCTCCCAGCATATATTCCAGAGAACTAAACATGACATTTTCCTTTTTTGGTCTGTAGTGAACCATTGGCCCTCCAATTGCAATAGGTCAGTTAAGTAGATGCTCTAATCTAAAAGTATGGTGCATCTCGAGCACCTGTCCATAGTAGGTTTCCTAAGGGAAGGTGTTTTTTGTTTTTTTTTTAAGTAAAGGCCCATTTGACATGCTTCACTATGTCAAATGCATGTCAAGAAAATGTTTGCTTCTTCTATGCAACTTTGTTGCTCACCTGTCTGGGTACAGTAACCACAGTTCCTCCAAAGAAATCTGGAATTTAAATTCATCTAAGAATAAGCGTTCTAGTTGCCTCATTTTTATTTTGTTGGTATCTTATCATTGTTGATTTTGTTCACATATTATTCACATGGCATAGGGCCCAAATAGTGACTTCCCAAGTGATGAATGAGAAGTTGTTTTTGTTAGTATTTTCAGCAGACATGCCCTTTTTTGTTGTTATACATGTAGATTTTTCTATGCAAGAATGTACAAGAGAGTGATTAATGTTTGTTGCCTGAGTTTACTTTTGCACTGATATCAGGATAGTGAGGCTCATAATTGTGAAGATACCAAGTACTTGTGAATTGCCCGTTTTTCAGTAATACCTTTTATCATGAACCACTCATACAATTTTCCCCTGTTGTATCCTTATGGCTGTTGGCCCTGTGAGGAGGTGTTGACTGGATTGTTGAGAAACAGTGCATGTCTGGGACCAGGTGTCAGTTCTCAGATGGACTGCTCTGCTCCTTGGCCAAATATCATGGCTGTGTGTCTATTGATCCCTTCACTCAACATCTGGTCTTTGAGACACATCCTCTCTTGTCAATACACCATTCCTTCTTATAGTTGAGCAATAGTCCATCATTTGTATATGGCACATTTTGTTTATCCACCCATCTGTTGGCAAACACTTGGGTTGCTCCCATTTTTGACAATTGTGAATAATGCTGCGATGAACATTGGTGTGCATATATCTGTTTGCGTCCCTGTTTTCAACTAGAAGGCACTCATTTATTAGAAGTTACCTGAATACAGAGATAGAGGTGTGTATTGTACAATTGAAAAAAGACTTTTTTCAAAAGAGGAAGCATTTAAACGTATACTTTCCAAATGGCCCCACACATCAAACATGCAAACATACATACCCCTATCCCATCTTATATACCTATATTTATAATGTATCCATAAAGAGAAACATAAGTGATTTTTGAGTATGGTATGTGAGGCAGTGGGAAAGTTATTAAACTGTTTGCCTCTGATCTTTTGGTCTTTTCTCAATTGTGCATTTGTTTCCTGCTTACTTTTCAGGTGGAGGTGCCATGAATGGAAGCTGTTCGGGTAGAAAGAGTCTACATTTCTTTTGCAACTGTAGGTTCAGGAAAGTTCCTGGCAGGAGTATGGCCCCGAGTCTCCCAGAATCTGATAGGAGGCCCCTGACAGTAAGGTTTTATTCTGACTAAATGAACCACTAGTGTCCTCAGAAATACATAGAACTAAAAGAGTGTATTTTTTCTCATGTCATACTGCTATTCCCAGTTCCACTCCTTGAGTGTCTGGCCTCTTTACCAAAATCAATGGTATGGTTGTTGCTGCTCCAGAGATCAACACTATCTGTACCCATGACCCCTACACATCCCAGCCTGATGCTAAAACTTCTAGACTGTAACATGCTTGGATTGATGATGACACCCTAATCAGCATTCCTTGGAAAAGCTGAACAAAATGAGTGAGAAATCCCTACTGTCTCCTCTCATCGAACTGAGGTCCAGTACGTTGTCTCTTTCTAAGTTAATATGTGAGCGAGGGGCACACATGTTCCATGGGTTGTCTGCTGTCCTCTGTCACAGGCCTTTTCACTGTGGGTGTCTGTTGTCTTCCTGGCATTATAGAGTCTCAATTTTACACATAATTGTAGGGAACTTATCCCTTGCCGCTTTGATCCTCTATGAGATCCATCTTATGAGTCAATATTCAACTCATTGAGTTGGGTGCTGGAGTTTTACACACCATGTCTGTAGTCTGACCACATATTTTGAAACCTTCATGTAGTCTTCTGCTACCCATATCTAGAGGATGGAGACTGGTTTTTGAGTCACTACTTCCTTAGGTGAAAGATTTATCAGTGATTTCTGAGTTTATGTATTTAGTAAGTAATTGGAGTGCCAGTGGTATTTGTGTTGTTAATGGATCATTGATGGGGATGCTGTCAAGCCATTTATAAACATTGCTAGGATTCAGAGTAAACGAGTTATTCCTTGTTACTTTACTCTTGACCTCAAAATAATATGGAGGTGCTACAGGCATTTCTGGCCACATGAAATTGGAAGCAGTGACAGTTGCTCCTGAAATGATTAGATGTCTTTGGAAGTTTTTTAATGGCTAAAGTATCCTCGTGTTGCCATAGGTGTTCTATGTAATTCATCTGGTAAAAGAAATGTATAAAGGTCATCCTGTAATGGAATGTTCTGATTTTATTCATATGGGAATTTGGTTATATGGCCTTGGTTTACAATAGTAAGCACCATCCTTCTTTTTACAGATCATCAAAGTTATCTTACATAGCCAGTTGCTAGTATTTTAGCAAGCTTAGGCTAAAAGTCTTTACTGAATCCTGCTACTCCCTGGCCATGCTTGGGTTCACATCCAAGGTTTCACTTTTTTTTTTTAAGAGACCCCCATATAATTTATTGCATTTTACCTTCTCATGCACTGTTAGAAATTTGATTTATCCATTTACATAGGTTTCTTTCTTTCTTTTTTTTTTTTAAGATTTATTTTTATTTATTTAATTCCCCTCCCTTCCCCCGGTTGTCTGTTTTCTGTGTCTTTTTGCTGCGTCTTGTTTCTTTGTCCGCTTCTGTTGTCGTCAGCGCCACGGAAAGTGTGGGCGGCGCCATTCCTGGGCAGACTGCACTTTATTTCGTGCTGGGCAGCTCTCCTTACGGGGCGCACTCCTTGCGCGTAGCACGGGGGACACCCCTGCGTGGCAGGGCACTCCTTGCGCGCATCAGCACTGCGCATGGGCCAGCTCCACACGGGTCAAGGAGGCCCGGGGTTTGAACCGCGGACCTCCCATGTGGTAGACGGACGCCCTAACCACTGGGCCACAGTCCGTTTCCCTTACATAGGTTTCTTGAAGGGCTTGGAGTGTGTATGTCAAAGTACCAGGCATTAAACCAGCCTCAGTGATGATAGTTTCCTTTTCTCTTTTGATTATTGTTGTTTATTTAATGGTGATATATTTCATGTTATTAGGAGAGCTCTAGAAATACCTTGAGAACATAGGCTCTATCTGTTGACTGCTTCTTATCTTCCTGACACAAGGCCCATTGATATTTGTTTTGCCTCCCTTCAGCTCATGAAGTTCCCTGAAAATATAACTTGTCTTCCAGAAGGTTTCTCTTGTGCTAGCTTGGTTGTCAAACTGAGGAAAATTTAGGTTTGTGATTCTATATTTCCTCCATTTTCACTACGTTGAAGCCTGTTGCTTACAAAAAGAAGAGATTTTTTGGATTTGCCCAATTTCTAGTGTAAGAGTTACAATGTGGACCCTTTGAATACAAACAAACCAGTTTCTCCAGATTCCATCTTGGCCCTGGGAGTCGATGGTTTCTTTGTTATCATGTACCAGTATGAGCTTCGGTTAGATTTGGTTCTGATAGTGGGTGCTCCTTGCTCAGCAGCCTCGTGTTGTGCATGAGCCCCAGTTCGTGCCTGAAATGTGCTTTCTTGGTGTTTGCTGCTTTTCGACTAAGTGTGATTCATTTCTGCTTTTTCTTTACATTGACACTGTTGAATTCAAGCATGTTGAGTGAGAATGTGTTTTTCTGGAATTCACTGGCTGAGTGTCAAGGGGAATGTGGCACATGTCATCTCCCAATTTGGTCAATGTAGGGAGACTGATGGTTGAAGGCATAGATTTTTGTGTAGTAGGTTTCAGTAGTTGGAATTCAGGAAAATGTAGATTATTTTTGCAGCAGGAAGTAACACCTCAAAAGCTGCACAACTAAACTTGCCCGTAAAACACAAAACATGTAGTTACAGCTACATACATATGCACATGATTCCTCACCAATGTACATAAAAATAGTTGAAGTCAATGCAATGGAGATTCAACACATAAGCTGTGTAAGCTTTGGGTTGTGGGTGTTGCATGTGATCCTGTGTATATTTCTGAAACATGTTTTTATTTTCTCTGCCCTTCTCTGTTGCAGTTGCCTATGAATTAATGCCATTTTGAGGAGAAGATTCTCTGCTTATCTTCACACATGTAGAAATTTGGGGGTCTCTGAAAGCTGAGGACCAGACCCCTCTGGAAGCTGCTAGATGGCTTGGTGTAAGCATTTTGTTTTCCTTACCAAATGTGCAGATATTGTTCATAGGGGTACATAGACCTAAAGGAACTTTGACTTTTATTGTCACTAAGGTATGCAAGGAACCATTCACCCCTGAGTGCCTTGCCTTTTCTCCCTGTTCTGTGGCCTGACTCTAGAAACTCGAGGGTGCTGAGCAGGGTGGGCTCATGGGCTCTCCACCTCTCAGTCACAGCTTTAAAACACCAGGGTGAATGAAAGTGCTTAGATCGATTAAAGCCCCCAAATATGTATTCCTTTTGAAAGCGGATATAAATCAGTTTAAAATCCCTACTGTCTGCTCTCCTTGCACTGAGCTCCTGCACACTGACTTAGTTCAAGAAACCTCTGATTGAGGGGCCTTATCCATACGTTCCCTTTCATGCTCTCATCCATGCTAGTAAATTTGAATGTCTGCAGCTGACTTTGCACTAGAAAGGTTTGGCTATACACCTCGCCATGATGAGGAAATCTCTTTTGAATGGCCCCTCAATGAAGCTGTTATTTCTAGCAAGTCCAGAGTTTCCAAGTTTGGGTGGGTGTGGAATTGGCAGGGAATGGGTCACACCACAGTATCAGTCCATGCAGGCCCCTTAATCATCATATACCCTTCCCCTACCCAATTCTTGGAGAAGCATGACAGTCCAATAGTTATGTTGAGAGTGTAAAGTAAACAGTTACTCATCTTTTTCTGATTTTCTCATCTAAATTCTTTACTAACGGTATTGGGTTGATTGAATGGAAACCAGGGATTCAGATGTGTTGAATCCTCTTGGAAGTATTGCCAGAATGCTGGAAAAGTTGTCCTACCTTCTATCTTTAGTAGCAACATCAAAATAAAATAAAAATGCTCTGGTGACTGCTAAGCCACATGGAAAGGAAACTGGCAACTGCTTATGAATGATTGGATATTGTTACAAGTATCCTTTCACCTGGTTTCTCTCCAAGATGTCATAGTTTTCCTTTGGGTTTCTATGGAAATGTTAGTTTTGACCCAACGGTCTTTAGAATGGCATATTCAGATGTCTTTGGGAATGAGCATTTGGGCAGATTTTCTTGTGCTGTGTATTTCTCACAATTCAGCCTAAGTTTTCCCTCCAGTGGGTATAGAAGTGATCAAGGTTCAGATCCTTTGGCTCTCCATTTGTTCTGACCTAACTTTTAGAAGTCTGCGACCAAAGTAGTTTCTGGAATGTGGGGCTTTGAGCACTTTGTTTTCTAAGTGAAGTTGTTTCTCAAGAAATACTCTCATTTCACCTATATCTCTATCAGGCCAATACATCTGAGTGGAGGTTTGAGATCTCTAATCTCCTGCCTGTAGCTGGGCAGAATCAACAATTCGTGGAACCAAGACAGGTTTTCAGTTCAACCAATCTTCCCTGTATAGGATTGTCTTGTGATTGATCTTGTTAACTAATGTGCTTGATTTTGCCCATCACGTATTTCATGTGGTTTACATGCCATGTATTAACATGTTTTCCAATTTATGTGCGGTAGGTGCATGCCTTTGTATTTTCCATAGTAAAGTCATGGCTGTATATGGGTTGTCTAACCCTCATCTCATGGGACCCCATGCAGGTATTTGTGTTTGGGTGTATGTTAGGGTATTTGTGTAAGATGTTACAGATGAAGAGTCTGACTGTGTTACATTTCCTTGCTTTTATTACATGGAAAACATTTGTTTAAAAAATCGATGTATTTGAGAATTACCCTATTTCAGTAAAAGATATAGCATGCACCATCCTGATTGCCTTTTTACCATTTGAAATAGGTTCTGTATTGCTTAGTTAAAGGCATTTTATTCCCACTGTCATGAACATGCCCATGTCTTGGATGAGGTGTGAGGTCTATTAGACAGAATTCATGTTTTGTCCTTTGAGATTCTGGGAATCCGGATCCTGTGAATGAGATTTGATTTTCTGCTGGTCAATGCTTTGTGAACTACTTCATTCATTTCTATGTGTGGCCACAGTTATTGCTACAGTATTGCAATTTTTTTTTCAAGATTTTTTCTGTTATTTATTTATTTTTTCCCCTCTCTTCCCTGTTTGCGTGTGCTGTCTGCACTCTGTGTCTGCTCGTCATCTTTTTAGGAGGCACCCAGAACTGAACCTGGCACCTCCCATATGGGAGGGAGGCAGCTATTCACTTCAGCCACAACTGCTCCATATTTAGTGTGTCTCTCATTGTGTTTTCTCTTTGTGTCTCCTTTTACCATCATCTTGTTGTGTCAGGTTGCAAGCCAGCCCATTGCGTCAACTCGCTGTCTTGTTCATCATCTTTAGGAGGCACTGTGAATTAAAACTGGGACCTCGCACATGGTAGGAGGAAGCCCAACCACATGAGCCACATCTGCTTCCCAAAAGGTTGAATTTTAATTTACATTTAGGAAGAATCTCTGTTAACTATTGGTATGCCCTATGTACAGCAGTAGTGGAAAAGGAAGGGCTCTGTGGCATGTTTCTGTATCCAAAATTGGTTGAACTAGACAGATTGAGGATTGGAGGTTTTGAGTTCTAGAAACACAATAACATCATGAAGACCAATAATTGCACAGAAGTAATGTTTTTTTGCCAGTCTCAGAATCTTCAGAATAACATGCCTACCTGTATAACTGCAATATATCTAAAGTTATAGCTAAGTATTCTGTGTTACTCTTGTCCTTTTCCTCCTGATTTTTGTAGTCAAGTTTGCATTTGTTTTCTGTACACTTCTTAGATGGAATTGGCAGGGAGTGAATGCCAAGAGAAGGGAAGACAATTAACAATATTCATTTACTACTCAAGATGTAAGGGAATCCCTGGAAGATCTTTGGCCAAGAGTCTTGAGAATCTTGGACATTGCACATGGTGGTAGGCATTTTATTTTACTAACCTACTGATAATCTCCCAAGTAGAGGTCCACCTCCAGGAACCTCTTAACTGCCATATCACAAATGGCGAGCTAAGATTCAACCCTTCAGTGTTTTTGATCTTCTCTGCGATCAATGACTTTGCACTGATAATTCAGTATGAAGAAATGTTTAAAGACATCTGCTATCTGAATGCCATGCCTGTAGTTTTAAAATTGGACATTCTGTGCTGGATCGATGATGACACCCTCAAAGCATTCCTTGGAAGCTGAACAAAATGAGTGAGAACTCTATACCGTCTCATCTCATCGAGCTGAGGTCTAACACATTGCCTCTTTTGTATGCATATATGAGTGAGGGGCAGTTTCTTTGTGTTCCCTTTCACATTCTCACTCAGTGCAGAAAACTTTCACACGTCTCCAGCCCTCAGTCACTAGAAAGATGCGTTTTTCCCTCAGCATGAATACTGGACTTCTTGTGATCAGGGCTCTCTGAGGGCAAGACTCCCCGCACACATACAATTTCTGTGCATTGGTGGGTGTGGAGCTGGTGGTGTCTTGTGACATCATAGTATGGAAGGTGCAGGTTGTTTTATTCTAGGACAAGGAAAGCAAGTCCAAGGTGTCAGGATTAGTGTGTTACTAAGGCCATAGAATTAGGAATATTTTCTAGGTTTTATTTTTCATTTTGGGAGGAAATGTGAGTACCCACCCATTGGGGTAAATTGAATGGAGCAGTGTTCTGGATAGTTCAAAACCTCTTTGAAGGTCTCCTTTTTCATTGCAAGGTGTGATAGCATTTTGCTTCAGTATCAGCTGCTTGAGGAAATCATATTGGTTCAATGCCTAGAGGCTCTGTAGAATTTCATAGGTTTTTTTACAGTGTGTGGTTGATGAGAAGGCCAATATGGCTGATACCATCATTGAAGCCTGGGAATAATGGACAAATTAATGATTGAAGGCACTCCCTTTATTAGAAAACATTTGAATACTGAGTTAGAGGAATTGTACAAAGGAAGGCTTTTGCCATAGGAGGCAGCACTTAAAATTCACATATTCCAAGTTGGCCGCACTAGCAAACATGGAAACAAGCATACACGTTGGCGTCATACAGACCTATTGTTATAATATATGCACAGAGAGAAGATGGGAAGATTTGTAGGCATGGTAGGTAAGGCAGTGGAAAATGGGTATTGCCCTGGTTGCCTTTGATCATTTGTCCTCTTCTTGACCGCCCATTTCTTTTATGCTCACTTCTCAGGTACAATGCCATCGGGTGGAAGCCATGTGGGTGGAAAGAGTCTGCATTTTTTTTAACAGCAGGAAGTACATGAAAATCCCTGGAAGCACTATGACTCTGAGTCTTCCATTAAGCTGGTAGGTGGCTCAAGGCAGTAAGGTTTTTTGTTTTTTGGTGGTTTTTTTTGGCTAAATGTCTTTCAAGTCTCCTAAAGAATATATAGACCTACAAGAAAGTGTTTTTTGTCAAGTCAAAACACCTTTCCCAGTTCCGTTCCTTGAGTGTCTGGCCTCTTTACCTTAATCAGTGGTATGGTTCTTTATACTCAGGGGACCAACATTTTTGCACCTATGTCCCCTGCACACCCCAGCCTGCAGGGCAAAGCCTCTAGACTATAATATTGTGCTTGGATCGATGATAACACCCTTATCAGCATTCCTTGGAAAAGCTGAACAAAATGAGTAAGAAATCCCTACCGTCTCCTCTCATCGAACTGAGGTCCAACACGTTGTCTCTTTCTAAGTTACTCTATGAGTGAGGGGCACACATGTTCCACGGGTTGTCTGCCCTCCTTGGATTAGGACTTTTCACTGTGGGTGTCTGTAGACTTCTTAGCACTAGAGCTGGGCATCTGTGGAAAGATTTCAGGGGTTCTGTTTGCTTGAATTAAAAAACAATCAATTTATTATTTTTATTTTCTCTGACCTCTTACTGATATAGCATTTATTTCACTTATGTATGCAATAAAGTATGGTAGTATTCATTTTACATCCCATTACAGTTGTTGCCTATCTTGAAAAATCACTTACAGTTATCTATACTTCAAAATTACAGTAGTTGTTAGACTTGATGCTAGTTGAGTGTCATAAAACATTCTGCCTCTACATTCTGAGAATGGGTCTGTGGTTTTTACCTTACTGGCAAAGGGTTCCATGGTACAAAAAAGGTTTAAAACCCCTGCACTGGAAAGATTCAGTTTTACACATAGCGCTAGTGAAGATATGCCCTGCCACTTGGCTCCTCAGTGAGGGCCATCTTCCCAGTCAGTAGGAACAATCAGTGCATTGGTTGCTAGGGATTTATTGAGGGGATTTATAACACCATAGCTGGAGTCTGTATAGGCATTTGAGACTTTCATGTAGTCCTCTGCTACACATGTATAGGGGACAGAAATTAGGTTTTTGAGTCATTTAGGTATGCCTTGGGTCAAGGAATTAGCAGTGATTTCCAAGATTGTTATTTGGTCAGGATTTGGAGTGCCAGTGGTGTTTGGGTTGAATTATGGGAGTGATTGATGGGGATGCTTACTAGCCATCTACAAACATTATGAGAATCCAATGAAAAGGAGTCAGTGCTAGTTACTCTACACTTGACCACAAATGATATGGAGGTGCTATGGGCATTATTGGCCAGATGAAGTAGGAAACAAAATTGCTCCTGAAATGATTATATGTCTTTAGCTGTTGTTTAATAGATGGATTTTCCTCATGTTGCTATAGGTGTTCTATGCAATTCATAAATAATGAAGGTATACCAAGTCAGTCCTGTATGGAATGTTCTAAGTTCACTCGAACGGGAATGGGGTATTATAGTTTGTTTTTCATAGGTATACATTCCACACGATATGCCATGCTATAAGGAGAGCTCTAGAAATACCTTGCACATAGGCTCTATATGTTGACTCCTTTGCATGTTCCCGACACAAGGCCCATTGATGTCTCTTTCACCTCCCTTCAGTTCAGGATGTTCCCTGTTGGAACTATAATTTGTCTTCCAGAAGGTACCTCTTGTGCTAGCCTGATTGTCATATTGATGCATTTTAGATCTGTGTCTCTATATTTACTCCATTCTCATGACATTGAAGCCTGTTGCTTACAAAAAGGACAGATTTTTTGGATTTGCCCAATTTTTAGTACATAGAATTATAGCATGGACCCTTTGTATAAAAACAAACCAGTTCCTCCAGATTCCATCTTGGCCCTGGGAGTCGATGGTTTCTTCGTCATCATGTACTAGCATGAGCTTTGAATTAGAGTTGATTCTGATAGTGGATGCTCCTGCTCAGTAGCCTAGTATTGCGCATTAGCCCCAGTTCGTTCTTTTTTTTTTTTTTTTTTTTTTAAAGATTTATTTTTATTTATTTAATTCCCCTCCCCTCCCCCGGTTGTCTGTTTCCTGTGTCTTTTTTGCTGCGTCTTGTTTCTTTGTCCGCTTCTGTTGTCGTCAGCGGCACGGGAAGTGTGGGCGGCGCCATTCCTGGGCAGGCTGCTCCCTCCTTCCCGCTGGGCGGCTCTCCTTATGGGTGCACTCCTTGCGCGTGGGGCTCCCCTACGCGGGGGACACCCCTGCGTGGCAGGGCACTCCTTGCGCGCATCAGCACTGCGCATGGGCCAGCTCCACATGGGTCAAGGAGGCCCGGGACTTGAACCGCGGACCTCCCATGTGGTAGATGGACGCCCTAACCACTGGGCCAAAGTCCGTTTCCCCCCAGTTCATTCTTGACACGTGCTTTCCTGGTGTTTGCTGCTTTTTGACCAAGTGTGATTCATTTCTGCCTGTTCATTACATTACTACCTTATTTTAATTCAAATAATGTTGAGAGTTTGCTTTCCTGGAATTCACTGGCTGACTGTTAAGGGGAGTGTGGCTTATGTCATCTTGCATTTTGGTCACCATCAGGAGACTGATGGTTGAAGGCATAGATTTTTGTGTAGAAGGTTTCAATAGTTGGAATTCAGGGGAATGTAGAGGAGGACTATTATTGCATCAGGAAGCAACTCAAAAGTTGCATATCTAAACATGCACATAAAACTAAAAACATACGTACGCACATGAATCCTCACCAATGTACATAAAAATAGTTGATGTCAATGCAATGGAGTTGCAGTAGATAAGCAGTGTAAGATTTGGGATTGTGCTTGTTGCGTGTGATCCTGTGTACGTTTCTGAAGCATGTGTTTCTTTTCTCTGCCCTTCTCTGTTGCAGTTGCCTATGAATGAATGCCATTTCGAGGAGAAGATCCTCCACTTATCTTCACACATGTAAATATTTGCGGGCCTCTGAAAGCATTGAGGACCAGAGCTCTCTGGAAGCTGATAAGATGGCTTGACAGTAAGCATTTGGTTTCCCTTACCAAATGTGCAGATATTATTCATAGGCGTAAATGTACCTAAAGGAACTTTGTCTTTAAAAGTCTCTAAGGTATACCAAGAACCATTCATCCTTGATTGCCTTCCCTTTTCTTCCTGCTCAATGGCCTAACTCTAGAAACTCTAGGGTGCTGAGCAGGTTTAGGCTCATAAGCTCTCATATCCCAGTCAGAGCTTAAAAACACCAGGGTTTATGAGAGTGCTTTGATCAGTGAAACTAAATCATTCTAAAATCCATACTGTCTGCTTTCCTTGCATGGAGGTCCTGCATGTTGACTCAGTTTAAGAAACACCGGAGTAGGGGCCACATGCATATGTTCCTTTCATCTAAAATCCTTTTAAAATGCTTTTAAATTGAGTGTCTCCAGCTAACCTTACATTAGAAAGGTTTGGTTATACACCTGCCCATAATGAGGAAATCTCTTTTGAATGGCCCCTCAAAGAGGGTGTTATTCCCACCAAATGCAGAGTTTCCAAGATTGGGTGGGTGTGGATTTGGCAGGGAATGGGTCACTCCAGAGTATCAGTCCATGCAAGTCCCTTAATCATCATATACTCTTCACCTACCCAATTTTTGGGGAAGTATGGGAGTTTGGTAATTATGTTGAGAGTATAAGATAAACAGATATTCATCTTTTCCAGGTTTCCTCAGATTTGTGAACTATGTTCTTTGCCAGTGATACTGGATTGACTGAATGGGAACCAGAGATTCAGATATGTTGAATCCTCTTGTAAGCATTGCCAGAATGCCAGAAAAGTTGTCCTACCTTGTATCTCCTTTTAAATTTAATTTTATTTATTTCTCTCCCCTTCCCCACCCCCGCTCCAGTTATCTGTTCTCTGTGTCCATTTTGCTGCATGTTCTTCTTTTTTGTCTGCTTCTGTTGTTGTCAGTGGCATGGGAATCTGTGTTTCTTTTTGTTGCGTCATCTTGCTGCGTCAGCTCTCTGTGTGTGCAGCGCCATTCTTGGGCAGGCTGCACTTTCTTTCGCGCTGGGCAGCTCTCCTTACGGGGCACCCTTCTTGCATGTGGGGTTCCCCTATGCGGAGGGCACCACTGCGTGGCATGGCACTCCTTGTGCGCATCAGTATTGCACATGGGCCAGCTCCACATGGGTCATGGAGGCCTAGGGTTTGAACAGTGGACCTCTCATGTGGTAGGTGGACACCCTATCCACTGGGCCAAGTCTGCTTCCCCTACCTTGTATCTTTAGTAGCGACATCAAAATAAAATGCAAATGTTCTGGTGACTGCTAGGCCACATGAATAAAAATTTACCAGTTGCTTATGAGTGATAGGATGTTATTTAAAGTGTCTTTTCAGCTAGTTTCTCTGTAAGATGTCACAGGTTTCCTTTGGGTTTCTATAGAAATATTACTTTTGACCCAATGATCTTTATTTTTATTTATTTATTTATTTATTTTATTAAATTGCCTTTTTTAAAAAAAGATACATAGATCACAAAAAATGTTACAGAGAATGGTATGTTCAGAGGTCTTTGGGGACGAACATTTTGGCAGATTTCCTTGATTTTCTTGCATTGTGTATTCCTCAAAGTTAAGCCTGACTTTCCTTTCAATAGGTAGGAAAGCGATCCAGGTCCAGATCTTTTGGCTCTCCATTCTCTCTCACCCAACTTTTAGAACCCTGTGGCCAAAATGGTTTCTAGGGCGTGGGACCTTGAACACTTTGTTTCCTAGGTAAGGGTGTTTCTCAAGAAATGCTCCCGTTTCACCTGCATCCCTACTGGGCCAACACCCTCGAGTGGAGGCCTGGGTTCTCTAATCCTCTCTCACCTGTAACTGTGTGGCGTCAATGATTCATTGAACTAAGAATCGAAGATAGGTTTTAGTTCATCCAAGATTCCCTGTATGGGGTTCCCTGTGTTTGATCTTTTTAAAAAAAAAAATACATAAAAAAAATTTAATGATACTTAGATTACTTAAATGTTACTCAGAGAATATAGGGATTCCCATATGCCCCACTCCCCACACCTCCCACAGCCTCCCACATAAACAACATCCTCCATTAGTGTGGCACATTCATCACAATTGATAAACGCATCATGGGGCATTGCCACTGAGCATGGATCATAGATCACATTGTAGTTTACACTCTCTCTCACACAGTTCTACGTTATGGGGAACTTATCATGGTTGATTTTGTTGATAACCTATTTCATGTGGTTTAGTGTCATTTATTAACATGTTTCCAAGAGATGTATGGGAATTGAATGCCTTTGTATTTTCCATACTCAACACATGATTATATATGGGTTTTCTAACCCTCAGCTCATAGGAACCCTATGAAGGTGTTTGTACTTGAGTATATATGTTAGGGAGCTTGTGTAAAACATAAAGATGTTACAGATGAAGAGTTTAGGTATATTATATTTCCATGCTTTCATTATGTGGGCAGACTTTTGTTTGAAAATGCAAAATATTTGAGAATTTCCCTATTTCAAATGTACAAGATACAGCATGCACCATCCTGATTGCATATTTATCATTTGAAATAGGTTCTGTATTGCTTAGTTAATGGCATTTTATTCTCATTGTTGTGAACATGCCCATGTCTTGGATGAGGTGCAAAGTCTGTTCAATGGAATTCATGTTTCGTCCTTTGAGATTCTGGAATTTTGTATCCTGTAGCTGAGATTTGATTTTCTGCTGGTGATTACTTTGTGAGCTACTTCATTCATTTCTATGCGTGGCCACAGTCTTTGCTACAACATCGAAGCTTAATTTACTCTTAGGAAGACTATCAGTTAACTACTGGTGTGCCTTATGTACAGCAGTAATGGAAAGGGAAGGTCTGTGTGGCGTGTTTCCAGATCCAAAGTTGGTTGAACTAGACAGATTGAGGATTGGAGGTTTTGAGTTCCAGAAACACAATAACATCTTTAGGACCAGTAATTGCACAGAAGTAATGTTTTTGTGCCAGCATAAGAATCTTCAGAATAACAAGTATACTTGTATAACTGCAATATATCTAAAAGTATATCTAAGTATACACATATGTCCATAGTAAATAGAAGGAGTTGAAATGTACATGCAAGATGTACATTTATTTTTGTCGTTGTCCTCCTGAGTATTGTAGTCACATTTTCATTAGTTTTCTGTATACATCTTAGGTGAAATTGGCCAGGAATGAATGCCAAGTGAAGAGAAGACAATATAACAATGTTTGATCACTAACCCAAGATGTAGGAGAATCCCTGGAAGATCTTTGGCAAAGAGCCTTGAGAATCTTGGACATCTCTCATAGCGATAGGCATTTTATTTTCCTAACCTACTGATATTCTCCTAACAATAGGTCCACTTCCAGGGTTTTCTTAATTGCCATATAACAAATGGTGTGCTGAGATTCAATGCTTCAGTGTTTTTGGTCTCCTCTGTGATCAATGACTTGGCACTGATAATCCCATGTGAAGAAATGTTTAAAGACATCTGCTGTCCGAATGCCATGCCTGGACAATTAAAATTGGGCAGTCTGTGCCTGTATCGATGACGACACCCTCAATGCATTCCTTGGAAGCTGAACAACACGAGTGAGAACTCTACACTGTCTTATCTCATCGAGCTGAGGTCCAGCATGTTGCCTCTTTCTTGTGCAATATGTGAGTGACGGACAGTTTCCATGTGTTCCCTTTTGTGGTCCCACATAGTGCTTGCACATTTCACATGTCTCCAGCCCTCAGTACCTAGAAAGATGTGTTTTTCCCATGGCCTGAAACCATGGTCCTTTGAGATGGGGGTTCTCTGAGGACACGGCCCCCCACATGCATGCAGGATCTGTGTGTTGGTGGGTGTAGAGCTTACATCATTGGATGGAAGATGCAAGCTGTTTAATTCTAGGAGAAGGAAAGCAGGTCCAGGGTATTATATGATAGTATTACTAAGGCCCTGGAATTAGGAATGTTTTCTAGGTGTTATTTTTCATTTTAGGAAGAAATGTGAGTGCCTACCCAGATGGTGTAAATTGAATGGAACTAGTGTTATGGATAGTTCAAAACCTCTTTGGTTTGCTTTTTTCATATCAGAGAGGTCATGTAGTATTTATCCTTCAATGCCTGGCTTACTGAAAGTCTCCTGATTGCGTTGAAAGGTATCGTATTAGTCAGCCAAAGGGGTGATGATATAAAATACCAGAAATCAGTTGGGTTTTATAAAGGGTGTTTATTTGAGGTAGAAGTGTACAGATACCAGGCCATAAAGCATAAGTTACTTCCCTCATCAAAGTCTATTGCCACATGTTGGAGCAAGATGGTTGCCGATGTCTGCCAGGGTCCAGGATTCCTGGGTTCCTCTCTTCCCAGGGCTCATTTCTCTCCAGGCTCAGCTCCTCTGTTTTGTCCACAAGGCCAGCTGTTGATGATCAGGCAACTGTCTCTATCTCTTTCCCTGGGCCTCGATTCTCTCTGAGCTCAGTTGCTCTGACCCTCTGTGTGCTTACTTCCCAGGGTCCAGCTCAAAAACTCCTAACTCCATCCTTTGTTATGTCTTTTATGTGTGCGTCCCCCTTGGTGGGCGGGGACTCACCACCTTACTGACGTAGCCCAATCAAAGCCCTAATAATAATTTAATTAAGTGAAAGTGAAACTTCGGACAGACCAATTTACAAACATAATCCAATGTCTGTTTTTGGAATTCATAAACAATATCAAACTGCTACTGGTGTCATAGCATTTTGCTTCAGTATCAACTGCTTAAAAAAATCACTCTTTTGTGGGGCTTGTGTAGGAAAGAAGAAACCAGGGAGGAGTGATCATGCCTGCATATTTGTCACCATTATTGGTTCAACACCTAGAGGTTCCATAGAGTTTTGTAGGGTTTTGCAGTGTGTGGTTGATGAGAAGGCCAATATGGCCCATATCATCATTGAATCCTGGGAATAATGGACAAATTAATGATTGAAGGCACTCCCTTTATTAGAAAGTATTCTTCGAATATGGGATCAGAGGAATTGTACAGTTAAAGGAAGGCTTTTGTCATAGGAGGCAGCACTTAAAATTCACATATTCCAATTGGCCCCATTAGCAAACATGGAAACAAGCATACACATTGGCATCATACAGACCTGTCGGTATAATACAGCCATAGAGAGAAGATTAAAGACTTGTAGGCATGCTAGGCAAGGCAGTGGAAAATGGGTTTTGCCCTGGTTGCCTTTGATCATTTGTCCTCTTCTTGACCACCCATTTCTTTTATGCTCCCTTCTCAGGTGGGATGCCATTGGATGGAAGCCATGAGGGTGGAAAGAGTCTGCATTTCTTTTAACAGTAGGAAGTACATGTAAATCCCTGGAAGCACTATGACTCTGAGTCTTCCATTAAGCTGGTAGGTGGCTCAAGGCAGTAAGGTTTTGTTTTTGTTTTTGGCTAAATGTCCTTCAAGTCTCCTAAGGAATATATAGACCTACAAGAAAGTGTTTTTTGTCAAGTCAAAACACCTTTCCCAGTTCCGTTCCTTGAGTGTCTGGCCTCTCTACCTTAATCAGTGGTATGGTTCTTTATGCTCAGGGGACTAGCATTTTTGCCCTTATGTCCCCTGCACACCCCAGCCTGCAGGGCAAAGCCTCTAGACTATACTACTGTGCTTGGATCGATGATGACGCCCTAATCAGCATTCCTTGGAAAAGCTGAACAAAATGAGTAAGAAATCCCTACCGTCTCGTCTCATCAAACTGAGGTCCAATATGTTGTCTCTTTCTAAGTTACTCTATGAGTGAGGGGCACACACGTTCTATGAGTTGTCTGCCCTCCTGGCCCAAGCCTTTTCATTGTGGGTGTAAATAGTCTTCTGGGCACTAGAGCAGGGCTTCTTAACTAGGGTGTCTGTGGATAGATTTCAGGGGGTCCATGCATTTGAACTGAAAAAAAATCAACTTATTTTCTTTATTTTCTCTGACCTCTAACTGAAATCTAGCATTTCTTTCATTCATGAATGTATGCAATAAATTACAGTAGGATTCATTTCATATTATATTGCAGTTGTTGCTTATCTCAAAGTCACTTATGCTCACCCATACTTCAAAATTACAGTGATTGTTAGACCTGATGATAGTTGAGGGTTATAAAACATCTGCCACTATATTCTGAGAAAGGGTCTGTGGTTTTTACCTTACTGGCAAAGGGGCCCTGTGGTACAAAAAAAGGTTTAGAACCCCTGCACTAGAGACAGTCAGTTTTACACAATAGCCCTAGTGAAGATATGCCCCACTGCTTGGATCCTCAGTGAGGTCTGTCTCCCCAGTCAATAGGCACAGTCAGTGAATTGGTTGCCTGGGATTTATGAGGTAATTTTACCTGGAGTCTCTACAGGCGTTTGATAACTATGTAGTCCTCTGTCCATGTATAGGGGTTGGAGACTAGGTTTTTCAGTCACTGAGTAATGCCCTAGGTCAGGGATTTGGCAGTGATTTCTAAGATTATATCATTTGGTGAGGAATTGGAGTGCCAGTGGTGTTTGGGTTGAATTAATGGGAATGATTGATGGGGATGCTTACTCATCATCTACAAGCATTATGAGAACCAGTGGAAAGGTATCATTGCTAGGTACTCTACACTTGACCCTAAAATGATATGGAGGTGCTATGGGCATTATTGGCCAGATGAAGTAGGAAGCAGGGACAGTTACTCTTGAAATGATTAGATGCTTCTAGAAATATTTCGATGACTGGATTTCCCTCATATTGCCATAGGTGTTCTATGTAATTCTATTGGTAATGGAAGTACGTCAAGGTGGTCCTATGATTTAATGTACTAAGTCCACGTGGATGGGAGCTTGGTTATATGGCTTTGGTTTACATATGGTGTGTATTCCATGGTAGTAGGTACCATCCTTCTCTTCATAGACCATTGAAATGATCCACTGGTCTTACATTGCCTCATGCCAGTATTTTATCAGACTTTAGAAAGTCTTTCCTGAATCCTTCCACTCCTTTTTCATTATTGGGTTCACATCCAAGAGCGTTTGTGTGTTTTTTAAGAAATTCCCATATCAACACTACACCCCTCTTTCTCTCGTGCACTCTGCTGGAAGTTTGACTTATCCATCTATGTAGTAGCCAAGAGGGGCTTGGAGGGCTCATGTCAGAGTACCAGGCATTAAACCTGATTTTCCATACATCCCACACTCATTGATGGTAGTTACCATTTTCCTTTCTTGTTGGTTTTATTGGCAATATATTTCATGTGAGTTAGGAGAGCTCTAGCAGTACCTTGCTAATACAGGCTTGAGATGCTGACTCCTTCTTATGTTCTGGACATAAGTCCTGATGATGTCTGTTTTGCCTCCCTTTAGCTCATGACAGTTCCCTATTGGAGTTATAATTTGTATTTCCAAAAGGTTCTTTTGTGATTCTGATGGAAACTTAGATGTGTGATTTTGTTCTGCCACTCTAATAACATTGAAGCTGGTTGCTGGTGAAATTGCCAGATATTTGGGAATCACCCAATTTCCCATATTAGAGAGCTATAGCATGGACCCTTTTGTATATGAATGAACCAATTCCTTCAAATTCTGTCTTGACCCTTGGAGTTGATGATTTCTTCATTATCATGTACCAGCATGAGCTTAGGCTTAGATTTTGTTTTGATAGGTGGATGCTTTCTGCTCAGTGGCCTAATGTCATGCATATGCCTGAAATTATTCCCTGTAATGTACTTTCCTCTTATTTGCTGCTTTCTGACCAAGTCTGATTCATTTCTCCTTGTTCCAAAGTCATCACTACACTGTTGAATTCAAACACATTATAAGTGAGAATATAGAATATTGATAGGTGTGTTTTCCCAGAAGGCACAAGCTAAGCATCAAGGAGAATGTGGCATTTGTCATCTTCTCATTTGGAGACTGACGGTTGAAGGCATAGATTTCCTGCAGAAGGTCCACAGCTGAAATTCAGGGAAATGTAGAAAAAAAATGCTTTTGTAGCAGGAGGTAATGCCTTCAAAGCTGCATACTTAAACATGCACATAAAACATAAAATATACAACTACATACATATGCACATTATTCCTCACCAAAGTACATAAAAAATAGTTGACATCAATGCAGTGGAGATGCAGCAGATAAGCAGTGTAAGATTTGGGATTGTGGGTGTTAAGTGTGATCTTGTGTATGTTTCTTTTTTTTTCTTCTGTATATGTTTCTAAAGCATGTGTTTGTTTTCTCTGCCCTTCTCTGTTGCAGTTGCCTATGAATGAATGCCATTTTGAGGAGAAGATTCTCTGCTATCTTAACACGTGTAGATATTTGGAGGTCTCTGAAAGTGCTGAGGACCAGAGCCCTCTGGAAGCTGGTGGCTGGCTTGGCGATACACATTTGGTTTTCCTTACCAAACAGCAGATATTTTCCCAGGGGTACGTAGCCCTAAAGGAACTTTGTCTTTTACTCTCACTAAGGTGTGTGGGGAACCATTCACTCCTTGGGTGCCTTGCCTTTTCTCCCTGCTCAGTGACCTGTCTGGAAACCTGAGGGGGCTGAGCAGGGTGGGCTTATGAGTCTCCACATTGCAGCCTCAGCTTTAAATCACCAGGGTTTATGAAAGTGCTTAGATGGATGAATCTCCCCAAATATATACTTTTTGGAAAAGCTGATCTAAATGAGTCAAAATTCCTACTGTCTGCTCTCCTCGCATGGAGCTCCTGCATGTTGACTCAGTCAAGGAACCTCTGAGTGAGGGGCCACACGATACACTCCCTTCATGCTCAAATCCATGCGTGTCAATTTGGATGTCTCCAGCCGACTTCACACTAGAAACATTTGGCTTTACACCTGGCTGTGATGAGGATTCCCTTACTGAACATGCCCTTGATGAGGGTGTTATTTCCAGCAGATGCAGAGTTTCCTGGATTGGGCAGGTGTGGACTTGGGAGGGAACCTGTGACACCAGTGTCAGCCCATGCTGATCACCTAATCCTCACATACCCTTCACTTGCTCACCTCTGGGGGAAGTACGAAAGGCTGGTAATGTCATGATGAGAGCCTAAGATAAAGAGCTGTTAATTTTTTCCTAGGTTTCCTCATATTGTGATGTAATTTTTTTTATCAGTGGTATTGGATTGATGAAACAGAATCAAGGATTTGGATGTTTTGAAACATCTTGTTTGAATTGGCAGAGAGCCAGAAATGATGTCCTGCCTTCTATCTTGAGTATTGATGTGAATACAAAAAGAAAATGCTCTGGTGGCCGTTGGGCAATACGGAGAGGGAACAAGCAGGTTCTTATGAAATGACTGAATTTTATTCCAAGTGGGTTTTTAGCTGGTTTCTCTATACGATGCCATAGGTTTCCTACTGATTTTTATGGGCATGATGGGTCCCACTCAGTGGTACCTAGAATGGCCTATTTAAGTATCCTTTGGGCATAGTATTTTGGCAGATGTCCTTAGTTTACTTAATGTGTGCGTTCCACATGATTCAACCTGAGCTTTCCCTCCAGCAGGTATGGAAGCAATCCAGGTCCAGAGCCACTGGCTCTCCATTTGTTCCCACCCACCTTTTAGAATCCTGTGTCCAGAGTGGTTTCTGGAGTCCGGTGCCTTGCACACTTTGTTTCCTAAGTAAAGGGAAGTGCTGCCGTTTCACCTGCATCCCTATCAAGCCAACGTACTTGAGTGGTGACTTAAGTTCTCTAATCCTCTTGCCTATAACTTTGTAGAAGCAGTGATTCATGGAACCAAGAACTGAAGGCAGGTTTTCAGTTCATCCAAAATTCCCTGTATGTAGTTGCTTCGTGATTATTTTTGTTAACTTACTATGATGGATCTATTGATTACATCTTTGGTGTGGTTTAGGTGCCATCTATTAACATTGTTTCCAAGATATGTGTAGGAGGTTTGTGTGTTTGTATTTTCCGTGGGCTAGACATGGCTACGTATGGCTTGTCTTCTCCTCATGGAAAGCCATGCAGGCATTTTTGCTTGGGCATCTATATTAGAATATTTGTGTACAGACATGAAAATGCTACTTATGAAGAGTTTAGCTGTGTTACATTTTCTTGCTTTTATTACGTGGAAAAACTTTTCTTTTGAAAATATTTTGAGATTTCCCTATTTTAGTTTTAGATATAGTTTGCACCATTCTGTGTACATACTTATCATTTGAAAAAGGATTCAGTATTGCTGAATTAAGGGAATTTATTCTCATCTCTGTGAACAAGCCCATGTCTTGAATGAGATGTGTGTACTGTTAGATGAACTGCCTCTTTTGTTATGCAGGGTTCTGAAATTCCCCATTTTGTTCCTGACTTTTGATTTTCTGCTGGTAGTTGCCTTCTGAACTACTTCATCTATTTCTATATGTGGCCAAAAATTGCTACAACCTTTAATTCTAATATACTTTTTAGGAAGACTGTTAACAATGGGTGTGATCTGTGTATATTTGTGGCGGAAAGTGAGAGGCTATGTGGCATATTTCTGCATCCAGACTTGGTTATATGAGACATTGAGAATTGGAGGCATTGAGTTCCAGAATCACAATATCAACTTTGGGATCCAATAATTGTTCACCAAGAATGTTTCTTTGCCATTGAAATAACCTTCAGTATAACATGGCTCCCTGCACAAGTGGAGCCTATCTAAGGTTATATCGAAGTGTACATACATGTGCATAGCTGCTTGAAGGAAATGAGATGAGATGCATGATGTGACAACCAAAATCCTGCATTTACTCTGGTCCTCTCCTCCTGAGTATTGTAGTCATGTTTGCATTTTTTTTTTTTGCACATTTCTTAGGTGGAATTGGCAGGGGATGAATGCCATGTGAAGAGGAAGCAATTCGCCGTGTATTTACTACTCTGAGATGTAAGGGAATCCCTGGAAGATCTGTGAATTTTGGAGATGCTCATGATGGTAGGCACTTTATTTTCCTATCCTACTGATATTCTCCCAAGAATAATTCCACCTCCATGGACCTCTTACTTGCCATATCACAAATGGTATGCTGAGATTCAATCCTTGAGTGTCATTGATCTTCTTTTTTTTTTTTTTTTTTTTAAAGATTTATTTATTTTATTTAATTTCCACCCCTCCCCCGGTTGTCTGTTCTTGGTGTCGATTTGCTGCATCTTGTTTCTTTGTCGGCTTCTGTTGTCCGCTTCTGTTGTTGTCAGCGGCACGGGAAGTGTGGGCGGCGCCATTCCTGGGCAGGCTGCTCTTTCTTTTCACGCTGGGCGGCTTTCCTCACGGGCGCACTCCTTGCACGTGGGGCTCCCCAATGCGGGGGACACCCTTGCGTGGCACGGCACTCCTTGCGTGCATCAGCACTGCGCATGGGCCAGCTCCACACGGGTCAAGGAGGCCCGGGGTTTGAACCGCGGACCTCCCATATGGTAGACGGACGCCCTAACCACTGGGCCAAAGTCCGTTTCCCTCATTGATCTTCTTGAAGTTCAATGACTTGGCACTGATAATCCTGTGTGAATAAATATTTAAAGATATCTGCTTTCTGAATGCCATGCCTGGAGTTTTAAAAAATTGGGCAATCTGTGGCCTGAATCGATGATGACACCCTCAAAGCATTCCTTGGAAGCTGAACAAAATGAGTGAGAACTCTATACCGTCTCATCTCATCGAGCTGAGGTCCAGCACGTTGCCTCTTTCCTACACATATGTGAGTGCAGGGCAGTTTCCTTGTGTTTCCTTTCCCACTCCCACCCAGTGCCTGCACGTTTCACACATCTCCAGCCCTCAGTGACTAGAAAGTTGTGTTTTTACCATGCCATGAACACTAGGTCACTTGTGATGGCGGCTCTCTGAGGGCTAGCCTCCTCAAGCATATACACGGTCTGTGCATTGGTGGTTTAAAGCTGGCGGCTGTCTTGTAACATCATTGCATGGAAGGGGAAGGTAGCTGACGTCTAGAGGAAGGAATCATGCCAGGGCCATGGAGTTGGAGTATTTTTTCTGGTGTTTTGTTTTGTTTTCTCCATTTTGTGAGTAAATGTGAGTGCCAACTGTGATGGGGTAAACTGAATGGAAGTAGTGTTATGGATGGTTGAAAACCTCTTTGAAGCCTTCTAGAATCCACTGAAGGTGTCATAGCGTTTTAGTTCAGTATTGATAGCTGAAGGAAATCAGTCTTCATTGTGGCTTGTGGGGTAGATAAGATGAAACCAAGGAGGAGTGTGCATGAAGTGATATGTCACCATTTGTGGTTCAGCGGCTGCAGTTCTGTAGATTTTCGTAGACTTCTTCCTTTCTGCGGGCAGCATAGTCATGTCTAGGTTTGCCTGGAATGGGATGTTCTAATGTCTATGTGTGGAAGCATTTCAGAGAACTGTCTTCCTTTATTCCCTGCATGTTTATTCCAGAGAAGCAAATATGACAGTTTTCTTTATTGAGTACGCAGTGATTCATCAGGCTTCTATTGCAATATACTAATTTTTTTAGAATACCTAACCTAAAGGTTGGTTTACCTCTTGTCTTGGTCGATAGTCATTTTCCCAAGGGAAAGTGTTTTGTTAGTAAAGGCCCATTTGACATGCATCTCTATATCCAGTGCACTTCAATAAGATGTTTGCCTCTTCCATGCAACAGTGTCCCACACCTATGAATGAAATCTGGACTATAAGTTCATTCGATAGTAATTGTTGTAGTTGCCTTGTTGTGTTGTTGTTATTGTTGGTATCTTATCATTGTTGATTTTGTTCATGATATTTTTCACATGCATAGGGGCAAATAGTAATTTCCAAAGGTTTGGATGATAAGTCTCATTTGTACTTTCAGTAGACATTTCCTGATGACATTTGGCTTGATATCCTCAACTTATGACAGCCTGTTATTTATTGTGATTTATTATTATACTTGTAGACTTTTCTATGGAAGAATATGGAAGAGAGTGATTAAAGTACATTTCATGAGTTTATCTTTTCTCTGTTGTCAGAAGAGTGAACCTCATTGAATGTGAACACATAAAGTACATATGAATTACCCCCTTTCCAGTAAGGCCCTTATCACAGACCATTCATATAAATTTACCATCCCATATCATTATGGCCTTTACCTGGGAGGAGGTGTTGACTTGATTGTTGAGAAATAATGTGTGTCTGGGACCAGGTGCACAATTTTTGGATGGACCCCTCTGCTCCTTGGATAGCTATCCTGGCCGTCTTCCACTGATTCCTGAAACATTATTTCCTTGGGCCTCTTATCATCTGGCCAAGTGCTCTTCATTTCTGCATCTCGAAGTAATTCAACTTTGAGTAACCAGGTAGATTATGAGAAGTTGTGTCTCTTGCAGTGCATGGTTGATAGATGAGGGCAATGTGGCCAATACCATTGTTCAATGGGAGAAAAATGGGCAAAGTAATGGTAGAAGGCACTCAGTTTACTAGAAGGTACCTGAATATGGAGTCAGCTTCTGTCATAGGAGACAGTACTTTATTTATTTATTTTAATGTTTGTTTTTTTTTAAAGATTTATTACATTTTATTTGTCTTCCCTTCTGCTGCCATCCACCCCCCCCCCCGCCGTTGTCTGCTCTCTTGTGTCCATTCACTGTGTGTTCTTCTGTGTCCACTTGCATTCTTGGTGGCATTGGGTATCTGTGTCCTTTTCTTTGTTGTTGTGTCATCTTGCTGTGTCATTCAGCTTTCTGTGTGTGCAGTATCACTCCTGGGTGGGCTGCACTTTTCACGCAGGGTGGTTCTCCTTGCGGGGCGCAAACCATGCATGTGGGGCTCCCCTATGTGGGGGACACCTCTGCATGGCATAGTACTCCTTGAGCGCGGCAGCGCTGCGCATGGGCCAGCTCATCACACAGGCCAGGAGGCCCTGGATTTCAACGCTGGACCTCCTATAAGGTGGGCGGATGCTCTATCAGTTGAGCCACATCTGCTTCCCGGAGACACTACTTTAAACACTCATATTTCACAGTGGTCCCACAGAGCAAACATGCATGCATCCATGTCACCATACATGTGAAGTTATATAATACAACCAAAATGATACATAGGCATGGTATGTAAGGCAGAGGAAAATGCATGTTGTACTGTTTGCCTTTGTTCATTTCCTTGTTGCCCAATCATGCACTTGTTTCCTGCTGACATCAGGTGGAGATGCCATCAAACGGAAGCCATTCAGGTGGAAGGAGTGTATGTTCACTTTAACATTCGGATGTGCATTAAATTTTCTGGAAGCAGTGTGGCCCTGAGTCCTCTGGAATTCGGTAGGTGACTCATGGAAGCAAGAATATTCTTGGGGGGTAGCTAAATGTACCGCTAGTCTCCTATGGAATATATAGACCTAAAAGGAATTCCTTTTGTTATATCAAAACACCATTCCCAGACCCACTCCTTGAGTATCTGGCCTCTTTTTCCATAATCAGTGGTTTGCTTTCGGATAGTCTAGAAATCGACACTATCTGCACCCATGACCCCTACATACTCCAGCCTGCAGCTTAAAATTTCTAGACTGTAACAATGTGCTTGGATCGATGATGGCACCCTAATCAGCATTCCTTGGAAAAGCTGAACAAAATGAGTGAGAAATCCCTACCATCTCCTCTCATTGAACTGAGGTCCAGCCCATTGTCTCTTTCTAAGTTACTACTTGAGTGAGGGGCACACAGGTACCACGGGTTGTCTGCTGTCCTCTGGCCCAGGCCTTTCCACTGTGCGTGTAAATGGTCTTCTGGGCACCAGAGAGATTCAGTTTAGCACATAGCACTTGTGACCATATCCCTTCCTGCTTGGATCCCCTCTGAGGTCTGTCTTCCAGTCAGTACTCATGCTCACTGAACTGGCTGATAGGGATTTATTGAGGGAATTTATAACACCAGAGCTTGAGTCTGTATAGGCCTTTGAGACCTTCAGGTAGTCCACGCTACCCACTTCTGGAGGATGGAGTCCAGGTTTTTGAGTCACTGAATGTGCCTTAGGTCCAGGATTTAGCAGTGATTTCCCAGTTTATGTTATTTGGTGAGGAATTGGAGTGCCAGTGGTGTTTGGGTTGAGTTAATCAAGGGAATTCTTGATAGGCATGCTGACAACTCATCTAGAGCATTGCAGGAATCCAGCCACCAGTGGCCATTGCTGGTTACTGTACACTTGACCTCAAAATGATATTATGGTGCTTTGGGCCTTGCTGGCCAGCTAAGGTAGGAAACAGGGACAGTTACTGGTGAAAGGATCAGTTGTCTTTGAAGTCGTTTAATGGCTGCATTTTCTTCATGTTGCCATTGGTGTTCTACATAATTCATTTGGTAAAGGTGGTATATGGAGGTGGTCCTATAATGGGATGTTTAAAGTTCTCGTGGATAGGAATTTGGGTATATGGCCTTGGTTCACATAGGATGTATATTCCACAGTAGTAGGTACCAGCCTTCTCTTCATAGCATCATAGTTATGTACTGGGCTTACAAAGCAGTTGCCAATAATTTAGCAAGCTAGGCTGAAAGCATTCCTGACTCTTGCCACTTCCCTGTTCATGCTAAGTTTCACATTCAAGAGTTGTGTTTCTTTTTCCTGAAAGGCCCCAACTCGCATCTGTGTCTCCCTCATGCCTTCTGCTGAAAGTTTGATGTATCCAGGCACACAGGTGCCAAGAGGGGGCTTTGAGTGCCTATGAGAAAATACTAGGCATTAATCCTGATTTTGAAATCCTCCCTGACTCTGTGATGATAATTTCCTTCTTTCCTTTCAGTTATTTTCGTTGCTATAATTTGCAAACTATTTCAGGTGTATTAGGAAAGTTTTACCAACACCTTGTACACGTAATCTCAAGATGTTAACTCCTTTGTATGTTCTGGATGTAAGTGCCAATGAATTTGTTTTGCCTCCTCTAACTTATGAGGGTCCGTGTTGGAATTATAACTGGTGTTGCAGTAGGTTTTTCTTGTGCCAGCCTGAGTGTGATAGTGAAGAAAATTTAGATTTGTAACTTTTTGTGTCTTCCACTCTCACAATATCGAAGCCTTTTACTTATAATACTGCCAGATATTTTGGATTTGCCCCATTTCCAATATAGGAGTATTAGAACATAGATCCGTTTGTGTACAAAAGAACCAATTCCTCAGGATTTCACCTTGGTACAGGGAGTGGATGGTTTCTTTCTTAACTTGTAATAGTTTAGTGTTAGATTTGGCTCTGTTAAATAGACAATCATTGATGAGTGGCGTGCATGAGCCCGAATTCACCCCTCAAACATTCATCCCTGCTCTTTGTTGATTTCTAGCCAAGTCTGATTCATTTCATTTTTGCTTGTGTCCTGTGACATTATTCCACCTTTAAATGCAAATACCTGATGAGTGAGAATGTAGATTATTGATAGGTGTGCTTTCCTGGAATGCCCTGGCTGAGCATCAAGGGAGTGTGGTGTATGTCATCTACCAACTTGTTCACCATCAGAAGCCTGATGGTTGAAGGCACAGATTTTCTACTGAAGGTTTCCATCTTTGGAATCCAGGAAAATAAAGAGACAGAATGTTTTGAGGCAAGAGGTAACACTTTCAACACGTTCATACCTAAAAGAGAACATAAAACTTTTAGCTACAGGGGAAACGGACTTTGGCCCAGTGGTTAGGGCGTCCGTCTACCACATGGGAGGTCCGTGGTTCAAGCCCCGGGCCTCCTTGACCCGTGTGGAGCTGGCCCATGCGCAGTGCTGATGTGCGCAAGGAGTGCTGCGCCCCGCAGGGGTGTCCCCTAGGGGAGCCCCACGAGCAAGGAGTGTACCCATAAGGAGAGCCGCCCAGCGCAAAGGAGGGAGCAGCCTGCTGAGGAATGGCGCCGCCCACACTTCCTGTGCCGCTGACGACAACAGAAGCGGACAAAGAAACAAGACGCAGCAAAAAGACACAGAAAACAGACAACCGGGGGAGGGGAGGGGAATTAAATGAATAAAAAAATAAATCTTAAAAAACAAAACAAAAAAAAACTTTTAGCTACATATCTTCTCACATGATTCCTCATCAATGTACATATAAAAGTAGTTGATGCAAATGCAATGGAGAGACAGTACAAAGCAGTGTAATATTTGGGGTTGTGGGTGTTGCATGTGATCCTGTGTAGTTTCTGAAGCATGTGTTTGTTTTCTCTGCCTTCTTTCTTGCAGTCACTTATGAATTAACACAATTTCGAGGAGAAGATTCTCTGCTTCTCTTCACACCTCTGAAAGCACTGAGGACCAAAGACCTCTGGAAACTGGTAGATGGCTTGCTGGTTAGCATTTTGTTTTCCCTACCAAACATGCAGATATTCCTCCCGGGGTTACAAAGTGCTCAAGGAACTTTGACTTTTGCTGTCACTAAGGTGTGCCAGGAACCATTCACTCCTTGAGTGCCTTGCTGTTTCTCCCTGTGTCGGAGACTAGGACCCAAAGGGTATCGGGAATGAAACAAAGAGAGAAGGGATCAGGGGATCTGTGAGTAGAGACTCATCAGACAAATTTATTGCCTCAGAGGGGCTTCTATATATACCCCAGCATATGTGCAAACAAGCAGCTACATGTAGTTAATCATTAATATTACCTATAACCTACGGAATTCAATCAACTATTATTTCAAGTTACCCATCTGTCCAAAGAAACTGAAAGATCTTATCTTGGAGTACAAAATCTAGATGTTCTATATAACTACGAAGTAAATATGCTTATAATTCCTGTAGCCCTTGACAACTTTGTCCCATTTGGCCAACTCTCTTAATTGCTGAACTCCTTGCATTGCAAGCATTACCAGGGAAACAGCATGTTTTTCCATATGAGATCATTACGTCTTTGTTTCCAGTATTTCCCCCTTTTTGTTTTAGTCGTGGTGACTGTGCCTATCTTAGGTTGCCATCCTTTCGAGAGTCTTACCCTTCATTGACTACCAGCCAAGCACTTTGACTAGGGAGTTATTGAAGTGCTTCACTAGTGCCTAATTATTAGCTTGTCCCATGGCTGTTACGCTTTGCAATTTTCTTCTGCAGCACTGTCTGGCACAGGTGAAAATCATGAGCAACAGAACAAGTATGATTAGCCCTATTCCTAAAGCTGACAGGAAATGCTGTGATTTCCACCAATTGACAGGATTAAATTTTGTAATATGTGAAATCAAATCTGAGAAAATATCCTTATCATTTGCTACATGAATTTGATTGAGACATTTCTAATATTTTCCTTTGTAATTTGATTATTTCTAGAGAAATATTACTTTTATGGCCTAACAATCTTTCAAATCTGTAATAATCAAAGACCAATTCTTAGGATTCATAGAGGGCTGCAGAACCCCTGGTTGTAGTGCCCCCATAGGGCTCATAACTTTTTTGACACCTCTCAGATCAGCTAGCATTCACCATTTTCCAAATTTCTTTTTTATTACAAACACTGGAGAATTCCAAGGACTACTTGAGGGCTCAGTGTGTTTCTAAGATAATTGTTCTTTTACTAGACTATGAAGGGCATTAAGTTTTCCACAGGGAGGGGCCATTGATCAACCCACACTGGTGGCGGCGGACTTGGCCCAGTGGTTAGGGAGTCCGTCTACCACATGGGAGGTCTTCGGTTCAAACCCTGGGCCTCCTGACCCGTGTGGAGCTGGCCCATGAGCAGTGCTGATGCGCTCAAGGAGTGCCTGCCACGCAGGGGTGTCCCCCGCGTAGGGGAGCCCCACGCGCAAGGAGTGCGCCCGTGAGGAGAGCCGCCCAGCACGAAAGAGAGTGCAGCCTGTCCAGGAATGGCGCCGTCCTCACTTCCCATGCGGCTGACAACAACAGAAGCGGACAAAGAAACAGGACGCAGCAAAGAGACACAGAGAACAGACAAGGGGGAGGGGGGGATTAAATAAATAAATAAATATTTTTTAAAAAAATTTATAGAAAGCAAAAAGTTTAAAAACAAAACAAAACAAAACAAAAAAAACCCACACTGGTACCTCTGTAAGCCAAGTTATGGGAATAGTTATGCCCTTTGTTGCAGTGGCCCCTATGTTAAATTTTGTGTCTCTGAATTCTGTCTTGGTGTAACAGAACCAAGTCCTCTACAGTCTCCTTTCTGACGTATGTTAGGGTTATACTGCATATTCATATATAAAGTTTTTGCCTGCTCAGATAATGTAGGTATATGACCAAAGGTTCCCCACTGACTAAGTAAATCACAGCCCCATATATTAAGTCCAACATCAGCCACATAAGGTTGTAGCATAGATTTTTGCCCATTAGGTCCTAATACATCAAAAATAGAGGTACTTTGATAAACATGTCATAGTGCCAATGCCAGTAAAGACTGCTGGAACCTTTTGTAATGTCCATGATTGAGGCCAATATCATTTAGCAATGATGGACTCATCAGCACCTGTGTCTATTAACCCTAAAAATATCATTCCATAAATTGTAATAATAACTTCAGGCCGATCATTGCCTACAAAACTTTGCCAATAAATTTCATGTCCTGTGGATCCAAATCCTCCTTCTCTATTAAAAGGAAGTGTCAATGGTTTATGATAAGGTAATAGAAGTAATTGAGCTATACGTTGCCCTAGAGTAATTTGTACCTGACTCACAGCTTGTACCATAACTTTAATCTCCTCCTTATAATCACTCTTGATAATGCCAATTTGCACTAACAATCCCTTCATAGTTAAACTACTTCTTCTCACAATTAACCCAACAGTTGCAGGGAGTAAGGGACCTTTCACTCCGTTATGTGTAGTTTGTGTACCCATAGCTGGAGTTAATAGCTTAGTTTCTGTAGAAGGTAGGTCAAAGCAGCCCTTCCTCAAGAAGCTGCTCTTAATTCTGAAACTGGGATGCATGCTGGTGGCCATTGCTGACTGGGTACTTTTCTTGTAGGCTCGTGTTGTTGTCTGAGGGCCCTGAGCTAGGCCTGTACAGCCGTTTCCCGATGATGAAATGGGAGAGCCATTTTTATGAAATTTAGATTTACATTCATTAGCCCAATGAAAGCCTTTTGACATATAGGGCATAGTTTGGAAGGAGTCTTTCTCCCACCATTCTTTCATGGCTGGGCGAAATATGCTCTGCAATCTTTTTGAAAATGACCAGATTTCCCACATTTAAAAGTTTCCTTTTTTAGCCTGCGGTCTTTGATTACCTCTTATTGCCGCAGCCAATACTGCCACCTGGTGGTGGTGGAACCTCTGTCCTGGCATGCGTTAATATAGTCTTGTATTGACCCTCCAGCAGCTTTGATAGGTCTTATTGCTTTTTTGCGCTCACTGTTAGCTTGATCAAATGCAAGAGTCAGTAAAATCAAATCTCTAGCTTCAGGGATTTCTATAGTTTTTTGAACACTGTCGGATAATTGAGCTACAAATTCCACAGAAGTTTCATTTACTCCTCGTATGACTTTAGCAAAAGACTGCGTGGGTTTTCCGAGAGCTGAAATTCGTCTCCATGCCACTAAACAAGACGTTTTAACCTGAACAACTGCCACATCATCATACTGCATCTGTCTTTGTGCTCCTGCCCAAGCTTCCCTTCCTAATAATTGTTCTGCAGATATAAGTATCGGAGGATTCTGATTAGCATTCCTCTGTGCTGTCGTGTTAGCCTCATCAGTCCACCAAGTTTTGAACTGCAGAAATTCAGCTGGACTAAGCACCATGCGTGCTAACATTTCCCAATCCCAGGGAATTTACCTACCCGAGCCAGGCCCTGAACTAAGCCAAACGTATATGGAGAATTAACCCCATATTGCACACAAGCCTGTTTCACATCTTTCAGTAGTTTCAAAGGTATTGGTTCATGATGGAACTCAGCACCTCCTGGAGGATTATTTATATCTGGTGGTATTGGTCATACTGTTACTGGAAAGGCAGATAGTAATTACGTGGCTTCAGGGTCCCCCTGTCTAGATCCCTGCAATAAACAGTGCATCACAGGTGTTGGAGGACCTGGGGTAGGCACACACATTTTATTAGTATAAGGCAAAGTGTCTGTCATATCTGAAAAAAATCCAGGAGCTGAGGTCGAGGCAGCCACAAGCGGTGGATCATCAGGTGCAGTAGGTTGAACTGAATATAAGCTAGGAGAAGCACCTGGACGAGATATGTGGAGACTGGACATTTCATTAGTACTGACAGTTCTCTTTATTCACAAAAGGATTGGTACTAGGATGAGGCATAAAGCCAGGAGACTCTTCACCATCCTCAGGTTCCTGCATTTCCTCAGATTCATCCTTTTGCTGCTCTAACTTATTTATTGGCTTAGAAAATATTGTAATTTCTTCTTCCTCATCCTCTTCTGACTGTAAAGGGTCTAATGCTGTGGCTATTTGACACAAAGCCCATACTGAGAGTGGAATAGACTCTCCCTTTTGATATGCTCTACATAAAGCCTTCATTACACATTTCCACTGCTTCAAATTTAAAAGATTATAACCCTGAGGTTGGAACCAGTAGCAATGTTTCTGGACCAATGCAAAGAGCTCCAATAAATCAGCTGTTTTCACAGATACCCCATTAGTTGTTAATAAAGTTTTTAGAACCTGAGAATATTCTTCCAAACATCCCAGTTGATTACTCATAACCCTGATGATCCACGGAAATGTTACCAAAAAGACTCGAGTCAAACTTCTTTGGACAGAGGGCTACAGAGACCCACAGGTTCTATGGTCATGGCAGATGGAGTTCAGTGCCATGTCAGCTGGCCCTTCTTTGGAGTTTGTGTTTCTGTGTGATGGAGCTGGACTCAGATGTGATCTTTTTTCACAATCCTCTCCTGTTACTTTTACCAGAACTGTAGTTGGTGCTGGGGTTAAATATATGCCCTGGGGATCTGAATCTCTGGACTGACCATATGATAGCCAGGCCCTGAGCCTCAACAGACTTCACTCTGGTTTTTTGGACTTACCCCACGCAGCTAACATGGAGTTGAAGAAGGTCAACCACCACACCAGGGAGCCAAGAGTGCCTACAACTGAAAGCAGGAGGATTGCATCCAGCATCCATGTGGAATCTAAGCCCCCTCTTGACATAGATATGGAGTGGACACAACCATTCCAAGGTCCACAGGATGGAGGAATAGCATATGGATTAGAAAGGACTTACTGATACTCTATTCATGAACTATTGTGATTAGTAATTGAAGAAAATGTGGCACTGGTGTGGAGAAAGTGACCATGGTGGCTGCTGGGTGTGGGGAATGGGAGGAAGAGAGGAGATGTGGAGGCGTTTTCAATTCTTGGAGTTGTCCTGGGTGAAGTTGCAGGGACAGTTACTGGACATTGTATGTCCTCCATGGCCCACTGGGTGGACTGGGGGAGAGTGTAAACTCTAATGTGGACCATTGACCATGAGGTGCAGCGGTGCTCAGAGATGTATTCACCAAATGCAATGAATGTCTCATGATGATGGAAGAGATTGTTGTTATGGGGGGAGGAGGGGGGTGAGAGGGGTAGGGGGTATATGGGGACCTCATATTTTTTTAATGTAATATTTTAAAAAAAAAGACAAAAAAAACTTCTTTGGACAACATTCACGACCCTCTTAGGAGCCCTTTCCACTGGTTCCTCGATACTGTTGTGGAAGACACTTCTTCTACCCCACGCTGGGTGCCAGATGTCGGAGACTAGGGCCCAAAGGGTATCGGGAATGAAACAAAGAGAGAAAGGATCAGGGGATCTGTGAGTGGAGACTCATCAGACAAATGTATTGCTTCAGAGGGGCTTCTGTATATACCCCAGCATATATATATGCTTCATGTAGTTAATCATTAATATTGCCTATAACCTATGGAATTCGATCAACTATTATTTCAAGTTACCCATCTGTCCTAAGAAACTAAAAGATCTTATCTTCGAGTACAAAATCTAGATGTTCTATATAACTACCAAGTAAATATGTTCATTATTCTTGTAGCCCATGACAGTTTTGTCCTGCTTGCCCAACATTCCCAACTGCCGAACTCCTTACATTGCAAGCATTACCAGGGAAACAGCATGTCTTTCATATGAGATCATTACGTCTTTGTTTGCAACATCCCTGCCCAATATCCTGACTCTAGAAACTTGAGGGGGCTGAGCAGGTTGGTCTCTTGAGCTCTCCATCTCCCATTCACAGCTTTAAAACACCAGGGTAAATGAAAGTACGTAGATGAATGAACCCGTGCAAACATCTATTTCTTGGGAAAGTTGAGGAAATGAGTCTAAAATCCCTACTGTCTTCTCTGTTTGCACAGAGCTCCTGCATGATATGTCAGTCCAGGGAACCTCTGAGTGCTGGCCAGCATCACATGCTCCCTTTCATGCTCATCCTCCGTGCTTGTAAACTTGGATATCTCCAGCTGCCTTTGCACAAGAAAGATTCTGTTATAAAACAGGCCACGGGGAGCCCGTGTGGCTCAGTGCCAGTGGGTCAGCATCCCACTTAAGAGGTCCTGGGTTCAATCCCCTGCCTCGGTACCTTAAAAAAAAACAAAACAAAACATGGCCATGATGAAGGAATCTCTTATTGAACATCCCTTTGATTAGTGCTTGATTCCAATCAGATGCAGGGTTTCCTACATGGGGTGGGTATGGACTCAGAAGGGAACCTGTGACAAACCACAGTGTAAGTCCAAGCCGTTCACCTAATCCTCATATACCCTTCACCTACCCACCTCTCGGAGAAGTATGGCAGGCTAGTAATGTCATGACGAGAGCCTAAAGTAAACAGTTATTATACATTCCTAGGTTTCCTCAGATTGTGATATATTAGGGTGCCACTGGTATTGGGTGATTGAATGGGAACCAGGGACTTGGATGATTTGACTCCTGTTGCAAACATTGCTAGAATGCCAGTAAGTTGTCTTACCTTGTACCTTGAGAAGCATCATCAAATAAAATGAAAATGTTCTGGTGGCTGCTAAGCCACATGGATAAGAAACTGGCAGTTGCTTGTGAAATGATTTGATGTTAATACAAGTGGTGCTTCAGCTCGTTTCTCCATAAGATGGCATAGGTTTCTTATGGACTTCTTTGGGAATTTTAGTTTCCACTGAGTGGCCTTTGAATGGTACATTCAAATGTCCTTGGGGACAAGCCATTTGGAAGATGTCCTTGATGTACTTAATGAGTGTATTCCACACAATTCAGCCTGAGATTTCCCTCCAGTGGGTATGGATGCAATCCCGGTTCAGATCCTTTGGCTCTCCATTTGTTCCCACCCAACTTTTAGAATCCTGTGACCAAAGTGTTTTCCTGAGTGTGGGACCTTGAACACTTTGTTTCCTAAGTGAAGGCATTTCTCAAGAAATGCTCCCATTTCTCCTTCATCCTATTGGACTAGTGCCCTTGAGTGGCAGTTTGAGTTCTCTTATCCTCTCTTGCCTGTAGCTTGCGCAATCAACAATTCATGGAACCAAGAATTGAAGGCAGGTTTTGAGTTCATGCAAGATTCCCTGTACGTAGTTGCCTTGAAGTTGTTGTTAATTTATCATGGTTGATTTTGTTGATTATATATTTTTTTGTGGGTTAGGTTCATACTATTGTATTTTCCATAGCAGGACATAGCTATGTGTGGCTTATCTATCCCTCAGTTCATGGGAACCCATGCAGTTATTTGTGTTTGAGTGTATATGGTACAGTACTTGTGTACAGATATGAAGATATTACAGATGTAGAGTTTAGCTGTGTTAGGTTTCATTGCATTCTTTATCTGGAAAAAACAATTAATTTTAAAAATATCAAATATCTGGGGATTTCCCTATTTTGGTAAGAGATATAGCAGGTCTCATTCTATGTACATATTTAGCATTTGAAATAGAGTTTTGATTTGCTTAGTTAATTCATGTTATGTTGTTTGAGATTCTGGTATTCCCCATCCTTTGCCTGAGATTTGATTTTCTCCTTGTCGTTGTTTTCTGAGCTGCTTCATTTGTTTCTATTTGTGGCCAAAGTCATTACTAAAGTGCTGAATTCTAATTTACTTGTAGGAAGAATGTCCATTAACTATTGGTTCACCCTATGCACAGCAGTGGTGGAAAGCATGGGCTATGTGATATATTTCTACATCCAAAGTTGATCAAAGTAGGCAGATTGAGAGTTGGGGGCATCAAGTTCCTGAAGCATGGTACCAGCTTTGGTACCCAATAATTGCACACCAGGAGTGTTTTCTGCTAGTGAAGAACCTTCAGTATAACCTGCTTTTATGCCCAAGTGCAGCAGGTCCAAGGATATATCTTAGTATACACACACATGCATAGGTGGTGGAGGTAAATGAAATATACATGCATGAGGGAAAATGGATTTTCTGTTTACCCTTGTCCTCGTGCTCCTGAGTAGTCATGTTTGCATTTGTTTCCTGTACACTTCTTAGGTGGAATTAACATGAATGGAGTCCATGTGAAGGGAAGGCAAATAACCCTGTGTTTACTACCCTCAGATTTAAGGGAATACTGGAAGATCTGTGACCAAGAGTCTGGAGAATTTTGGACATCACTCATTGTGGTAGGCATTTTATATTCCTATGCTAATGATAGTCTCCCAAGAATTGGTCCACCTCCAGGAACCTCTTAGCTGCCATTCACAAATGGCATGCTGAATTTCAGTCCTTGAGTGTCATTGGTCTTCTACATGATCAATGCCTTAGCACTGATAATCCTGTGTGAAGAAATGTTTATAGACATCTACTGTCCAAATGCCATACCTGGAGTTTTATTATTGGGCATTCTGTGACTGGATCGATGATGACACCCTCAATGCATTCCTTGGAAGCTGAACAAAATGAGTGAGAACTCTGTACCGTCTCATCTCATTGAGCTGAGGTCCAGCACATTACCTCTTTCCTATGCACATGTGAGTGAGGAGCAGTTTCCATGTTTTCCCATTCACACTCCCACTGAAAACTTGAACCTTCTATGTCTCTAGACCTCCATTACTAGAAAGATGCATTTTTCCCCTACATGAATACTGGGGTCCCCTGTGATGGGGCTGTCTGAGGGCAAGGCTTCCAAAGCACATACAGGATTAGTGCATTGGTGGGTTTCAATCTAGCCACTGTCTGGTGGCTTTATTGTATGGATGGTGCATGCTGCTGAAGGCTGGGAGAAGGAAAGCTGGTTCAAGGTGTCAGTATTAGTGTTTTACTGAGGCTATGGAATTAGGAATATTTTTTCAGATTTTTATTTTCATCTTGTGAGGAAATGTAAGTGCCCACCATGATGGCATAAATTGAATGGAAGTAATGCTAGGTTGGTTAAAAACCTCTTTGAAGCCCCCTGAATACATTGAAGGAAGCTTAGTATTTTGCTTTGTAATGACAGTGCAAGGAAATCACTCTACTGTGGGGCTTGTGGGGCTCATAAGAAGAAACCAACAAATGTCCTTATGAAATGGTGTATGTCAACATAAGTGGTTCAAGGGCTAGAGATTCTGTGGATTCTCATAGGATTTCTGTGGTTTCTATGGCTTGCCTCATCATGCCTAGTTTTGCCTAGAATGTAAAGTTCTAACATCTGTCTATGGAAGCATTGCAGGGAATTGTGTTCCTTTTCTTCCAGCATACATTCCAGAGAAGTAAACATGACATTTTCCTTATGGGTTTGCAGTGAACCATTGGCCCTCTATTGCAGTATTCCAAGAATTTAGCCTCATAACCTGAAGACCTGGCATGACTCTTGATAGTAGTTTTCCTTAGGGGAGGGTTTTTTTAGTAAAGACCCATTTAACATGCATCTTTACATCAAATGCACTTCAGTAAGATATTTCTTCTTCCATGCAACACTGTCCTGCACCTGTCTGTAGTCCAGTAAATACAGTTCCACAAATGAAAATCAGAATTTAAGTTGATCCAAGAGTAGGTATTTTAGTTGCCTTGTTTTTGTTTTGTTGGTATCTTATCATATTTTTCACATGGCAGAGGGGCAAATAGTAATATCAGAAGATGTGAATGAGTTGTTGTCTTATTTGTATTTTCACTGGACTAGTCCTGATGACATTTGTCTTGATCCCAATTTGGTGTTGTGGTTTGTTATCATACATGTGGGTTTTTCCATGTATGAATGTGGAAGAGAGTGATTAAAGTTGGATGAGTTTACCTTTGTTCTACTGTCAGGTTAGTGCAGGTCATTGATTGTGAAAGTGTCAGTTACTTGTAAATTGCCCCTTTTCCAGTATGACCTTTATCACAGACAACTCATAACGAATTTACCCTATCTTAAGGGTATTGGCCCTGTGACGAGATGTTGACTCAGTTGTGGAGAAATAGTGCATGTCTGGACCAAATATGGAATTTACAGATGGACCCTCTGCTCCCTGGCCAGATATCCCAGATGTGCTTCCACCAATCCCCAAAACATTACTTCCTTGACCTTGTTACCTTCTAGCAAAACATACTTCATTTCTCATGGGTCCAAACATATTTCTGGAATGTTGAAGTATTCATACTATGAGTCACCAGGTAGATTATGAGAAGTTATGTTTCTTGCAGTAGATGGTTGATAGAGGAGAGAAATGTGGCCAATACATCATAGAAAACTCAGAACAATAGACAAATTAATGGTAGAAGGCACCCAGTTTATTAGAAGGTATCCAAATATGGAGTTAGAGGAATTGTATAGTCAAAAGAGGGCTTTTGTCATAGGAAGTTGCACTTTAAATACATGTATTCCAAAATGCTCCCCCCCCCCGCAGCCAAAATACAAGAATGTAGACATCTATATCATCATACATTCATATGTATAAAATATATCCATCAAGAGAAGATGTAAATGATTTGTAGGTGTGGCATGTAAGGCAGTGTAAAAATAAGTTTTGTGCTGGATGCCCTTCATCATGCGCTCTTTTCTCAATCATGTGCTTGTTTTCTGCTCACTTCTCAGGGTGAGATGCCATCAAATGGAAGCCACTTGGATGGAAAGAGTCTACATTTCTTTTAAAAACTGTGGGTGCGTAAACGTCCTTGAAAGCCACATGGCCCTGACTCTTATATAATTTGGTATGTGGCTCATGGAAGCAAAGTTTTATTTTTTGGCAAAATGTAGTGCTAATCTCTAAGGAATACATAAACCTAAAAGAAATTATTTTTTTTTCCATATAAAAACGTCATGCCCAGACACACTCCTTAAATGTTTTGCCTCTTTTCTGCCATCACTGGTATGGCTTAGGATACTCAGAGGACCGACATATTTGCCCTCATGATATGTTCAGAGCCCAACCTGGAGCTTAAAACTTCTAGAATGTAACAATGTGCTTGGATCGATGATGACCCTAACAAGCATTCCTTGGAAAAGCTGAACAAAATGAGTGAGAAATCCCTACTGTCTCCTCTCATCGAACTGAGGTCCAGCATGTTGTCTCTTTCTAGGTTACTACATGAGTGACAGATGTACACATTCCACGGGTTGTCTACCCTCCTGGCCCAGGCCTTTTCACTGTGGAAATCTATTGTCTTCAGAGCACTAGAGGGATGTTTTACACATAGTCCTAGTGAGGATATCACTTTTTGCATTAATTCTCAATGAGGTCCTTCTTACCAGTCAATTGTAAGCTTACTGAATTCATTGCTAGGGATGCTTGAGTGGGAACAGGTATTTGAGACCTTCATGTACCCCTGTGCATTTCTAAGTGTTGGAGATCCGTTTTTGTGTCATTGAGTAACACCTTAGGCAATGGATTTAGCACTATTTCCTTGTTTGTTATTTGGTGAAGTATTAACGTGGCAATGGTGTTTGGGTTGAGTTAATGGAATCATTGACAGGGGATGCTTACAGGAGGTCTACAAGCACTGTGAGAACCCAGTAAAGGTGTTGTTGCTTGTTACTCTACACTTCCAAAGTAATATGGAGGTGGTATGGGCATTGCTGGCCAGATGACGTAGGAAACAGTGTTGCTCCTGAAATGATTGTATGTCTTTACTAGTTGTTTAATAGCTGGATTATCCTCCTGTTACCATAGGTGTTCCATGCAATTCTGCTGGTAAAGGAGGTGTATAGAGGGAGCCCTGTAATGGAATGTTTGAAGTCCACGTGGACGGGAATTTGGTTATATGGCTTTGGTTTATGTATGGTCTATATTCCACAGTTGTTAGTGCCATCCTTCTCTTCTTAGAGCATCACTGTGATCTACCTGTCTTATATTGCTTCTTCATGCCAGTATTTTAGCAACTTTTCCTGAAAGTCTTTCCTGAATCTGGCCATTCCCTTTCACACTTGGGTTCACATCCAAGAAGTGTTTTGTTTTTTCCAAGAAAGGACCCATATCATCACTCCCATTTTTCTCTCTCATGTAGTCAGCTGGACGTTTGACTGATCCATGCTTGTAGGTGCCATGAGGGGTTTGGAATGCACATGTCAAATTACCATGCATCAAACCCGAATTTGAAATCCTCCCAGCGTGATGGTAGAGCTCTAGCAATAACTTGGAGATAGGAGAGCTCTAGCAATACCTTGTCAACATATGCTTGAGATGTTGACTCCTTTGTAGATTCTGGAAGCAATTGCCAATGATTTTGTTTTGCTTCCCTTTAGCTCATGAGGTTCACACTGGAATTACGACTTGTGTTCCTGTAGGGTTCTTTTATATTGGCCTGAGTGTGATACTGATGAAAATGTAGATATGAGGCATTGTTTCCACAACTCTCATGACTTTGAAGCCTGTTGCTTGCAAAACTGCCAGATATTTCAGGATTACCCCATTTCTATTAGTAGAGAGTTTAAGCATGGACAGTTTTTATATAAAAAAATCAATTCCTCGGGTTCTTTCTTGGAGCTGGGAGTTGATGGCTTCTTTGTTATCATGCAGTAGCATGATCTTAGGGTTAGATTTACCTCTATTAGATGTCTACTTCCTGCTCAGGGGCCTACTGTCACGTATGAGCCCCAATCCATCCATTGAATGTTCTTCCCTTGTGTTTGCTTCTTTCCCACCAAGTGTGATTAATTTCTGCTTGAGCCTATAGATATTACTACATCATTGAATTCAAACGCGTGATGAGTGAGAATGTAGAGTATTGATAGGTGTGCTTTCCTGGATTGCACTGGTTGAACATTATGGGGAACATGGCATATGTCATCTCCCCATTTGGTCAATGTCAGGAGATTAATGGTTGAAGGCATAGATTTTTGCTCAATATTTCCACAGTTGGAATCCAGGGAATTGTATTGAAAGCATGCTTCTGAGCAGGAGGTTACACCTTCAAAACCTAAATGTACATATAGAATGTGCACATACTGCTACATACATAATCGTGTGATTCCTCCCCAATGTACATAAAAATAGTTGACATCAATGCAGTGGAGATGTAGCACATAAGCAGTGTAAGATTTGGGATTGTGCTTGTTGTGTGTGATCCTGTGTATGTTTCTGAAGCATGTGTTTATTTTCCCTGCCCTTCTCTGTTGCAGTGGCCTAGGAATGAGTGGCATTTTGAGGAGAAGATTCTCTGCTTATCTTCACACCTGTAGATATTTGGGGTCTCTGAAAGTGCTGAGGACCAGAGCCTTCTGGAAGCTGATAGATGGCTTGGCTGTAAGCCTTTGGTTTTCCTTACCAAACATGTAGCTTTTCTTCCCTGGGGTACATAGACCTAAAGGAACTTTGTCTTTTATGCTCACTGAGCTGTACCAGGGAACCATTCACTCCTTGAGCACCTTGTCTTTTCTCCCTCCTCAATGACCTGATTCTAGAAACTCGAGGGTGCTGAGCAGGGTGGGCTTTTGGGCTCCCATCATCCCTGTCACAGCTTTAAATCACCAGGGTTTATGAAAGTGCTTAGATGGATGAATCTCCCCAAATATATATTTCTTGGAAAAGCTGATCTAAACAAGTCAGAATCCCTACTGTCTGCTGTCCTTGCATGGAGCTCCTGCACGTTGACTCAGTAAAGGAACCTCTGAGTGAGGGGCCACACCATACGCTCCCATCGTGCTCAAATCCATGCGTGTCAATTTGGATGTCTCCAGCCGACTTCACACTAGAAACATTTGGCTTTACACCTGGCTGTGATGAGGATTCCCTTACTGAACATGCCCTTGATGAGGGTGTTATTTCCAGCAGATGCAGAGTTTCCTGGATTGGGCAGGTGTGGACTTGGGAGGAAACCTGTGACACCAGTGTCAGCCCATGCTGATCACCTAATCCTCACATACCCTTCACTTGCCCACCTCTGGGAGAAGTACGAAAGGCTGGTAATGTCATGATGAGAGCCTGAGGTAAAATTTTTCCCTAGGTTTCCTCATATTATGATGTAATTTTTTGGACCAGTTTTATTGGGTTGATGAAATTTAAACCACGGTTTCAAATTTTTTGAAACTTCCTGCAAGCATTGCCCGCATGCCAAAAATTTGTCTGTCTTCTTGTCTTGAGTACCCACATCAAAAGAAAATAAAACTGTTCTGGTGGCTGCTGGACCAGATGGAGATGAAACTGGCAGTTGCTTACAAAATGTTTGCATGTCATTACAAGTGACTTTTTAACTGGTTACTCTCTAAGATGTCATAGGTTTCCTTGAATTTCTATGGGGATTATAGTTTCCACTCAGTGGTGTCCAGAATGGTGTGTTCAAGTTCATGTTGCAGATGAACATTTTGGCAGATTTCCTTGATTTACTTCTGTTGTTCATTCCACACAGTTCAGGCTGAATTTCCCTCCAGTGGGTATGGAAGTGTTCCATTTTCAGATCTATTGGCTCTCCATTTGTTGCCACCCAACTTTTAGAATCCTGTGACCAAAGTGGTTTCTGGAGCATGGGCCTTGAACACTTTGTTTCCTAAGTAATGGTGTATCTCAAGAAATGCTCCCATTTCTCTTATATCCTTATTGGGCCAATACCCTTGTGTGGAGGTTTGATTTTTCTAATCCTCTCTTGCCTGTAGCTGTGCGGCATCAACAGTTTATGGAAACGAGTTGAAGACAGGTTTTCTGTTCATCCAAGATTCCCTATATAAAGTAGCCTTGTGGTTGTTGTTCTTGTTACCTTATCATGGTTGATCTTTTGGTGACATAGTTCATGTGTTGAGGTTCCATCTATTAATATATTGCCAAGATATGTGTGGGAAATGCACGCCTTTCTATATCCCATAGGCAAGAGATGGCTATGTATGGCTTGTCTCACCCTAAGCTCAAGGGAGCCTGTGTAAGTACTTTTTGTTTGGGAGTCTATGTTAGGGTACTTGTGTACAGACATGCAGATGCTACAGATGAAGAGGTTCACGGTGTTGTTTCCTTGTATCCATCAGATAGAAAATTTTTGTTTTGAAAATGCCAAACATTTGGGGATTTCTCTCTTTCAGTAAAAGATATAGGAAGTACCATTTTGATGACATATTTTCCATTTCAAATAGGGTTCTGTATTGCTTAGTTAAGTGCATTTTATTCTTGTTTTTGTGAACATGCTCCTTTCTTGAATGAGGTGTGAGCTCTGTTAGATGAATTTCCTGTTTTGACATTTGAGGTTCTGGGGTCCCTATTCTTTGACTGAAATTTGATTTTCTGCTGATCATTGCTTTCTGAAATTTCATTCATTTCTATGTATGGCCAAAGTCATTGTTAAAACACTTTTAATTCTAATTTACTTTTTGGAAGAAGAATGTCCATTAACTATGGGTGTGCCTTATGTTCAGGAGTGAATTAAAGCGTAGTTCTTTGTGGCATATTTCCGCATCCAATGTTGATCAAACTAGTTGTTGGAAACTGAGACACAGTGGTCTCAGGAGGAGAGACGTGCTGTCTCCAAGGCTATGCTTGCACCCTGAGGAATGCCGTAATTAAGAGTTCCCAGGCAAACAGGATGAAGCTGTTAAAGGCTGAAAGAAAAGATGACCACATAAACCTTTTTAGTAAATAGAACACTTAGACTTTGTACCTTGAGATAAGATTTTTTGAATTCCTTAGACTGTGAGTAAGGATGATGGTTAACTGCTTGTTGCCGCTTATTGTCTCGTGGACTGGGGTATATAGAGAGCCCCTTGAGAATAATAAAGTTGTCTAATGAGTCCCTACTCGCAGACCTCCTGATCCCAGCTCTCTCATTCTTCCTTTCTCTCTCTCTCTCTCTTCCCCCCCCTTTCTTTCTTTCTTTCTCTCTCCTTTTTCTCTTTCTTTCATTCCCGATACCCTTCGGGTCCAAATCTCCAACACTAGTCAGATTGAGAATTGTCGGCATTGAGTTCCAGAAGCACAATACCAGCTTTGGGGTCCAATAACTGTATACCAGCACGTCATTTTTTGTTTTTGTTTTGCCAGTGGAGGAACCCTCTGTATGACATGCCTTCCTGTACAAGTGCAACATGTCTAAGGGTATATCTTACTATACACATACATGCATAGGTGGTGGAAGGAAATTAAATGTAGATGCTTGAAGAGAAACTTGAAATTCTGAGTTTACTTAGGTCCTCAGCAACCTGATTATTGTAGTCATGTTTGTATTTGTTTTTTGCATGCTACTTAGGTTGAACTGGCAGGGAATGAATGCCATGTTACGGGAATGCACTTCAACATGTGTTTACTACCCTGAGATGTAAGGAAATCCCTGGAGATCTATGGTCAAGAGTCTGGAGAATCTTTGTCATCACTCATTGTGGTAGGCATTTCTCTTTTTTTCCTTTTTTCCTAAGCTACTGTTAATCTCACAAGAATAGTCTCTCTCCAGGGACCTCTTAGCTGCCATTCACAAATGGCATGCTGAGATTCAGTCCTTGAGTGTCATTGGTCTTCTCCATGATCATTGACTTGGCACTCATAATCCAGTGTGAAGAAATGTTTACAGACATCTGCTGTCTGAATGCCATGCCTGGCGTTTTAAAATTGGGCATTCTGAGCTGGATCGATGATGACACCCTCAAAGCATTCCTTGGAAGCTGGACAAAATGAGTGAGAACTCTATACCGTCTCATCTCATTGAGCTCAGGTCCGGCACGTTGCCTCTTTCCTACGCGTATGTGAGTGAGGGGCAGTTTCCATGTGTTCCCTTTCATGCTCCCACCCAGTGCAGGAACCTTTCACACACCTCCAGCCCCCGGTCACTGGAAAGATGCAGTTTTCCCTTGGCATGAATACAGGGTCCCTTGTGATGGGGGCTCTCTGAGGGCAAGGCCCCCGCATGCATACAGGGTCTGTGCATTGGTGGGTGTGGAGCTGGCACCTGTTATGTGGCATCATTGTATGGATGGTGCCGGCTGCTGAAGATGAGGAGAAGGAAAGCAGGTCCAAGGTGTCAGGATTCAAGTGGTACTGAGACCACAGAGTTAGCAATATTTTCTACGTTTTCTTTTTCATTTTGTGACATAATGTGGTACAGGGTTGAAAACCCCTTCGAGGCCCTCCAGAGTACATCTAAGGGTGTCATAGCATTTTGCTTCTGTATTGACGGTGTAAGAAAATCATGGTTCCTCAGGGCTTGTGAGGTAGATAAGAAGAAACCAGGGGGTACTGCTCAGGAAATGATGTACGTCAACATTAGTGGCTGAATGGCTACAGTTTCTGTAGATTTTATTAGGATTTCTATGCTTTCTGTGGTTTGCATTGTTATACCTTCTTTTACCTGGAATAGACATGTTCTTAAGTCTAGATGTTTAAACCTTCCAGGAAATTGTCTTCCTTTACTCCTAGTATATATTTTAGAGAAGTAAATATGACATTTTTTTTAATTGGGTCTGCAGTGATTCATCGGCCCTCATTATAATGTTCAAATTTTTTGGACTGTCTAATCTAAATGCCTGTCATACTTCCATATCAGTTTTCCAAATGTAAGTTTTTTTTTAGTCTCACCCATTTGACACATATCTCTATATCAAACACACTTAGATAAGATATTTGCTTCTTCCATGGACCTCTGTTACACACCATCCTGGAGTCCAGTAAACACTGTACCAGCAATGAAATCCAGAATTTAAGTTCATCCAAGTGAAGTTGTTTTAGTATCCTTCTTTTTGTTTTGTTGATATTTTATCATTGTTGATTTTCTTCACGATATTTTTCACATGGCATAGTGGCAAATAGTAACTTCCAGAGATGTGGATGAGAATTTGTATTATTTGTATTTTCACTAGACAAGTCCTGATGACATTTGTCTTGATGCCCTCAAATCATAATCCCAATTTGGTACTGGTATTGTGATTTGTTATTATAAATGTGGGTTTTCCATATAAGAATGTGAAAGAAAGTGATTAAAGTAGGTTCCATGAGTTTACCTTTTCTCTAATGTCAGGACTGTGAAGGTTGTTGATTGTGAAAATACCAGGTAATTGTGACTTGCCCTTTTCCAGTAAGACTCTTTTTTTAATATTTTTAATTTTTTTGTCTTTATTTTTTTAATATTACATTAAAAAATTATGAGGTCCTCATATGCTCCCCACCCCCCTCACCCCACTCCTCCCCCATAACAACAATCTCCTCAATCATCATGAGACATTCATTGCATTTGGTGAATACATCTCTGAGCACTGCTGCACCTCATGGTCAGTGGTCTACATCATAGCCCACACTCGCTCATATTCCAACCAATGGGCCATGGGAGGACATACAATGTCCGGTAACTGTCCCTGCAGCACCACCCAGGACAACTCCAGGTCCCGAAAGTGCCCCCACATCTCATCTCTTCCTCCCATTCCCTACCCCCAGCAGCCACCATGGCCACTTTCTCCACACCAATGCCACGTTTTCTTCAATTACTAATCACAATAGTTCATGAATAGAATATCAGTAAGTCCACTCTAATCCATACTCTATTCCTCCATCCTGTGGACCTTGGAATGGTTGTGTCCACTCCACATCTATATCAAGAGGTAGTAAGACTCTTATCACAGACTTCATACAAAATCTTATATCTTAAGGGTATTGGCCCTGTGAGGAGGTGCTAACTGGTTGTTGAGAAATAGGACATCTGGGACTAAAGGTGGGATTTTCAGATGGACTTCTTTCTTCTTGGGCATACATCCTAACTGTGTTTCCATGCATTCCTAAAATATTATTTCCTTGTGCCTATTCCCTTCTGGGCAAGTTTACTTCATTTCTCATGGGTCTGAACATATTTCTGAAACGTGAAAGTATCCCTAATGTGAATTAACATGTAGCTTATAAGGAGTGCTTCCTGCAGTGCATGTTTGATTGGGGTGGACAGTATGGCTATAACATCATCAAAACCTCAAAACCTGAGAACAATGTACAAATTAATGGTAGTCAGTATCAGTTTATTAAAAAGTATGAGGTTCAGAAATTGCACAAAGCAGCACTCTACATGTACATGTTCCACAGTGGTCCCACACAGCAAACAAGCAATATGCATATATCCATGGCATCATATGAATATATCCATATAAAACATTCATAAAGAAGATGTAGATGATTTGTAGGTGTGGGAGGAAGGCAGTGGAAAATGGGTGTTTCCCTGGTTGACATGGATCACTGCTCTTTTCTCAGTCTTGCATTTGCTTTCTGTTCACTTCTTAGGTGAGATGTCATCAATGGAAGCCCTTTGGGTGGAAAGAGTCTACGTTTCTTTTAACAGCTGGAGGTGCAGGGAAATTCCTGGGATCATCATGGCCCTGAGTCTTCCAGAATTTGGTATGTAGCACAAGGCATTATCTTATTTTTTTTTGTTTTGCTAACTGCACTGCTAGTCTCCTAAGGAGTACATGGATCTAAAAGAAAGTATTTTTTGTCATGTCAAAGTGCTCTATACACCTGCAATAAGAACAAGGCCTAGAGTAGCACTGTGCCTGGGAGTTTCCTCCTGACAGCCTTCATGTTACTCAAATGTGGCCACTCTCACAGCCAAACTCAGCATGTAGATGCAGTGCATTCCCCGCAGTGTGGGACATGACACCCGGGGATGAGCCTCCCTGGCACCGAGGGATCACTACCACATACCAGCTGAAGATGCAACTAGAAAATGACCTTGAATTAAAGGTTCAATACGGATCAGCAGAATATCCCTGTCTACATATAATAACATGACTTCAAAATGCTGTTTGACCTAATGTGAGGGGGAAATGGAAAGGAGAAATGAGATTATAAGGCTATGAGTCTCTAAAAAAGAGTCTGGAGGTTGTCAGAAGGAATGCCCTTATGCACAACTGAGCAGAGTCTAAGAGACAGATAAAGTAGATACAACCCCAGGTGGTTCTTTTGAGGGATAAAGAGACCCACGGGTTCTATGGTCATGGCAGATGGGGTTCACTGCCATGGCAGATGGCCCTTCTTTGGAGCTGGTGTTTCTGCATGATGGAATTGGACTCGGAGGGGATCTCTTCTCACAAGACTTGCATGCTACTTTATTGGAATTGTAGTTGGTGCTGGGGTTTAAGATATATTTAGGGGATTTCAATCTCTGGACTGATAATAAGACACCCAGGCCCAGAGCCTCAACAGACTTCAGCTCCTACACTCTGATTTATTGGACTTACCCCACTCAGCTAACATGGAGTTGAAGAAGGTCAACCACCACACCATGGAGCCTAGAGTGCCTACAACTGAAAGCAGGAGGATTGCATCCAGTATCCATGTGGAATCTAAGCCCCCACTTGACATAGATGTGCAATGGACACAACCAATCCAATGTCCATAGAGAAAATGTGGAATGGGTGTGGGAAGGGTAGCCATGGTGGCTGCTGGGTTTGGGGAATGGGAGGAAAAGATGAGATGTGGAGGCGTTTTCGGGACGTGGAGTTGTCCTGGGTGGTGCTTCACGGACAACTACGGGACATTGTAGATCCCCCCAGGGCCCACTGGATGGAACGTGGGAGAGTGTGGGCTATGATGTGGACCATTGACTACGGGGTGCAGTGATGTTCAGAGATGTACTTACTGGGTGCAATGGATGTCTCATGATGATGGGAGAGAGTGTTGCTGTGGGGGTGTGGGGGGTGGGGGCAGTGGGGATGATTGGGACCTCATATTTTTTTAATGTAATTTTTAAAAATAAATAATTAAAAAAAAAAAATGTTCTTCCCAGGTCCACTCTTGGGTGTCTGGCCTCTTTTCCATAATCAATGGTATGATTGTTGATTCTCCAGAGATTGACACTATCTGCACTCATGACATGTACTCACTCCAGCCTGCAAGTTGAAACTTCTAGACTGTAACATAGTGCTTGGATCGATGATGACACCCTAATCAGCATCCCTTGGAAAAGCTGAACAAAATGAGTGAGAAATCCCTTCCGTGTCCTCTCATCGAACTGAGGTCCAGCACATTGTCTCTTCTAAGTCACTATATGAATGAGGGACACACGCATTCCACGGGTGGTCTGCCCTTCTGGCCCAGACCTTTTGCTGTGGGTGTCTATGATCTTCCAGGCACTAGAGAGATTCCATTTTACACATAACCTTAGCTAAGATATTTTTTGACATTGGGATCATGATGATGTCCATCTTCCCAATCAGTAGTCATGCCTAGTGAACTGGTTGCTGTGGATTTATTGAGCGAATTTATGACAACATAGCTTGAGTCTGAAGACTCTTTTAAGATCTTCACGTAATCCTCTTCTACCTATGTCTAGCAGATGGAAAAGAGGTTTTTTAGTCATTGAATAGCACATTAGGTCAAGGATTTTGCACTGATTTCCAAGTTCATGTCATTTCATGAGGAATTAGAGTGCCAATGATGTTTGGGTTGAATTAATGGGAATAATTGATGGGAATGTTTACATCTCATCTAGAGCATTGCGAGAATCCTGTGAAAAGGTGTCATTATTAGTTTACTCTTGACCTCAAAAAGATATGGAGTTGGGGAGTGGATGTGGCTCAAGCGGTTGTGGGCCAGCTTCCCACATGGGAGGTCCCAGGCTTGGTTCCTAGTGCCTCTCCCCAAAAAACAACAAATAAAACAAAAACAAACACAAACAAACAAAATAAATGAAAAAAACAACTCAGGAGAGCCATTGTGGCTCAGTGGTTGAGTGCTGGTTTCCCACATATGAGGTCCTGAGTTCAGTCCCCAGCCCCTAGTACCTCAAACAAACAAACAAACAAACAACAACAAAACTACCACCATTGTGGGTGAGATGAAGTAGGAAACAGGGCCCATTGCTCCTGAAATGATTAGATGTCTTTGAAACAGTTTAATGGCTGGATATTCCTCGTTTTGCCATAGCTGTTGTATACAACTCTCTTCATAATGGAAGTATATAGAGATGGTCCTGTAATGGAATGTTTAAAATCCAGGCATATGGGAACTTGGTTATATGGCTTTGATTTACATATATTGTCTATTTCACAGTAATAAGCATCATCCTTTTCTTCATAGATCATCGAGGAAATCCCATGATCTTATATAACCACCTGCCAATATTTTAGCAAGCTTAGGCTGCAAATCCTTCCTGAATCCTACCACTCCCCAAGCATGCTAGTGTTCATATTTAAGAGGTTTATGTTTTTATTTTTGAAGAAAGGCCCCATATCATCACTCATATTTATCTAATTCATGCACTCTGGGGATGTTTGATTTATCTATGCCAGTAGGTGCTAAGAGGGGTTTGGAGTACAGATGTCAAAGTACCAGGCATTAAAACTGATTTTTAAATCCTCCCAGACTCGCTTATGATAGTTACCTTTTCCTTTCAATTATTGTTGTTGATTTTATTGGTGAAATATATCATGTGTATTAGGAGAGCGCGAGCAATACCTTGCCAACATAGGCTCAAGATGTTTATATGTTCATATGTTCTGGACACATGTCCCATTGATGATTTTTTGCCTCCCTTCAGCCCATGAGGTCTCCTGTTGGAATTATAACTTTTGTTCCTGAAGGTTTCTCTTGTGCTGACCTGATTGTCATACCAATGAAAATTTAGATGTGTGACTTTATGTTTCCTCCACGTTCATGCCATTGAAGCCCATTGCTTAATTAACTATATATTTGGGATTTGCTCCATTTCCAGTATAAGAAAATTATAGCATGGACCTTTTGTATACAAATGAAGCAATTCCTCAGGATTCTATCTTGGCCCTGGAAAGTGAGGGCTTCATTGTCACGTACTTCATTGTCATGAGGTTAAGGTTAGAGTTGGCTCCATGAGATGGACACTCCCTGCTGAGTGGCCTAGTATTGTGCATGAGCCCCAATTCATCCCTAAAATGTTCTTTCCTGGTGTTTGCTGATTCACTTCTGGTTAGTAAAAGGCACTACTACACAAATGAATTAAAACATGTGATGAGTGAGAATGCATGATATCAATAGGTGTGCTTTCCTGAAAGGCACAGGTGGAGTATCAAGGGAATGTGTCATTCATCATCTCCCAAGTTGGTCAAGGTCAGGAGATTGATGGTTGAAACCATAGATTTTCTGAAGGTTTCCACAGTTGTAATCCAGGGAAATGTAGAGAAAGAATGCTTTTGTAGCAATCATAATACCTTCAAAGCTACATACCTAAACCTGCACATAAAACATATCGTTATAGCTACATACATATGCAATGATTCCTCACCAATGTACATAAAAATAGTTGAAGTCAATACAGTGCAGATGCAGCATATAAGCAATGTAAAATTTGGGGTTGTGGGTTTTGAGTGAGATCCTGTGTAAGTTTCTGAGGCATATGTTTGTTTTCTCTGCCCTTCTCTGTTGCAGTTGCCTATGAATGAATGCCATTTTGAGAAGATTCTCTGCTTCTCTTCACACGTGTAGATATTTGGGAGCCTCTGAAAGTGCTGAGGACCAGAGTCCTCTGGAAGCTGGTAGATGGCTTGCTGGTAAGCATTTTGTTTTCCTTACCAAACATGCAGATATTCCTCCCAGGATTACAAAGTGCTAAAGGAACTTTGTCTTTTGCTGTCACTAAGGTGTGCAGGCAACCATTCACTTCTTGAGTGCCTTGTCTTTCCTCCCTGCTCAATGACCTGACTCCAGAAACTCCAGGGTGCTGAGCAGGGTGGGCTCATGAGCTCTTCACCTCCCACTCATAGCTTTAAAACTCCATGGTGTAGGAAAGTGCTTAGGTGGATGAATCACCCCAAATATATATTTCTTGGAAAAGCTGATCTAAATGCATCTAAATCCCTACTGTCTACTCTCCTTGCACAGAGCTCCTGCATGTTGACTTAGTCAAGGAGTCTCTGTGTGAGAGGCCACTCCACATGCTCCCTTCATGCTCAAATCCATGCTTGTCAATTTGGATGTCTCCAGCCAACTTTGCCCTAGAAAGATTTGGATTTACACCTGGCCGTGATGAGGGAATTTCTTATGGAACATCTCCTTGGTGACGGCATTATTTTTAGCAATTGCAGAGTTTCGTAGATTTGGTTGGTGAGGATTTGGGAGGGAACTTATGGTACCACAGTGTCGGCCCATGCAGGTCCCTTAATCCTCATATACGCTTCACCTACTCACCTCTAGGAGAAGTATGGCAGGTTGGTAATGTCATGTTGAGAGCTTAAGGAAAATAGTTTTTCACCTTTTCCTAGGTTTCTTCACATGATGATTAAATTTGTGTGACAGTGGTATTGAAAAGATCAAATGAGGGCCAGGGATTTAGATGTTTTGAAACAACTTGCAAACATTGCCAGAATACTGGAAAATTATGTTTGATGAGTAATGTCATCGAAACATAATGAAAATGTTTTGGCAGCTCTTCAGCCATATGGGAAAGAACAGGCAGTGGCTTATGAAATGATGGATGCATTATAAGTGGCTTATCAGCTTGGTTCTCCATAAAATATCAGAGGTTTCCTATGGATTTCTATGGGAATTATAGTTTCCATTCAATGGTGTCTAGAAAGGCCTGTTTAATTGTATGTGAGGATGAGCATTTTGGTAGATTTCTTTAGTTTACTTAATGTGTGCATTCCATACAATTCAGCCCGAGTATTCCCTCCACTGGGTATGGAAGTGATCCAGGTTCAGATTCACTGGCTCTCCATTAGCTCCCACCCTACTTTTGGAAATCCTGTGACCAAAATGTGGGGCCTTGAGCATTTTGTTTCCTAAGTAAAGGTGTTTCTCAAGAAATCTCCCATTTCACCTGCATCCGTATTGGGCCAATACCCTTAAGTGGAGTTTTAATTTTTCTAACCCTGTCTTGCCGGTAGCTGTGCAAAATCAGTGATTCATGAAATCAAGAATTGAAGGCAGGTTTTCAGTTCATCCAATATTCCCTGTATGGAGTTGCCTTGAAGTTGTTGTTTCCTTATCATGGTTGATCTTGTTGATGACATATTTCATGAGGTTTAGGTGCCATCCTATTAAGATATGCGTGGGGGATGCAGGCCTAGTATTTTCCGTAGACAAGAGATGGAGTTTTATGGCTTTTTACCCCCTCAGCTCATGGGAATCTATGTGGGTATTTGTGTTTGGGTGTAAATGTCAGGGTACTTGAGTACAGACATGAAAACGTTACAGATAAAGATTTTAGTGTGTTATGTTTCTTACATTCATTACATGGAAAAACATTTTGTTAAAAATTCCGAATATTTGGGGATTTCCCTATTTCAGTAAAAGTTGTAACATGCATCATCCTGATTACAAATTTACCATTTGAAATAGGGTTCTGTATTGCTTAAAGTGCAGTTTATTTTCATTTTTTGAATGTGCCCACATCTTGAATGATGTATGAGATCTGTTAGATGAAATTCATGTTTTCTTGTCTATGATTCTGGGATTCCCCATCTTATGCCTGACTTTTAACTTTGTGCTGATTGGTGCTTTCTTACTACCTCATTCATTTCTATAAGTGGCCAAGTCATTGCTACAAGATATAATTCTAATTTACATTTAGGAAGAATGCCCATTAACTGTGGTTGTGCCCAATGAGTAAGAGTAGCCAAAAAGCAAGGGTTATGTGGCATGTTTCTGCCTCTAAAGTTGGTCGAAATAGACAGATTGAGGATTGCAGGTTTTGAGTTCCAGGAGCATGATATCAGCTTTGGGATCTGTTAATTGTACATCAGTAAAATTTTCTGTGACAGTGCAAGACCCTTACTATATCATGCCTACCTACAAAGGTGCAGCATATCTAAGGGTATATCTAGGTATACACATACATGCATAGCTGCAGGAAGAAAATAAAATGTAGATGCATGAAGGGAAACTCGAAATTCTGAGTTTATTCTGGTCCTCATTCTCCTGAGTATTGTAGTCATGTTTGTATTTGTTTTCTGGGCACTTCTGAGGTGGAATTGGCAGGGAATGAATGCCATGTGAACATGGCACATGACGGTAGGCATTTTATTTTCCTAAATTACAGATATTCTCCTAATAATAGGTCTACTTCCAGGGACCTCTTACTTGCCATATCATAAATAGCATGCTGAGATTCAGTCCTTGAGGGTCATTGGTCTTCTCCATGATCAGTGACTCGGCACTGATAATCCAGTGTCAGTAAATGTTTAAAGATATCTGCTGTCTGAATGCCATGCCTGGAGTTTTAAAATTGGACAGTCTGTGCCTGGATCGATGATGACACCCTCAAAGCATTCCTTGGAAGCTGAACAAAATGAGTGAGAACTCTACACCCTCACCTCTCATCGAGCTGAGGTCCAGTACGTTGCCTCTTTCCTATGCGTATGTGAGTGAGGGGCAGTTTCCGTGTGTTCCCTTTCATGCTCCCACCCAGTGAAGGAACCTTTCACACGCCTCCAGCCCTCAGTCACAAGAAAGAAGTGGTTTTCCCATGGCCTGAATACAGGGCCCCTCGTGATGGGGGCTCTCTGAGGGCAAGGCTCCCCACACATACACAGAATATGTGCATTGTGGGTGTGGGTTTGTAACATCATTCTATGAAGGTACAAGTTGCTGAATTCTGGGAGAAGGACTGCAGGTCCATGGCAGAATTAGAGTGTTAAGGCCATAGAGTTTGGAATATTTTAAAATTTCATTTTGTGAGTAAATATGTGTGCCCACATGATGATGTAAATTAAATTGAAGTAGTGTCATGAATGGCTGAAAACCTCTTTCAGGCCCTCCAGAACACATTGAGGGTAGAGCATGTTGCTTCTGCATCACCAGTGCAAGGGATTCACTTTACTGCGGGACTTGTAGGGTAAATAAGAATAAACCAGGGAGGAGTGCTCCTGTAATAATGCATGTTCAATTGATTCTGTGGAATTTTGTAGGTTTTCTATGGTTTCTCTAGGTTGAATAATCATGCCTCCTTTTGCCTGGAATGGAATGTTCTAAGTGCTATGTGCCCACGCATTTCAAGGTATTGTCTTCCTTTACTCCCAGCCCATATTCTGGAGAGATAAACATGACATTTCCCTTATTGGAGTGGCAGTGGCCCATCGTCCCTCCACTTCAATATACCAATTTTTTAGAGTCTCTAATCTAAATATCTGGTGTTCCTCTTGCCCCTGCCCATAGTCCATTTCCTAAAGGAAAGTGTGTTTTAGTAAAGGCTCGTTTGACATGCATCTCTACATCAAAAGTACCTTAAGGGAGTGGCTCAAGCAGTTGAGTGCCTTATTCCCACATGGGAGATAGCAGGTTCAGTTCCCAGTGCCTTTTAAAAAGAAACAAACAGACAAAAAAAAAAAACAAACAAACAAGCAAAACAAATGATAAAACCAACTCAGGAGAGCTGATGTGGCTCAGTGGTTGAGCTCTGGCTTCCCATGTATGAGATTCTGGGTTTAATCCCCGGTCCTGGTACCTCAAAAAATAACAACAACAACAACAACAAAAAACTACCTCAAGAAGATGTTTGCTTCTTCTGTGCAACACTTTTCCACACCTATCTGGAGTCCAGTTACTACAGTCCCACAAATGAAATCCAGAATTTAATTTCATCCACATGTAGTTGTAGTTGCCTTCTTCTGTCCTGTCAGTATAATTGTTTATTTTGTCCACAGTACTTTTCACATGGCATAGTGCCAGATAGTAATGTACAAGATATGGATGAGCAATTGTCACATTTGTATTTCCAGTAGGCAAGCCCTGGTGACATTTGCCTTTATGATCTCAATTCAGGACAACCCAGTTGGTATTACTATTTGTTATTATACATGTTGCTTTTTCTATGGAAAAATGTGGAAGAGAATGGTTAAAATTGGTTTCATGAGTGTGCCTTTTCTCTGCTGTCAGGTTTGTGAAGGTCATTGATTGTGAAAGTGTCGGGTACTTGTGAATTGCCCCTTTTCCAGTTAGGCCCTGATTATGGACTACTCATACGAATTCACCCTGTTCTATCATTATCACTATTGGTTTTATGAGGAGGTGTCATTGACTTGTTGAGAATGAGCACATGTCTGGGAGCAGGTGTGAAATTTTCAGATGGAACCCTTTGCTCCTTGGCCAGATATCCTGGCTGTGCTTCCATTGATCCCAGAAATATCACTTCCTTGTGTGTGTTACCTTCTGGGCAAGTGCATTTCATTTCTTGTGGGTCTAAAGATACTTCTGGAATGTTGAAGTATTTATAATGTTTGTCATCAGCTAGATTATGAGAAGTTGTGTGTCTTGAAGTGCATAGTTGATAGGGGAGGGCAGTGGTGGCCAAATGCATCATCAAAACTTGTGTAGAAGGCACTTAATTTATTAGATGGTATCTGAGTGTAGTGTCAGAGAAATTATACAGTCAAAAGAAGTTATGGGATGCAGAATTTTAAATGCACATATTCCAAAATAGTTCCACACAGCAAACATGCAAACATATTATACCCCTATGCTATCTTACATATGTCCATTTATAATACATCCTTAAAGAGAAGAGAAGATGTAAATGATTTGTAGGTATGGTATGTAAGGCAGTAGATAAATGGGTCTTGCACTGGTTACATTTGATCTTTTACTCTTTTCTCAATCATGTGTTTGTTTTCTGCTCACTTTGCTGGTGGAGATGTCATTGAATGGAAGCCATTCAGATGGAAGGAGTGTATATTTGTTTTAATATCCAGATGTGCACAAAATTTCCTGGAGGCAATATAGCCTCACATCTTCTAGAACTCAGCTGGTAGCTTATGGCAATTAGAATTATTTTTCTAGCTAAATGTACTGCTAGTCTCCTATGGAATGGATAGAACTAAAAGAAATGATTTTGTCTTGTCAAAACGCCATGCCTATCCCAGTTCTTGGAACAATTCAAGACTGCTCAGGCTATGGCTCAGTTGGCAGCTCAGCATTCTCAATCTGGAAGCACCACCACCTCCTCTTGGGACGTGAGGTCGACCACACATTCCCCATTGCTGGTGCAGTATGATTTGAAGAACCCAAATGATTCAACAGCACACAGCCCTTTTACAAAGTGCCAGGCCTTTACCCCATCTTCAACCATGATGGAGGTGTTCCTTCAGGAGAAACCAATTGCAGTGGCTACATCTACAGCCGCACCTCCACCCCCCTCTTCTCCTTTGCCGAGCAAATCCACCTTGGCTCCACAGATGTCTCCTGGATCTTCAGATAACCAGTCCTCCAGCCCACAGCCAGCTCAGCAAAAACTGAAACAGCAGAAGAAAAAAGCTTCCTTGACTTCAAAGATTCCTGCTTTGGCTGTGGAGATGCCTGGCTCAGCAGATATCTCAGGGCTAAACCTGCAGTTTGGGGCATTGCAGTTTGGGTCAGAGCCTGTCCTTTCTGATTATGAGTCTACCCCCACCACGAGCGCCTCTTCAAGCCAGGCTCCAAGTAGCCTGTATACCAGCATGGCCAGTGAATCTTCATCCACAATTTCATCTAACCAGAGTCAGGAGTCCGGTTATCAGAGTGGCCCATTCAGTCAACAACCTATACCTCCCAAAATAGTGCTCAGGGCCCACTGTACGAACAGAGATCCACACAGACTCGGCGATACCCCAGCTCCATCTCTTCGTCACCCCAAAAGGACCTGTCTCAGGCAAAGAATGGCTTCAGTTCTGTGCAGGCCATGCAGTTACAGACCACGCAATCTGTTGAAGGTGCTACAGGTTCTGTAGTGAAATCTGACTCACCTTCCACTTCAAGCATCCCTCCTCTCAATGAAACAGTATCTGCAGCTTCCTTACTGACAACAACCAATCAGCACTCATCCTCCTTGGGTGGCTTGAGCCACAGTGAGGAGATTCCAAATACTACCACCACACAACATAGCAGCACGTTATCTACTCAGCAGAATACCCTTTCATCATCAACATCTTTTGGGTGCACTTCAACATCCACTCTTTTGCACACAAGCAAATCTCCATTCTTCCTCCAGCACTTTCTCCACCTCGTCTAGTACAGTCTCTGCACCTCCTCCAGTGGTCAGTGTCTCCTCCAGTCTCAATAGTGGCAGTAGCCTGGGACTCAGCCTAGGCAGCAACTCTACCGTCACAGCCTCCACTCGCAGTTCAGTTGCTACGACTTCAGGAAAAGCTCCTCCCAACCTCCCTCCTGAGGTCCCGCCGTTGCCTAATCCATATATTATGGCTCCAGGGCTGTTACATGCCTTCCTGCCACAAGTATATGGTTATGATGACTTGCAGATGCTTCAGACAAGATTTCCTTTGGATTACTACAGCATCCCATTCCCCACACCTACCACTCCACTGACTGGGAGGGATGGTAGCCTGGCCAGCAACCCTTATTCTGGTGACCTCACAAAGTTCGGCCGTGGGGATGCCTGCTCCCCAGCCCCGGCCACAACCTTGGCCCAACCCCAACAGAACCAGATGCAGACTCACCACACCACGCAGCAGACATTCCTGAACCCGGTGCTGCCTCCTGGCTACAGTTACACCAGCCTGCCATACTACACAGGGGTCCCGGGCCTCCCTAGCACCTTCCAGTATGGGCCTGCTGTGTTCCCTGTGGCTCCTACCTCTTCCAAGCAGCATGGTGTGAATGTCAGTGTGAATGCATCAGCCACCCCTTTCCAACAGCCAAGTGGATATGGGTCTCATGGATACAACACTGGTGTATCAGTCACCTCCAGTAACACAGGCGTGCCAGACATCTCGGGTTCTGTGTACTCCAAAACCCAGCAGTCCTTTGAGAAACAAGGTTTTCATTCCGGTACTCCTGCTGCCTCCTTCAACTTGCCTTCAGCCCTAGGAAGTGGGGGGCCCATCAATCCGGCCACAGCTGCTGCCTACCCACCTGCCCCCTTTATGCACATTCTGACCCCCCATCAGCAGCCGCACTCCCAGATTCTTCATCACCTGCAGCAGGATGGACAGACGGGCAGTGGGCAACGTAGCCAGACCAGCTCCATCCCGCAGAAGCCCCAGACCAACAAGTCTGCCTACAACAGCTACAGCTGGGGGGTCAACTGAGGCCCTGGGCCTCTTCTCTTGGCCCCATCTTCTGAGAGGGTTACCCAGCCCGGCAACTATGGAAACAGCATCTAAGAGAAAAAGGAATGTTGGGGGGGTTCCGCTGCCCCCACCCCCAGCGGAGCTCCCCATGCCTCAGCTTCATGTCTGTCCCATTCCCATACCATCCCCCACCCTGTTGTATGTATTATAGGATTTGTAATTTTTTTTTCCTTGTTTTTTTTCCCTTTCTTTCCTCGTCCTCTTCCGCTCCCCTACCTCTTGCATTTAAGATTATGAAACTTTGCTGGGGGCCCTGCCCTTCCTTCTCCTCCTCCTGTTCACCCTGGTGGTGTGTGGGTGAGATGGGGAGGTGGGACCCTCAAATATATATCAGCCCAACACCCCTAAGTCTCCTCCTTTATTATTAGGAAAACAAAACAACAACAAAAAAAATGGTGTCATGAGTATGAACAGCATTTGTCAGATGAATTAGTTGAAGTGTTGTTTTTTTTTTGTACTGTGTCCTCAAATTTAATGGATTAATGTGTCTTGTATATATAAAAAGAAAACCTCTAAAAAAAAACAAAAACGCCATGCCTAAGACTCACTACTTGAGTGTCTTGCCTCTTACCCATAATCAGTGGTATGGTTTGGGATGCTCAGGGGACCGACATATATTTGCACCCATGACCCCTGCATACCTAGCCTGCCACTTAAAACTTCTAGACTGTGCCTGGGTGGATGATGGCACCCTAACATGCATTTCTTGGAAAAGCTGAACACCTGAGTGAGAAATCCCTACCATCTCCTCGCATCAAATCGAGGTCCAGCACGTCATCTCTAAGTTACTCTATGAGTGAGGGACACACACGTTCCAGGGGTGGTCTGCCCCCCCTGGCCCAGGCCTTTTCACTGTGGTGTCTGTGGTCTTCAGGGCAGTAGAGAGATTCGGTTTTACACACATGGAAGATATCACAGGGAAGATATCACTTGGGCCTAGATCATCCCTGAGGTCCATCTTCCCAGTCAATAGTCACAATCAATGAATTGGTTGTTGGGGATTTACTGAGGAAGTTTTAACACCATATTTTGAGTCTGAACAGGGACTTAAGACCTTCGTGTGGTCCACTGCTTTGTAATACACTTCAAGATCTGGAAGCATGAGTCTCCTGGCTTCAGTCTTCTTTTTGGGGATGCTTTTGTCTATTTGGGACCCCTTTCCCTTCCAAATAAATTTGATAATTGACTTTTCTATTTCTGTAAAGTAGGTGTTGCAATTTTGATTGGTATTGTGTTGACTTTATAAATCAGTTTGAACCAAGCCAAGGTCCACAGGAAGGAGGAATACAGTAAGGATTAGAGTGGACTTAATGATATTCTATTCATGAACTATTGTGGTTAATAATCGAGAAAATGTGGCATTGCTGTGGAAAAAGTGGCCATGGTGGCTGCTGGGTGCGGGGAATGGGAGGAAGAGACGAGATGTGGAGGCATTTTCAGGACTTGGAGTTGTCCTGAGTGGTGCTGCAGGGACAATTGCCGGACATTCTGTGTCCTTCCATGGCCCACTGGATGGAACGTGGGAGAGTGTGGACTATGGTGTGGAACACAAGACATGAGGTGCAGCGATGCCCAGAGATGTACTCACCAGATGCAATGGATGTGTCGTGATGATGGGGGAGAGTGTTACTGTGGGGGGAGTGGTGGGGTGGGGGCGGTGGGGGTGAATGGGGACCTCATATTTTTTTAATGTAATATTTTTTTAAAAAATGAATAAATTGAGTAGAATTTGAAAAAATAAATAAATCAGTTTGGGTAGAATTGACACCTCCACGATGTTTAGTCTTCCAATCCATTAACACAGAATGCTCTTCCATTTTATTAGGTCTTCTTTGATTTCTTTTAGCAGTGTTTTATAGTTTTCTGAGTATATATCCTTTACATTTCTGGTTAAACTAATACCTAGATTTTTGAGTGTTTTTGTTGTTACTGTAAATGGAATTTTCTTTTCTTGATTTCCTTCGTCAGTTGCTCATTACTAGTATATACAAACACTACTGATTTTTGCGTGTTGATCTTCAATCCTTCTACTTTGCTGAATCTTTATTCTAATAGCTTTGTTGTAGATATTTTGGTATTTTCTAAATATGGGATCATGTCATCTGTGAATAGTGAGAGTTCTACTTCATCTTTTCCAATTTGGATACCTTTTAATTTCCTTCCTTCCTTCCTTCCTTCCTTCCTTCCTTCCTTCCTTCCTTCCTTCCTTCCTTCCTTCCTTCCTTCCTTCCTTCCTTCCTTCCTTCCTTCCTTCCTTCCTTCCTCCCTCCCTCCCTCCCTCCCTCCCTCCCTCCCTCCCTCCCTCCCTCCCTTCGTCCTTCCTTTCTTTTTCCTATTGCTCTAGCTAGAACTTCTAGCACAATGGGGAATAACAGTGGTGACAGTGGGCATCCTTGTCTTGTTCCTGATCTTAGAGGGAAAGCTTTCAACCTCTCACCATTGAGCATGATGTTGGCTAGGGGATTTTCATATATGCCCTTTATTATGTTGAAGAACTTTTCCTTCTATACCTAAATTTTGAAGTGTTTTTATCAAGAGAGGATGCTGGATTTTGTTAAATACCTTTTCTGAATCAATTGAGGTAATCATGTGTTATTTTTTCCTTAAAGATTTTAAATTAAATTAAAGATTTGTTAATGTGGTTTATTATATTATTTGATTTTCTTATGTTGAACCACACTTGCATACCAGGAATAAAACCCATTTGAATGTGGCGTATAATTCTTTTAATATGCTGTTAGATTCAATTAGCAAGTATTTTGTTGAGAATTTTTGCATCTATGTTCGTAGAGAGATTGGTCTATATTTTTCTTTTCTTGTAGTAGCCTTATTGAGCATTGGTATTAGTGTTATGTTGGCTTCATAAAATGTGTTCGGTAATTTTACTTACTTTTCAATGTCTTGGAAGAGTTTAAGCAACATTGGCGTAAGTTCCTCTCAAAATGTTTAGTTGAATTTGCCTGTAAAGCCATCTGGTCCTGGACTTTTTTTATTGGAAGATTTTTGATGATTGAGTCAATCTCTTTACTTGTGATTGGTTTGTCAAGTTCTTGTATTTCTTGTGACGTCAATGTAGGCTGTTTGTACATTTCTAGGAATTTGTCCATTTCATATAGATTGTCTTAATTTGTTGGCATACCTTTTCACATAATATCCTCTTATGAACCTTCTTATTTCTGTGGGGGCAGTCATAATGCCCCCCTTTCATTCCTGAGTTTTTTTCCCCATCCTCTCTCTTTTTTTTCTTTATAAGTCTATTGAAGGGTTTGTCAACTTGATTGATCTTCTCAAAGAACTAGCTTTTGGTTTTTTAAATTTTCTCTATTGTTTTTTTTTAAAATTTATTTTTAATTGTCTTTTTTTTAAAGATACATAGATTACAAAAAATATTACATTAAAATATATAAGAGATTTTGATATACCCCCCACCACACACCCTCACTTCTCCCATATCAACAACCTCTTTCATCATTGTGGCACATTTATTGCATTTGGTGAATAGATTTTGGAGCACTGCTGCACTGCATGAATTATAATTTACATTATAGTTTATACTTTCCACCATTCCTTCAGCAGGCTATGGCAGGGTATGTAATGTCCAGCATCTGACCCTGCAATATCATTGAGGACAACTCCAAGTCCAAAAAATGCCCCCACATTGTATCTCTTCTTCCCTCTCCCTGCCCTCAGGAACTACTGTGGCCACTGTCTCCACATCTAGTAGAATAACACCAAGTCCACTCTAATCCATATTTTATTCCTTCATCCTGTGGACCCTGGGGTGGTGATGTCTATTCCACCTTTAAATTAAGAGCGGGCTTAGACCCCACATGGCTGATGGATGTGATTCTCCTGTTGCAGTTGTAGGCACTTTTGGTTCCCTGGTGTGGTGGTTTACCATCTTCACCCCCCTGCTAGCTGACCTGGGTAAGTCCAACGAACCAGAGAAAAGGAGTTGCAACTCTGCTGAGGCTCAGGGCCCAACTGGCACGTGGCCAGTCCAGAGATTCAAATCTCCTGAGTATACACCAACCCCAGCACCAGCCGCAGGTTCAGTAAAAGTGACAGAAGAGGCATGTGTAGTAAGATCACATCTGAGTCCAACTCCAACATACTCAGGAGCACAAATTCCAAAGTAGGGCCCACTGACAAGGCACTGAACTCCAGAGCCATCTGCCATGAGTAGAACTTTTGTGTCTCTTTAGCCCTCAGAAGCACCAGTAGCTGGGGTTGTATCTACTTTGGCTATCTCTGGGATCCTGCTGAGACATGCATAAGCACAACCCCTCTGATGACCTCCCAACTCATTTTGAAGTCTCTTAGCCATATAAATTCATTTGTCTTTACCATTTTCCCCTTTTATTCAAGGTATTTTTCTAGTTGCATCACCAGCTCGTGATTAGTAGTAATCCATTGGTGCCAGGGAGGCTCATCCCCAGAAGTCATGCCCCATGCTGGGGAGAAGGTAATGCATTTACATGCTGAGTTTGGTTTAGAGAGTGGCCACATTTCAGCAACATGGAGGCTCTCAGGAGGTAACTCTCTGGTCTCTGGCACCCTGCAGCTCTGGGCCTACTTGAAATTTCAGGCACATCCAGGCTCATAAACATAGTCATCAGTATCAAGGGCTCATCATTGGAGCAGCCTTCTTCATGGCTTTGCCTTTTCACTTGGGGGATTGTTGCTGTTCCATTAGGGACTATGACAGAGCTCCCCTGTCTAGGAACTCAGCACTCCCTCAGTTGTTTGTGACTGTAACTACTATGAAAATACCCAATGAATATCCGAACATTTTTATATACCCCATATACATGCCCTGGAGGACTCCCTCCCAACCAAGTGTCCCCCATCAATAACACCCCACACCAGTGTTCCTCCCCTGCCATAGTTTAGCCCCTCTGTGGTCCAAAACATCTTCAAAGATGAAACCTAATATATTGCCAAATTCAATTAGTAGGAAAATGAAATGGTAATGATAGTTTTAAAGGTTAGAAATAGGATACATGCTAATTTAGAAAAACTAAAATAAATAATAAATTGGGGTATTAAAAAAGAAAAATATCATAAAACTTTGTTTTTGATGTTTTGCCTTTCATCACTGTAATAGGTGTTGCCCTGTATGTACAATGGCAAGGCAATTTCTTTCATTCCTTCCTCAGTGTCTACGTCCTTTTTTTTTTTTTAATTTTGTCTTCAAAAAAGTTTTAGATCACAGTAAAGTCATATATACAATTTAGGGGACTCCTATATATCCAACATCAAACCCTTTTCCCCCTTCCCCAGCAATGACCCTTTTTATTTTTTAAAGATTTATTTATTTATTTACCTCCCCTCTCCCCCATTGTCTGCTCTCTGTGTCTATTCACTGTGTTCTTCTGTGACTGCTTCTATCCTTATCAGCGGCACCGGGAATCTGTGTTTCTTTCTGTTGCATCATCCTGTTGTGTCAGCTTTCTGTGTGTGCAGCGCCACACTTGGGCAGGCTGCACTTTCTTGCGCTCTGGGTAGCTCTCCTTACAGGGCACACTCCTTGCACATGGGGCTCCCCTACATGGGGGACACCCTTGTGCGCATCAGCACTGTGCACGGGCCAGTTCCACATGGGTCAAGGAAGCCCGGGGTTTGAATCGCGGACCTCCCATGTGGTAGGCAGACGCCCTATCCATTGGGCCAAGTCCTCTTCCCAGCGATGATCTTTTTACATCTTCATGTTATATTTGCTGTAGCTGATGTGTAGATATTGAAATATTGCCACCAAACATGGTTCTATTTTGGTTTACATTATGGTTTGTTTTTTAGATTGTATACTTTTCTAAACTTTTAGTTACATTATGGTTTACATTATGGTTTACTTTTTAGACTATGCACTTTTATAAATTTTTGATGAAGTTTAACATGTCCATATCCATCATTGTACAATCTTGTGGAACACTTCCATTGCCCCCCAGTTATCCCTTCCTCCATCTATTCTATTCCTCTCTCACCCTACCCTCAGAGCCCACAGTGACAACCAAGCTTCACTGCTTGTTCTCAATTGCATTTATTTCTGCTCTTCTCTTTTTTTCTTCCCTCTATTTTTAAAAAATGTTACATTCGAAAAATATAAGAGGTCCCCATATGCCTCCTACCCTCCTCACCCTACTCCTCCCACATCAACAACCTCTTTCATCATCATGGGACATTCATTACATTTGGTGAATTCATTTTTTTCTTTCTACTTGCTCTGGGATTGGTTTGCTGTTCTCCTTCCTCTAGGTGTTCAGTTAAGTCTTTGAATTTATCTCTTTCTTCTTTTTTAAGATACACATTTAGGCCTATAAATTTCCCTCTCAGCACTGTCTTTGCTGTTACCCCATAAGTTTTATAAAGTTGTGTTTCCATTTTCATTCATCTCAAGATATGTACTAGTTTCTTTTTCAATTTCTTCTTTGATCAAGGACTGTTTAGAAGTGTGGTGTTTAGCATCCATGTATTTGTGAATTTTCCCCTTTCCCACCTATTATAGACTTCCAGCTTCATTCCATTATGATCAGAGTAGGTGCTTTGTATATTTTCAGTCTTCTTAAATTTATCAAGAGCTGTTTTGTGGCCCAAACTGTGGTCTATCCTGGAGGAAGATCCATGAGCACTTGAGAAGAATGTATAACTAATATGGGATGCAGCATTCTGTGTATGCCTGTTAGGTGTTGCTTGTTTATCATATTGTTCTGGTTCTCTGTTAGTTCTATCTTTTCATGTAAGTGGCATGTTGAAGTCTCAACCTATTATTGTAGAGATGCCCATTTCTCCTTTCAGTTTTGTCAGAGTTTGTCTCAAGTGTTTTGGGGCATCCTGGTGAGGTGCAGAGGTATTTATGACTGTTACTCCTTCCTTGTGGATTGTCCCTTTTATTTATTAATATATACTGACCTTCTGCATCTCTTATCTCTTTGTTTGCATTTAAAGTCTCTTTTGTTCAACGCCAGTATACTGTTCTCTTTGGATTACTCTTTGCATGAACTATCATTTTCCAGCCTTTCACTTTCAGTCCGTTTGCATGCTTGGGTCTAAGGTGAGTCTCCTGCAGACAGCGTATGGATGGCTCATGTTTTGAACTTCATTGATTAGCTCTTCAAGTCCTGTATCTTATCTGGTGCTTTGATTTGTTCCTCTGCCTGATCCATATCTTCCTTTTTCTTAATATGGCTTCTCATTTTTTGCTGATGTCTAGGCATCTGATTATATGCTGAGCTGCTCTGATGTTCAGTTTCTCTCTTTCTTATGGGCTTACTGTTAAGTAGCTTATATTACCACTATTCTTTGACTCTATTCAACACATTCTAGATATTTAGGATTGCTCCTATTTTATTGCTCACACCAGGTCTAATGACCCAGTAATGGGGCATAGGCCAGTTTCCAAGGGCCTTGGAGAGGGGAGTAGTAAAGGCATCCGACTGCCTTATTTATTTATTCATTGTTACTTTTTCCTTTTTTTGTGCACTTTTCTGGTCTGCCAGCCAGTGGTGATATTTGGCAGACCTCTCAGCTCAGACCTCAGATGCTAAGGGGAATATATTCATGGGAATATATTCACTTTAATCTGCCTGGGTGGGGAGTTTAGAAGCAATGCCCTCAGGGCAGGCCAAGCCTACCAAACAGACTTTCTCTGAAGCGGTTCTCCTCCCGTGGCAGGCCACACCCTCTTTCCCTCTGCCTCCTCAGCAGCCAACCACAGAAATAGAGAGGGTGTTTGAGAAGGCAAATTGTCTTTAGCTCCCCGCCAGCTCTCAGGGTAAATGGTGTTGTTGTCCCATCCATCCTGGCACCACACAACCCCTCCAATAAAGCAGACCAAGTTAACAAGCCCAAATCTGAAGTTGCTGTAGGCTGTACCCCTCCCTTTCCCCTCTCTAGAGGAAGGATGACCCCTGCAACCCTCTCAGTTTGCAGCCACAGCAGTCCATGGCTGCTGCAGTCCCCAGTCTGCTGTTTGCCCCAAGGGTTGGGAGATGGGCACAGTACCTGCTGCTGCAGCTTTATTTGGGATTTTCAGGCAGGTGGAGATACTTCTCCTCAGCTCTTCTCACTTCAGGGTGGTGTATCCTTCCCTTAGTGTCCTAAGCCCCAGAGCAGCCCTCCAGATAGTCTCTGCCTGTCCTCTAGCAATTTTTTTTCTGGGAGAGAATAGATCCCTCTTGCTCTCTAATCCTCAATCTTCCCAAAAGTCCCTAGTTGTATCTTTAGTAGTGATATCAATATGAAATGAAAATGTTCTGATGTGTGCTAGGTCAGATGGAGAAGAAACTGGCCATTGCTTATGAATTGATCGTGTCATTATAAGTAACTTCAGCTGATTTCTCCGTAAGATGTCATAGGTTTCCTATGGGTTTCTATGGGAATGATAGGTTCCACTCAGTGGTGTCTAGAATGGCATGTTCAACTGTCCTTGGGGATGAGCACTTTGGCAAATATCCTTGATTTACTTGCATGTGTATTCTATACATTTCAGCCTGAGCTTTCCCTCCAGTGGGTATGGAAGTGATCCAGGTCCAGATCCATTGCATCTTTATGTGCTCCCATCCAACTTTAAGAAATCTTGTGACCACAGTGGTTTCTAGAGCATGGAATCTCGAACACTTTGTTTCCTAAGTAAAGGAGCTTCTCAAGAAATGCTGCCATTTCTCCTGCACTCTGTCATAACAGTGTCCCTGAGTGGTAATTTGCATTCTCTAATCCTCTTGCCTGTAATTTTGTGCAATTGATGATTCGTGGAAGCAAGAATTGAGGGCAGGTTTTCAGTTCATCCAAGATTCCCTGTATAGAGTTGCCTTATGGTTGTTGTTGTTGGTACCTTATCATGGTTGATCCTTTTTTTTTTTTTAAGATTTATTTATTTATTTTAATCCCCCGCCCCTCCCCCCCCGGTTGTCTGTTCTCTGTGCCTATTTGCTGTGTCTTGTTTCTTTGTCTGCTTCTGTTGTCATCAGTGGCACGGGAAGTGTGGGCGGCGCCATTCCTGGGCAGGCTGCACTTTCTTTCGCGCTGGGCGGCTCTCCTTACGGGCGCACTCCTTGCGCGTGGGGCCCCTCTACACAGGGGACACCCCTGCATGGCGCGGCACTCCTTGCGCGCATCAGCACTGCGCATGGGCCAGCTCCACACGGGTCAAGGAGGCCCGGGGTTTGAACCGTGGATCTCCCATGTGGTAGACGGACGCCCTAACCACTGGGCCAAGTCCGTTTCCCTGGTTGATCTTATTGATGTCATGTTTCATATCGTTTAGGTGCCATCTATTAATAGGTTGCCAAATATGTGTGGAAGGTGCACCCCTAGTATTTTCCATAGGCAAGACATGGAGATGTATGACTGATCTCCCCCGCAGTTCATGGGAACACATGTGGATATTTGTGTTTGGGTGTATATGTTAGGGTACTTGTGTACAGACATGAAGTTGTTGAGGATGAAGCATTTAGCTGTGTAACATTTCCTTCCATTCATTACTTGGAAAAACTTTTGTTTTGAAAATGCCAAATATTTGGGAATTTCCCCATTTCAGTAATAGATAGCATGCACCATTCTGCATGCATATTTTCCAATTGAAATAAGGATCTCTTGTTGCTTAGGTAAGGGTATTTTATTTACATTGATGTAAACAACCCCATGTCTTGAACGACGTAGGGTCTACTAGATGACTTCCTGTCTTGTTGTCTAAAGTTCTGCTACTGCTCATTCTGTGCCTAAGATTTTATTTTCTGCTGGCCAATGCTTTCTGGCCTACTTCATTCATTTCTATGTGTTCTGAAAGTCATTGCTACAACGTTTAATTCTAATTTACTTTGGGGAAGAATGTCTGTTAATTAAAGGTGTGCCCTGTTACAACAGTGGCAGAAGAGGAAGGGCTATGTGGCATGTTTCCACATCCAAACTTGGTCGACCAAGACAGATTGAGGATGGGGGCCATTGAGTTTCAGGAGCATGATATTACCTTTGGGAATCCAATTTCCAGTAATGTTTTTATGCCAGTGGAAGAACCCTAGTAAAACATGCCTATCTGTACATTTGGAATGTACAGACATAAGGGTATGTCTCAGTATACACATACGTGCATAACTGGGGGAAGGAAATGAGATGTAGATGCAAGAAGGGAAACTCAAAATTCTGTGTTGACTCTGGTCCTCGTCTTCCTGATTATTGTAGTCATGTTCGTGGTGGAATTGGCAGGGAATTAATTCCATTTGAAGGGAAAGCAACTTACCATGTGTTTACTATCCCAAGATGTAAGGAAGTCCCTGAAAGACATGTATCCAAGGTCTTGAGAATCTTGTCATCACTTGTGGCAGTAGGCATTTATATTCCTAACCTACTGATATTCTCCCAAGAATAGGTCTCTCTCCAGGGACCTCCTAAGTGCCATTCACAAATGGCATGCTGAGATTAAATCCTTCAGTGTCTTTGGTCTCCTCTGTGATCAATGCCTTGGCACTGATAATCCCATGTGAATAAATATTTAAAGATATCTGCTGTCTGAATGCCATACCTGGAGTTTTAAAATTGGACAATCTGTACCTGGATCGATGATGACATCCTCAAAGCATTCCTTGGAAGCTGAACAAAATGAGTGAGAAATCCCTACCGTCTCCTCTCATCGAACTGAGGTCCAGCACGTTGTCTCTTTCTAAGTTACTGTATGAGTGAGGGGCACACACTTTCTGCAAGTGGTCTGCCCCCCTGGCCCAGGCCTTTTCACTGTGGTGTCTGTGGTCTTCCAGGCACTGGAGAGATTCAGTTTTACGCACAGCCCGAGGGAAGCTATCCCCTGCCACTTGGGTCCTCTGTGAGGTCCATCTTCCCAGTCAATAGATAGTCACAATGAATGAATTAGTTGCTGCGGATTTGTTAAGGGAAATTATAAAACTGTAGCTTGAGTCTGTAGAGGCTTTTGAGACCTTCCGGTAGCCCTCTGCTGCCTGTATGTATGGGATTTAGACCACGTCTTGAGACATTGAGGAGTGGCACCTAAGGTGAAGTGTTTAACAGTGATTTCTTAGTTTATGTTATTTGGTGAGGAATTGGAATGCCAATCGGGTTTTGTTCGATTAATGATAATCAGTGATTGGGATGCTTGCAAACCATCTACAAGTATTGTGAGAATCCAGTGAAAAGGTGGCATAGCTTGTCCTAGCTGTCTATATCAAAATGATATGCAAGTGCTATGAGCTTTCCTGACTGGAAGAAGAGTGAAACAGGGACAGTTGCTCCTGGAGTGATTAGATACTGTTAGAAGCTGTTTAATGCCTGGGTTTTCCTCTCGTTGCCATAGGTGTTCTCTGCATTTCTCCTGGTAATGGATGCATTTTGAGACAGTCCTGTAATGGAATATGGTTTTTATATATGGCATATATTCCCCAGTGTTAAGCATTGTTCTTCTCTTCATAGATTATCAAAGACATTACCTGGTCTTACATTACCAGGTGCCTGTATTTTTAAACCATAGGCTGAAAATCATTGACAACTTGCTGTTCACACTAATGTGCATATCTAAGAGGAATCATTTTTTTAAACTTAATTTTTAGAAGGACTTTAGATTTACATTTACAGAAAAATTACACCAAAAGTGTAGGAAATCCCCATAAAACCACACACACACAGTTACCCTTAATATTGATATCTTAGATTAATGTGGTGCATTTGTTATAGATGATGAGTCTGTACTGAATCATTGAATCACTGCTACTAAAGTCTGTAATTTATATTATAGTTTACACTTTGTGCTGTACAGTTCCATAGGCCTTGACAAAAATGTCATGTGTCCGTCCTTGTAGTATTATGCTGAACAGTATTACCACCCAAAATATGCACTGTTCCAGCCATTCATTCCCACCCTCCCTCTGAATCCTTGGAAACCATTATTTTTATATCAATGTTACAAATTCTTCTTTCAATACAAAAGAACAGGCCCAAGAACATCTAATCTAATTTGGTCTGTGACCACACACAGCCACCCCCTTCCCCCACCCACTTATTCATTTCCTGATCCCAAGGGACCCAGACACCGGCCTCAAGCTGTGAGGGCACCCAGATGCCACAGGGCAGATGGGAGGAATTATCCTGTCCACAGCTGCAAACCCTCCCCGATTTTGGAGATGGGACCTGCCAGTCATCATGGTTTTGTTGGTTGTCCATTGTCCAGGGTAAGCCTGAAGAACTGGAGAGCAGGAGTAGTCTGCTACTCTGCTAGGCTTCCAGGCTCAACAGCATTTGCACCGTCCAAATTTAATTCTCTGAGAATTAAATAGAACACATACATTCAAGATTGTAGGTTCAAATAGAAGGAGTAGAGGAATCTTGATTAGGGAGATTATAAGTGAGTGTAACTAAAGTATTTTGGGGAGATAGAGTATCATATATTCCCATATAGGGCCTTGCTTCTGTTGTCCACATGTCCCAAGAGCCCTCGGGAACACTCTTGTTTGAGGCTTTGTTTCCTCTGGCAGTTGGTGAAATCTGCCTGAGACCTGCATAAGCGTAATCTCCAGAATGAACTCCGGACTCACTTTGAAGTCTCTTAGTCATAAAAACTCTTCTTTATGTAATTTTCTGGATTTTCTGGAGAAAGTTTCCATAGCTGGAATCCTATGAATGTAGAGAAAGAATGCTTTTGCAGCAGGAGGTAAGACCTTCAACACCTGCACAGGAAACCTACACTCATAGCTACATCCATATACACATAATTCCTCACCAATGTACATAAATGCAGTGCAGATGCAGCATATAAACAATGTAAAATTTGGCATTGCGGGTTTTGTGTGAGATCCTGTGTGTATTTCTGAAGCATGTGTTTGTTTTCTCTGTCCTTCTCAGTTGCAGTTGCCTATGAATGAATGCCATTTGGAGGCGAAGGTCCTCTGCTGGTCTGCACCCATGTAGATGTTTGGGGACCTCACCTTTCCTTCCTGCTCACACACCAGTCGGCAGTTTTAAAATACCAGGGTGTATGAATTTGTCTGCATCAATGAAGCCACCCAAATATGCTTTCCTTGGAGAAGGTGAACAAAGGGAGTCTTAAATCCTTACCATCTCCTTTCTTTGCACAGAGCTCCTGCACGCTGTCTCAGTCCATGGAACCTCAGAGTGAGGGGCCACACCCAGGAGCTCTGTTTCGTGCTCACATTCCATGCTTGTAAATTTGGGTGAGGGAATCTCTGATTGAATAGCCCATCGATGAGGACGTTATTCTGCAGATTCCGATGGAAACGTGTGATGCCATATTTTGATTCTATGCAGGTCCCTTAATCTTCATATACCCTTCACCTACCCACCACCTAGAGAAGTATAGCAGGTTTGTATTGTGATGAGAGCCTAAGGCAACAGCTATTTATCTTTTCCTGTGTGTCCTCATTAGGTAAGGTAATTTGTGTGCCAGATGTTCCCGGGTTGATTAAATGGGAATCAGGAATCCGATGTTTTGAACCTCTTGCAAGTATTGCCATGATATCAGAAAATTTGTCCTACCTTGTATCTTGAGTAGCGACATCAAAATAAAACGTTTGCTCTTCTGACTCCTTGTCCAGATGGAGAAGACACTGGCAATTGCTTATGAAATGACTGGATGTTGTTACAAGTGGCTTTTCAGCTGCTTTCTCTACAAGATGTCAGTGGTTTCCTGTGGGTTTCCACGGGAGTGATAGGTTCCACTCAGTGGTGTCTATAATGGCATGCTTCAGGTGTCCTTGGGGATGAGCATTTTGGCAGATTTTCTTGATTTACTTAAGGTATGTATTCCACAGAATTCATCGGAGATTTCCCTTTAGTGGGTATTGAACTGATCCAGAGCTATCCGCTCCCACCCAACTTTTAGAAATCCTGTGATAAACTGGTTTCTGTAGCATGGGACTTTGAATACTTGGTTTCCTAAGTAAAGGTATTTCTCAAGAAAAGCTCCTGTTTCACCTGCAGTGTTTTTGAGTCAATGCCCTTTAGTGGATATTTGATTTATCAGGTAGCTTTTTATTCTTCCATGTCCTATGTCCCACATCTGTGTACAATCTATTAATAACAGTTCCTTGAATGAAATTCACACTTTTAATTCTTCCTAGAGTGTGTTGTTGCCTTATATTTTATTAACTTATTTTCTGTTTTACTGAGAATGTATTTCATACTATATAAGAGAGGTATGGTAATAACTTTCTAAAATATGTATAAGAAATTGGTCTGTAGTATTTTTCATATCTTTCTTGGTATCATTTGATTTGACCCCCTCATTTCTTTACTGCCTATATGCATATAATGATTTATGTTTACATATGAATGTTTTTCACTGCAAGTGTGAAAATGAGCTTGATGAACAGTTGTTTATGCACATTAGCTTTTCTCTAATCTCTCTATATAAAATTCCCTTTGTTTTGATAATCCAGGTACTTGGGAATTGCCCATTTCAGCATAGAATTTATCATGATCCATGCTTAAAATTTCACCATGTCACATTGTTTTTGTTATTGGACACATGAAGTGGTATTGACAGGTTCTGAAAAAGCACATGTTTAAGGCCATGTGTTTCTTCTTCAGGTAGACAACTTCTGTTCTTTGGCCTAATGTTCCTATGGTGCCCCAATTAATCCCTTGCACACTATATCCTTGTGGCTGTTAATTTCCTGCCAAGTCCAGTTTATTTCTGATGTGTTCCAAGGTATTTCTTTAATGCTGAACACATGTGTTTGGTGATTCACCATTTAGATGAATTCTAAGTGTGTTTCTTCCAATGCAGTGACTGATGGGGAAGGGAAATATGGCATACCACCCTTGAAACCTGGACAAACTTGACAAATTCATAATTGAAGACATTCAGTTTGTGTGGAATGTTTGCAAAGCTTGAGTCCAGGAAATTTTATAAACAGAATGCTTTTACCGTAAGGGGATACATTAAATTCACGTATACCAAAATAGCCCAATACAACACACATGCCTGCATACATACCTATATACATGCACATCTATACAATACGTACTTAAAGAGAAGATGTAATCAACTTATAGATGAAGCATATAAATGAGTGGAAAAATGGTGTGGTTGCCTTGTTGGTCTTGATTTTTTTGCTTGTTTCTAAATCATTCATTAGTATTCTCCTCATATCCCAATTGGAGTTTCCAATGAATGAATGCCATTTGGATAGAAAATTCCACATTTATTTTAACAGCTAGAGAAAGTCCCTAAAAGTGGTGTGGCCTTGAGTCTTCTGGAATCTGATAGCCCATTTTCTCTCTCTTGGCTTTCTCCTACTTTTGACTTCTCCTTCTTTTGATGATTCATCTCTCTCTCTCTCTAGATTTACTCTCTTTATAAGAACTAGCTATATGGGTTAATGTCCATTCTGATTAAATTTTGTTACACTTTAATAATATCTTCAAAGGCTTACAATATTTATAATATTTACAAATGGGTTCACACCCACAATACTGGGGTTAGCATTTGAGCATGTCTTTTGTGGGGGTAATAATTCAGTCCCCAACAACACATTTCTTTTTATTTTTTCATTCTCACTTTCCCTTTGGGTATATTTTCTTTTTTAAGAAAGTTTTAGGTAACAGAAAAGTTACATAAAAAATATAGGGGATTCCCATATACCTTACCCCCTGCCCCTCTCACATTTTCCCCTATTAATAACAGCTTACATTAGTGTAGTACATTTGTTAAAATTGATGAACAAGTATTGAAGCATTGCTACTAACCAAGGTCTATAGTTTATATTATGGTATACATTTTGCACTGTACAATTTTATAGGTTTTGACAAAATGTATAATGGCCTGTATCTATCATTGCAATATCATGCAGAACAATTCCAAAGCCCTAAAAATACACCTATGTTCCACCTATTTTTCCCTCCCCCTTCCTTCAGAACCTATGACCACTATCTTTATATCAATGTTACACATTCTTCTGTTCTACAGTAATAATAAGTCTACTTTTGTCCATGCTTGCATCCTCCCTTTAGGTTTGTTCATTGTGTATTTTGGAATGGTGCTACCCATTCTGCTTCAGATTGAGAGGGGGCTTAGATCTTATGAGGCAGATGGAAGGAACTGTTGTGCTTGCAGTTTTAAGTACTCTTTGCTCTTTGGGATGGGGTTTGTCCATTATCATCATTTTGTTTGTTGTCCTGGGCAAGTCCGATGAACTGGAGAGTAGGTGTTGGCTGTAATTTTGCTGAGATTCAAGACTCAACCTGCCTATGAACAGACCAAAGGTTTAAGTCTCTGGGACATTTATTTAATGAGTATAGTACTCATTATAGGTTCAAATACAATGGTAGGAAAATCATATGTAGGGAAATTATGAGTCTAACTCTGTTGTATTGGGGAAATAGGTTATTATATATTCCAATGTAAGGTCCACCAACCATGTGCTGATTTCATTGTGTGCCTTGCATGTAGTACCCAGAAACCCTTAGAGCCATCAGGAGCACTCCTATTTGAGGCTTTGTTTACTGTGGCAGTTAGTGAGATCTGCCTGAGACTTGCATAAGTGTAACCTTTAGAATGACCTCACAACTCACTTTGAAATCTCTTAGCCATAAAATATTTCCCCATTTTCATGAAGGTTTTTTTCTAAATGCATTGCTGATTGGTCCTTGGTAGTAATACCTCAGTGCCAGGTAGGCTCATCCCTGGGAGTTATGTCCCATGCCAGGGTGTGGGGAAGGTAGTGAGGTGTTTTGCTGAGTTTACCTTAGACTCTAAGGCTTAGAGAGAGGCCACATTTGAGTAATAAGGTTTTCAGGAGGTAACTTAGGCAATAGATAGTACTAGGCTAAGTGTCAACAAGAATAAAGTTCATAATTATAGGCATTAATATCAAGGGCTTGGTGTGTTGGTCTGTTTTCTCTTATTAGACACTGCCTATGTACTTGAGAGATTCTTGCCACTCTATTAGAGAACATAGCAGGACTCCCCAGGATGGGAATTTAATATTTTGTTGGTTATTGTGTGGTTCTCCACCCCCTGAGATAATACCCAATGACTACATGAACACATTTATATTCCATAAAGACATGTCCTAGATACACCATTCTCCACACACCCCACTTGTACCCTGCATCAGTGACCCTCCCCTGCCATAGTTGCCAAAAGAACACTCCCACAATTGCCTTCTCAACCAGAATCCTCTACCTCCCCAGAGGTCACCTGTTTTTTCCTCCATGCCAACCAACCCCCAGCTCATTGGACAGCACAACCTTCAACCCCAGTCCCACTCACACTCATGCTCCTGCACCATCAACCCCACTCATATCACTGAGCATCACACCTGTCTATGCCCAATATCCCCAATCCACCTTATCATAGATTCTGCCCAGGTTGAGTATTGGCTCACCACACTCTATTCTCTATCACCTAGTAACCTATCTTCCAGACACAACCTTTTTGAGTGTGCTTGGTACCATAGTTCATATCAGTGAGATCATGCAGTATTTGTCTTTCAGTGGCTAACTTACTTCACTCAACATAAGGTCTTCAAGATTCATCCATGTTGTCACGCATGCCAATACTTCATTCCAACAACACATTTCTGAGGTGAATTTACAGCATAATCTACGTATATTATGAGTGGATGAACACCTGTCCAGCAATCTCTTGAAACACAAATCACACTCAGAGCATCTGTTTACACATTTTATATTGTTAACAGAAATTGCTGGATAATATTTGCTCTACTGATAACCAAAGACCAATACAAAGGAATGTTTGTTTTGGATATCATTTGGAAATATCCTGGTAGAGTAATAATTTAGTATATTCCAGTTGAAGTATAGTCAGTAATCAGATGGTCTTTTGTGTGTTTGCCTAATGTATGTGTATATTTCTCATCTTTCTCCATTTTTATTCTCTCTGTAGGTGGTAGCTGTATACCAGTCACAGAATTACATATCAGAGAGTCATTCCTCCCCTTGAGACATGACATGAATTAGAGTATCAGAAATAAGTTGTCATCCACTCCTCAAGGACTGTTGTGACTTTTCACATTTTGTCCTGGAGATACTATCTGTGGCAGTTCGATATTATTTATGAATTCCAAAAAGAGGTATTGATTATATTTGTAAACTGGTCTGTTTCTCTAGTCATGATACCCTTTGATTGATTTAAATCCAAAGGCTTTATGTTTTCTTGATTAAATCAAGATTAGGGCTTTGATTTGACCACATCATTAGGGCCCCATCGGTCAGCCCATAAGATAGACTCATACACAGAGAATATATACAGAGGAAGAGAGACAGCTCTATAGACACAGCAGAGGCCCCAGGAAGAGAGATGAGAGTTCACAGCCGACCTTATGAAGAGAACACAGCAGCTGAGCCCAGAAAGAAACGAGCCCTATGCCAGCCTAGAGCTGAGATAGGAGGACACTGGACCCATGGAACCTTGAGAGGGAAGAGGACAGGTGAACCCTAGCAGACCTGCCTTCCATCTTGCTGCAACATGTGGCAACAGTTTGGTGAAGAAGTACCTCTTATGGTACCTTGAGTTGGACTCCTTATGGCCTTGTAACTGTGAGCTTCTACCACAAATAAAAGCCCTTTATAAAGGACAACAGATTGCTGGTACTTTGCCTCAGCACCCCTTTGGCTGACTAATACACTGTCTTTCTTCTTAGTGATTCCAGAATACTCAATGTGGTGGTCTGAAATTATTTTATAAATCCCCAAAAGAGAAAGATTATGTTTGTGAGCTATTCCCCTCCCCATGGGTGTGACACCCTTTAATTGGACTACGTCAGTGAGGCATTTCTCAGGTTGAGTCTCTGCCCTCTTGCTGGGTCTGATAAAAAAGGAGACACAGGAAAAGGGAGTCACCCTATTATGTTCATCCTGCCATGTGAGAGGGAGGACTGCAGGAAAACAGAAGCCCTGAGAGGCTCGAGGGCTGAGGCCCAGGAAGAGAGGAGCCATATGCCTGATAGCTTACCACTGTGCTTGGGAAGAAAGTGGAGCAGCTGAGACTGATTGAAGAGGTCTGGAAGGAGGCAAGCCCTCTGCCTGGTTGCTCCAGCTGAGCTCCAAGAATTGGTAGATTCTGGGGGAAGGCAGAGACCTCAGCAAAGACCTCAGCAGAGGTCAGCGGCCATCTTGCTTCACCTCATCACCAGACAACTGGATCAACAGTAGCTGACTTTGGTGAGAAAGCATCTCTGATGGTGCCTTGAGTTGGATGTTTCATGGCCTTGGAACTGTGAATTTTTACCCCCCAAAAATCCCCTTTATAAAAGTCTGGTACTTTGCACCAGCAGCCCATTAGCAAACCAAAATAGAAATTGTTACCAGGAAAGTGGGGTGCTGCTGCTATGCAAATGCCAAAAATGTCAGAATGGTTTTTTAAATGGGTAAAGGGTATTTTTTTTTGAGGAATTTTAAGCTGCTTGATAGAAAAGACCTAGATTACTTTGAAGAGACTATTAGTAGAGATATGGGCCCTAAATTTATTCCTGATGAGGCCTTAGAAAGAAATGGTGAAACTATTATTGGAAACTGGAGGAAATCCAATATGATCCTTGTTTTACAGTTGCAGAAAACTTGACAAAATGGACTCCTGATGTTACATGGGAGGCAGAATTTGAAAATGACAAGTTTGGACATTGAGCTGAGGGGATTTCCAAAGTAAATGTGGAAAATGCAGCTTGGCTTTAACTTGCAGCTTACAGCAAAATGCAAGAGGAAAGAGATAAGTGAGAAGTAAACTGCTGGGCAGAAAGGAAATAGAGATTTATGATTTGGGAAATTCCAACCTTCCAGAAACAAGCTCCCAAGAGGACAGTGACCCATGTGAGGACTGAACTGAACGTGGAACTTGTAAGTCATGATTGGAAATGCACTTATCCAGGAAGGACTTGCAGAAAGTCCGTTTACCCCAAAACACCCCCTTTGTAAAAGCCAGCCCATTCCTGGTCCTTTGCATGGCAGCCCTGTGGCTAAGACACTCAGTGACAAAGACTCTGGCTTTCTTCTAGCTGTAGAACTGCAATCATTGATATAACAGTCAGTCTCCTTGGTTAATAGTGTGGGCCAGTGTGGCCAGGGACAAACGCTGAGCACTGTGTCTGTCACTTTTCATACGGTCAAGATCCTCTTCTTGAAGTGTTTTAATTGATGGTGACTTCAATGTGGATCTTGTTGGAATCTGAACAAAATGAGTGAAGCCTTTTAAACTGAGGTCCAGCATGGAGACCCACTCTAAGCAAAAATATATAGAGGGGAAATTAGTATTTGGTTAGCTAAGTGGTACCAACCAGGACTGCCCTATTTGTAGGTAACCTGCTTGCATACATTAGAGGAATTGGAAAACAGAGTATCAACACTTGAGGGCGGAATTGACAATTTCACATTATTTGGTCTTCCAATCCATTAACATGGAATGTTCTTTCATTTATTGAGGTCTTTCTTTTAGAAATATTTTGTCAAGTTTTCTGCAACTGTAAAACAAGGATCATATTGGATTTCCTCCAGTTTCCTTTATTTTTTATTTTATTTTATGTTTTTAATATTTATTTTTTATTTATTTCTCTCCCCTTTCCCCCCCACCTGCCCAGTTGTCTGCTCTCTGTGTCCATTCGCTGTGTGTTCTTCTGTGACCGCTTCTATCCTTATCAGTGGCACCGGGAATCTGTGTATCTTTTTATTGCATCATCTTGTGTCAGCTCTCCGTGTGTGCTGCGCCATTCCTGGGCAGGCTGCACTTCCTTTTGCGTTGGGCGGCTCTCCTTACAGGGCGCACTCCTTGCGTGTGGGGCTCCCCTATGCAGGGAAACCCTGTGTGGCAGGGCACTCCTTGCGTGCATCAGCACTGCGCATGGGCCAGTTCCACATAGTCAGGGAGGCCTGGGGTTTGAACCGCGGACCTCCCATGTGGTAGGCGGATGCCCTATCCATTGGGCCAAGTCCACTTCCCTGCATATAGGCCATTTATATCCTCAGTTACATTTATTCCTACAAACTTTGATTCTTTTTGTTGTTAATGTAAATGGATTTTTCCCTTGATTTCTTCTACATATGATTAATTACTATTAGATGGAAACTGTGATTTTTGCATGTTGATCTTGTACCCTGTCACGTCACTGAATTTGTTTAATTCCAGTAACTGTTCTGGATTTTTCAGGATTTATTGATATGCTATTTTGTTAATGGTTTTTTTCCTCCTGGTATATTGTTAATGGTTTTTGCATCTATCTTCATAAGAAATATTGATCTATAATTTTCTTTTCTTGTGGTATCTTTATCTGGCTTTTGTATGAGGATGATGTTAAGATTGATCTTTTCAAAGAACAACTTTTTACTGATTCTGTTGTTATTGTTTTTTTCTATTTAGGTTATTTCCACTCTAATCTTTGTTCTTTCCTTTTCTTCTGCTTGGTTTGGGTTTAATTTCCTCTTTTCTTGTTCTTCCAATTTTGAGGTTAGTGCTCTGAAGTATTTCTTCTTTTTATTTTTTATTTTTTATTTTTTATTTTTTAAAGATTTATTTATTTATTTAATTTTCCCCCCTCCCCTGGTTGTCTGTTCTTGGTGTCTATTTGTTGCGTCTTGTTTCTTTGTCCGCTTCTGTTGTTGTCAGCGGCACAGGAAGTGTGGGTGGCGCCATTCCTGGGCAGGCTGCTCTTTCTTTTCACGCTGGGCGGCTCTCCTTACGGGGCGCACTCCTTGCGCGTGGGGCTCCCCCACGCGGGGGACACCCTTGCGTGGCACGGCTCTCCTTGCGCGCATCAGCACTGCGCATGGCCAACTCCACACGGGTCAAGGAGGCCCGGGGTTTGAACCGCGGACCTCCCATGTGGTAGACGGACGCCCTAACCACTGGGCCAAAGTCCGTTTCCCTCTTCTTTTTAAATGTAAGCACTTAGAGTCATAAACTTCCCTCTCAGCACTGCCTTTCCTATGTCCCGTAAGTTTTGGTATGTTGTATTTTCATTTTCATTCACCTCAAGATATTTCCTAATTTCACTTTTTATTTCCTCTTTAATCCATTGGTTGTTTAAGAATTTGTTGTTTAATTTCCATATATGTGAATTTTCTATTTCTCCCTTGGTTACAGATTTCTAGCTTCATGCCATTGTGGTTGGAGAAGATACATTGTATAATTTCAATATATTAGTATTTATTGAGATTTGTTTTGTGCCCTAAGATATGATACATTCTGGAGAATGATCCATGTGCACTAGGGAAGAATGTGCAAACTTTTGTTGTTGAGTGACTAGTCCTCTGTATGTCTGTTAGGTCTAGTTGGTTTAGGGTATTCTTCAAGTCTTCTATTTCCCTGTTGATCCATTTGTATCCATTATCAAAAGCAGTGTATTAAGTCTGCTATTAATATAGAGCCATTTATTTCTCCCTTCAAAGCTGTCAATATTTGCTTAATATATATTGGGACTTTGTCATTAGGTGCACATGTATTTATTATTGTTACATTGTGTATAATTGACTCCTTTATCAGTATATAATGACCATCTTTATCTTTTGTAAAAGGTTTTGACTTTAAGTCCATTTTAAAAATATATTATTCTACCACCCTGAGATGGCTCCCTCGTCTGTTCACTTGTTGTTTTTGCTCATTGTCTGCTTGTTTTTTGTTTCCTTTAGGAGGCACTGAGAACGGAACCCAGGACCTCCCAAGTGGAAGGAGGGCACTCAACTCATTGAGCTACATCTACTCCCTACTCATTTGGTTTTTTTTCTCATCTGCTCATTGTTTTTTGTGCACTGTCTGCTCATTTTCTGCTCATAGTTTGTCTGTCTTCTTTAGCACACTGGGAAGCAAACCTGGGACCTCCCATGTGGAAGGCAGGCACTCAACTGCTTGAGCCACATCCACTTCCTGCCTTTAAGTCTATTTTATCTTATATTAGTCTAGCTATCCCAGCTATCTTTTGGAATTGGAGTTGCATAACAAAAAATACAATTGCATTTATAATTACCCATATCGTTAGCTTTCCCAGAGTTCTTTATTTCTTTATGCTGCTTTGATTATGGTGTCCTTTCCTTATAGTCTGAAGAACTCTCTTTAACATTGCTTGTAGGGGAGGTCTAGAGCTAATGAACTTTCTCCGATTTTTAAAAGATCTGGGAATGTCTGAATCACTCCCTCAGTTTTAAAGAAAGTCTTGCCAAATAAAATTCTTGGTTGGCAATTGTTTTATTCCAGCACTTTAAGTATTTCTTAGTATTGCCTTCTTGCCACCATGGTTTCTGATAAGAAATCAGCACTTAAATCTTATTGGGATTCCCTTGTACATAACTTATTGCTGTTCTCTTGCTGTTTTCAGAACTGTATTCTTACAATTGACATTCAACAGTTTGATTACTGTGTATCTGGGCATGGATCTCTTTGAGTTTATCTTGTTTGGGATTCCTTGGGATTCTTGAATGTGCACATTCATGTCTTTCATTAAATTTGGAATGTTTTCTGCCACTATTTCTTAGAATGTTCCATCTGTTCCTTTCTCTTTCTTCTCCCTTTGGGTCTTCCATAATGCATATATTGGCATAGTTGGTGGTTTCCCATAGGTCTCTTAGGCTCTGTTAATTCTTTTTTATGCTTTTTTCTTTTGGCTCCTCAGCCCAAATCATTTCAGTTGTCCTGTCTTCAGTATCGCTGATTCTTTCTTCTCCCACCTCCATTCTGCTGTTGAAATTGTTTAGTTCATTTTCCATTCAGTTATTGTGTTTCTCAACTCTAGTATTACTCTGGAGAGATTTCCATATTATTCATTCATTGTTTTCTTCATATCCTTTAGTTCTTCCTCTGTGTTTTTCTTTATTTCCTTGATGATATTGAGGATAATTTTTTACATATGTCTGTCTGGTAAGCCTGAAACCTGGCCCTCTGCCCTGGATGTTGCATGGTGTTCCACTAGACTTAGGAATTTCAAAGCAGTTGATTCAGACAGTTCCTGCCAGTTCAGTACTTATTTTGGGGGGAAGACTGATTCCTGGAGCTTCCTACTGCACTGTCTTCCCACAGTCTTATCCTCCATATGAGCCTTTTTTTCCTTTCATTTCCAGGATTTTTTTCCCATTCTCTGACTTCATATTAGGCCTCATATAGGATTTGGGCATGGAGAATGTTAGTGTGACAGAGGATAGTTTGAATCCTCTGACGACATTTGCAACCAGTTGCTGTTAGTTCCTAGAGGTGTGGCCTCGTGAGCATCAGCCTGACCATGGGGCTGGAGAAGTTCCTCATGGTGAGAGGGATGATGGTCTCTCTGGGTGGCTGTGCGTGCCCCCAGTCTTCAGTCATCTGTGTACCTGCTCCAGGTGCTGTCGCCATAGTAGTAGAAACCGATACAGCATAAGACTGTGTAGCCTATACAAATTGTCAGGTGTGGAACCACGCAAGTAAGTGTAGGGAGGGACTTGCTGACACATTTCACATCAGTGCATAATCTTTAAAGTTAATATATCTGAGGTGAATTCATAGAAATATCTGTGTCTTACTGTTAATGAATAAAACTTAGACAACATTTTCTTGAGACTTTAAGCAAAATCAGACCATCTGGGTACACATTTTTCATTGGTTGACAGAATTATTTCATTACACATGCTTTGCTGGTGGCTTGTTTACAATAATGCACATTATTTTGAAACATCCCAGTAGAGGAATACTTTAGTATATTACAAATACAAGTGTATTTTGTTATCCTACTGTCTTGCGTGTTACTATTATGTGTATATTTCTCACCTTTCTCTATTTTACCACATTCCCACAGTTGGTTGTGGATGACATACCAGTAAGTATATGAAAGAGTTATGTCCTCCCTTTAAGACATGATACATGGTGGAAAACCAAGAATAAGTCTGTCATCCAATCCTCAAGGGCCACTGAGTATTCTCGTATCAGTAAGTATTTTCTCCTGAAAATGCTTTCTATCCTCTTAGGGGATTACATATTACTCCAAAGACAGTAAGCCACTGGCTGTTCTGCTCAGCCTTGGGGACTCAACATTGGTAGACCAGTGTGTCCCCACATGACAGTCCCTGAATACTCAGTGTCTGTCCCTTGTCTCCAGCTCTTAGTCCGCATCTTAAATGTGCCTGGATCAAGGATGACTTCCAAATGGTCCTAAAGTCATGTGAACAAATTGAATAACTTCTGTGAAACTGAAGTCCAGCATGGAGAGGTACCTATTCTGATTAAATACATGCAGAAGGAATTCTTTTTGTCAGTTAAGTGGTACCAAAGGGATTGTCTGCATATGTTAGGTGACTTGAATTGTACAGAGGTTTATGCATAAATGATTTGGGATTAAATCTCAATTCTTTGAATGTTTCCGTGGCAAGGTGCACACACTAAATGAGACTATCTCTTGAGATACGTCTCTTTAGAGCTATCGGTTATGGCAAACCTTAAGAGAGCATGAGTTTGTAGTAGTCATGTATCTCTTCTATTAAAGTCTTACTTGGGAATTGAAGAATGGATACTACATGGGCAAATGTCTTGGTTGTTTACTTGCTAATCATGGCACAAATATTAGAACTGATCTTTCATGCCAGCCAAGGATATAAGTTTGTACATATTTGAAAGCTGGATTCAAGTTGATTCTGCATTACTATTTCAGTTATGAAATGATTAAACTTCCAATTTAGTATATTCTGTGGATTTCGTTGGCTAGCATTACTGTGCCCTCTGTGTTTCATATGAGTTTAAAGGGTGATTCTAATTGCAGTGAGTGATGCATTGGAAGGAATGGTTGAAAAATGTTGAGCCCTAGATTTAGCATACATTAGGGTATTTTGAAGAGTGAGCATAATTATTCTTATTATACATACTGTCAAGTGCGTAAGTCCCTTGATTTTTGTAGTCCCTTATAACTTTATATTCCATTAGGCAATATTTGTTTCTCAAATACATAGACTGGAAGTGGTATTGGAAGGAAGAGACATTTGATGTATAGAATTATATACAGCACTCTTCTCTGGATTGACCGTTGTTAAGGTACCACCTCCCAACACTAGAAAGGACAAAATGTCTTCTTAGTTGTTTGAATTGGCTGGCTAAACCTGACCCAAGCATTCGAACTGATTATTTTTTGTAACACCTGAGGGTATAAGTTTGTATGTATATGAATGCTGGCTTCATGTTGATACCGTATTCAGTATTTTAGCTGTGAAACAATTAAACTTCTAATTTCAACGTTTTATGTGGATTTCCTTGGCTACTGTTGAAATGCTCTCTCTGTGTTTTAACATGGGATTTAAAGGGAGATCTTAATTACAATGAATAATGCCAAAAGTGTATGCTGGGACAACATTGAGACCTAAGTCTTAGAAAAATTATCTGTTCTGAGTAGCAAACATAATCATTCTAACATCAGGTGGTCAAGTGAATAACTTTTTCATTCCATGTAATCCCTTATAACTTTACATTTCATTTGGGAATATTTGTTTCTCAATTTCCCTAATTTCTCCCTCTACCTAGAGATTGGAGATGATTAAAGGGAAGAGATATTTTGTTGTGTGAAATAATGAACAGCACTCCTTAAGAACTGATGATTATGTCATGATACCAGTGCCCGTATTTTGAAGGAACAAAATGATGTATTTCATGGGTAACATCTCCTTTTTAATGTATATATTTAACATCTGTCTTCAGTAATTTTAATTATAGAATGAAATTGGTTTAGGAAGAATCCGTTCATCTTTGCACTATAATGCATAATATCATGATGAGTCATCTGAATTTCTATTCTCCTAATTTTCAGGGTTTTACTCTTTACTGTTTCATAAAGAATTTCTACATAGAGCAGTAGAGAAGGTGTTCCTTGCCATCATAGAAGGTGGTAGTTTGAATCTGCTGAGGGGAGTGTGTTCCACACAAGCTGAGTCATCACCACTGTGGCCTGGTGGCCTCACACATGACAGGGGCAGGAAGGCCTTGTGCTGCTCTGCGTGTTCCCAGCCTCCTGGTCACCTGCCCATTCTCACCGCACGTGCAGGTGCACTGCCCGAGTTGCTGTGACCACACTGAATGGCATAAGCCTGTTCAGCCCCCATAAATTGGCTGTTTCTAAGACAAATCGGATAACTATAGTGAGAGACTTTTAGTTCGTTGTCTTTTTTCTCCTGTCCACATACGTTTTGTTGTTTTTGAAGTTAATACATTTCTTAGATTGAATTTAGGGAAATACCTCCATCTTATTGTGATTGATTGAAAACCTGACCCATGTGCCCTTTAGTTTTAAGCACCCTCCTTCTACTTAGGGACCCATTTTCTCTCAGTTTTTGGAATGCTGCATACTATTTGCATTGCTGGTGGCCTATGACAAACAAGGTATGTTTTTTTGAATATCATATGAAACATTCTTTTAGAGCAATACTTTAGTGTATTTCAAAAGCAACTACTGTCGGTAAGATTAATTCTTACATGTGACTGAGCAATGTATGTGTTTCTCATCTTGCCCCATTTATATTCTTTTCCCACGGGTGGATGTGGAACAAGCACAGATTTCTACATAAAAGAGTTATGACCTTCCATTGAGAGACAGCACGGAGGAGAGGATTAGTCATTTATCTGTCACCCAGGTCTTAGGCCAGTGGGTGCCTCCATTGGTAAGCATTTTATCCTGAACACCATCATTCTTCATAGGGAATATGTGATATTCTAATGATAGTAAAACTGGGCTTTCTAGTCTGCCATGGCGTCGTGGTCATTGATCGTAATGGCCCATCTCTTTGACTGACAGCGTGACCAGTGTGTCCCTGGGGGACAAGCCCTGAGTGTTCCATGTCAACTCACCGCAGGATCTGGTCCTTTCATCAACATGTCCAGATCAAAGACGACTTCCAAATGGTCCTCAAGTCATCTGAAAAAAATGAGTGATCTCTGTGAAGCTGAGGTCCAGCACAGAGACCCTCTCTCAGCAAAACACATGCAGGGGGCTTTCAGCTTGTTCAGCTGAGTGGTACCGAAGCGGCTCCCCTATTTGTAAGAAACCTGCCTGCTTTACAGTAGAGAAATTGAACCGTACAGAGGTTTCTATGTGTTTGATTGTATCCTGTAGATGGTTGACTGGCAGGGCTTCTAAATGGATAGTTAATAGACACTGGGAACCCAGCACATAAGTGATATGATACCCCAAGAAGAGATAAATCTACATTTGAAAACTTCAAAGATATTTCTCAGGTGTCTGAGTCTTGAGAATGAGGCTCAGTCTCTTGAGGGCTATTTGTTGATCAAAACCCAAAGAGACTATAGGTTTTGCTAGCCATAGTTCTCTTTGATTAATGTCTTATTTAGGAATTGAAGAGTGGGTACTGTATGGGCAATGTCTTCTTGGTGTTTTAATTTACTTGCTAATCCTGACACAAGTATGAGAAGAGATTTTCATATTAACTAAGGGAGTAATTTTGTACATGTTTGAGTACTAGCTATAAGTAGATGTTGGATTAAACATTTTAGTTGTGAAATAAACTTCCAATTTTAGTACATGGATTTCACCGGCTACTATTGATATGCCTTCGCTGTATTTCATCTGGATTTAAATGGAGATCCCAGTAATCTCCATTTAAGAGGAATAATGATATGAGTGTACTCTGGGGAAAGGTGACATAGGTTTTAGAAAAACTGAGTTTCTGTATCATGGTATTTCAAGGAGAGAGCATAATTATTGTCACATAGAAGGAAGCTAAGTGAATAACTTTTTTACTTCATTGTAATCTCTTATAACTTTACATTCCATCATTAGTATCTGTCTATAATCTTTTCTAATTTCTTTCTCTAGCTTGTAGCTCAAAAGTAATATTGGAGGGAAGAGACAGTCTGGGGCATGGAATTCTCAACAGTATTTCCCATGAATCAATGGTTATGTACAAACTCTCATCTGTCGGGAGGAAAATTGATGTATTCCAGAGGTAAAAAAACAATTTTTAATATATTCAATTTACAGTGTTGTTTTCTGTATGTATTTCTTGTTCAAAATACATAATTAATTTGGTAAGAATATGAAAATCAAGCATTGTGAGGCGTAATGTTATGATAAGTCATCCAAGTATCTATTCTCTTAATTCCAGGATATTTCCCTTTCTTTTCCTTCATATGGGTGCCTCATAAAATGCATTTATGCATGGAGAAGGATAGACGTGGCATTCCGTGCCTGCATGAGTGAGAGTAGCTTGGATCCACTGATGGGAGTGTGTGTGCAGATCCGCCGAGTGCTCAGCAGCATGCCCTGGGAGTGTAGCTTCAGCCTGCAGGGGAGTGGGAAGATCCTCATGGCAAGTGGGACGAGAGCCTGGCTGGGCTGCCCCACGTGCTCCCCAGCCTTCCAGCCTTTGCACATGAGGGTATCTGTCCAAGTGGCTGTGACCACACTGAGTGAAAACAGATGTAGTGTGAGCCCGTTCATCCTCCGAAATTCACCTGGTTCCCAAGATCAGGCAGGTTAAGTGCCAGGAGAGATTTTTCAGTGGTTGTCTTCTTTCCCCAGTTATGATTTATCAGACGTCCTGTCTGTGTCCATTATGTTACATTGACCTTAACATATTTCTGAGGTTGAATTTAAAGAAATAACTGTCTTGCTGTGAATAGAAAGGACTCCTGGTCAACATTCTCTTGAAACTGTAAGCACAATCAAATTATTAGGACGCACATTTTATGTTTGGCAAAATAGTTGCATATTATGTGCATTATTGGGGGGTGCTATAAACAAACAATGTATATTGTTTGAATATCATCTCAAACATTCTAGTAGAGCGCTACTTCAATATTTTTCAAGTGAAAGTACTTTGGTATCCCATTGCCTTTGGTGTCACTGACCAATGCCTGTGTATAAATCTCATCTTTCCCCATTTACTCTCTTCTGGTAGATAGATGTGGACCAAGCACAGATTTACATATGAAAGAGTTGTGCCTTCCCCTTAAGACATGACATGAGAAGAATATCAGGTGTAAGTCTACCAGCCAGTCTGCATTGCCATTTGGAATTCTTACATTGGTAAGCATTTGTTTCATGAAAATACTTTGATCCTCTTAAGGGAAAGAGCCCTGCAATGACCGTAAGCTTCCAGCTATGTTGTTCAGTTGCAGGCAGTCAACATTAGGGTGAGGGCCAGTGTGTTTCCGGTGGCAAGTCCTGAATGCTCAGTGCCTGTCACTTACCTGAAGCTTTTTAAAAAATTTTTAATTTTTTTAATTTTTAAATTTTTGTCTTTATCTGTTTTTTTAATGTTACATTAAAAAAATATGAGGTCCCCATATACCCCCCACCCCCCTCACCCCACTCCTCCTTCCATAACAACAAGCTTTTGATCCCCCTTTAAAATGTGCCTGTATCAGTGATGGCTTAAAAACAGTCCTGACATCATGTCAACAGAATGTGTGACTTCCGTGAAACCGAGGTCCAGCACAGAGACCCTCTCTAAGCAAAGCACATGCAAGAGGAAGTTCATTTCTTTAACTGAGTAGATCCAAAGGGACTTATGAGTCTATAACCTTCTAAGTGGAATTGAATTGTTCAAAGACGTACATACAAGCGTACCTTGGAGATACTGCAGGTTTGCTTCCAGACCACAAAGAAATATAGTATTAAATAGAGTCACAGGAATTTGTTTTGGTTTCCCAGTGCATGTAATAGTTATGTTTACACTGTACTGTAGCCTATTGAGTGTGCAATAGCATTATATCTAAAACTACAGTGTACATACCTTAATGGGAAGATACTTCTTGGCTAAAAATTGCTAACCATCCTCTGAGTCTTCATATGACTTCATATGAGCGAGTCATAATCTTTCTGCTGGAGGGTCTTGCTTCAATGTTGATGGCTGCTGATGGATCAGGAGTGGTTGCTGCAGGTTGGGGTGGCTGTGGCAATTTCTTAAAATAAGATGATGAATTTTGCTATATCGCTTAGCTCTTTTTTTTTCAAGACAGATTTCTCTGTAGCATGTGATGCTGTTTGATAGCATTTTACCTACAGCAGAACTTTCAAATTTGGAGTCAGTTTTCTCAAACCTGGCCCCTGCATTATCAATTAAGTTTATGTAATATTCAAAATCCTTTTTGTCATTTCAACAAATGTTCACAGTATCTTCACTGAGAGAAGTTTCCACCTCAAGAAACCACTTTCTTTGCTCTTCCCTACTCCTCATCCATTAAAGTTTTATCATGAGATTACAGCAGTTCAGTCACATCTTCAGGCTCCACTTCTGATTCTAGTTCTCTTGCTATTTCCACCACATCTGTCATTACTTCCTCCACTGAAGTCTTTTTTTTTTAAGATTTATTTTTATTTATTTCTCTCCCCCCCCCCCCCGCCCCCAGTTATCCATTCTCTGTGTCTTTCTGCTGCATGTTCTTCTTTGCCCACTTCTGTTGTTGTCAGTGGCACAGGAATCTGTGTTTCTTTTTGTTGCGTCATCTTGCTGTGTCAGCTCTCCGTGTGGGCGGCGCCATTCCTGGGCAGGCTGCACTTTCTTTCACACTGGGTGGCTCTCCTTATGGGGCACACTCCTTGCACGTGGGGCTCCCCTATGCGGGGAACACCCCTGCTTGGCACGGTACTCCTTGCGCGCATTAGCGCTGCACATAGACCAGCTGCACACAGGTCAAGGAGGCCCGGGGTTTGAACTGCGAACCTCCCATGTGGTAGGCGGACACCCTATCCATTGGGTCAAGTCTGCTTTCCCATTAATGAAGATTTTCATATCTATTTTTTAGTTGTTTGTGAATTTCATTTCATATTTTAAAAATCATCTAGCTCAAGAATATTTGCCCCTATATTTTCTTCTATGAATTTTATAGTTTGAGCTTTAAAATTTGGGTGTTTGATCCATTTTTGTTAATACTTTACATAGTTTCTTATAAGAGTCCAAACTCATTCTTTTGCCTGTGGATATCCATTTTTCGGAGAAACATTTGATGAAATGCACAGTGTTATTTTGTTGCTATTTTGGGGTAATAAGGAATTTAATTGTATTTGCAAAGAGTCTGTTAATCCAAACACTATGAGGTAATAATAACCTGCTGAGTGTTCCAAGGCTTCTGTTGCCTTCATTTCCAGGACTGTGTCCTTTTCCTCTCCTCCTGCTGGTGCCTCATCTAAGATTTAGGCTTAGAGAGTAATGGAGAGGGTGTCTGTGTCACAGTGGCGGCAGGTTTGAGTCCACTGGGATTGTGTCACCAGGCTGTGCGTCCTCAGCAGTGTGGCCTAGGGGGCTGGGTACGTTCCTTATGGTGGGAGGGATCGAGTTTTGGCTGGGCCGCTCTTCGTGCTTCCTGACTTCCTGGTCTCACGCCGTCGTTATTGCTCCTGAGCGTATCCTGCCTGAATTACCTTGAGCACACTAGGGTGTCCAAACGTGGCAGAACCCTGTGCAGCCACCACACATTTCCCACCTCTAGGTGTTGAGTTCTGGGAGAGGTTTCCCCAACTATGACTTTTTTTGTGATTTTCTGCTGAACCATCCATTGACCTAACCTACCATGTAGGTAGCATAATTCTGAGATTTAATTTACTCAGGTAAACACGCTGTGTTGAGAATAGAATGGATACCTGGCCAACATTCTCCTTGAACTGTAAGCGTACACAGACATTCTGTAACAATTTTATATTGCCTGGAGAAATTGTTGGGCAACATTTACTCTAGTGGAGGATGGAGATTGACATAATGAATGGTTTATTTTCTTTAAACTTTACTTCAAATTTAAAAAACAAAATAACAGAGAAAAGGCAGCTTGACAAGCTACGGAGTGCTGTTTTGATTCCACTCTGCATCCTCGTAGAGCAGTCATTCGGTCTATTTTATGGGCAGGCAGGTAAGTGAACCTCATCCCCTTGAGCCTGAGTGACCAGGGAGCATGTCTGTTTCTCATCTTTGAATACTCTTACTCTCTGCCATAGGTTGATGTGGACCTATGATGGGGTTTCCTATGAAAGATGTAATTCTTGCCCTGGAAACATGATGTGAAGGAGAGTATTGAGAATAATCTGCCATCCAGTGCCATCCAGTGGCCACTGAAAATTCACACACTGGTAAGCCTTTTATCCTAAAAAAACTATCAGTCCTCTTAGGGATCACAGAATGCTCCAATGGCATAAAACTCTTGTACTGCTAGTGAGCCCTGGACCATAGGTCCCCAGTGGCCACTGTGTCCCCAGACCACCACCCCTGAGTGCTCAACATCTGTCACTTACTTCAGGGTCAGGCTCCCCTTGGTAAACATGCCTGGATCGATGATGACAACAATAATTGATCTCGTTGGAAAATCTGAACAAAATGAGTGGCAAAATCACTTCTGTGAAACTGAGGTCCAGACCAAGACCCATTACAGGCAAACTATTTGGAGAGGACATTTGAGTTCAGTCAGTTAAATTATATCAACATGGTCTGCAGTTTTGAAAGCCATCAAGTTTACATATGTTAGAGGAGTGGACTTGTACATAAATCTATAAGTATCTGGCTTTTGTTTTAAAGCACATTTGCATGCTTTGGCTGGCAGGGTTCATACACTCATAGTAAACAGACATTGGAGAAGGAGCACATGAGTAAGAGACACACTAAACATAGTTGTACCTATGTTTGAAACTGTCACATATTTTTCTTAGGTGTCAGTATTTTGAAATCCTTTAGATGGTCAAAATCCAAAGTGATTATTTATTTTTATAAACCCTTCTCTATTAAGGCAAAGTTATATGAAATATGAAAAGTGCACATTACTGTGGGAATGTCTGTGGAGAGTGTTTTAATTTGCTTGTCCATAAAGTCACAAGGGTTGGAGAAGTTTTTTCTTTTCTTTTTTCCTGTCAATTGAGTGTCCAGTTTCATAGTCATTTGATTAATAGCTACAATTAGATGCTGAATAAAACATTTTAGATGTGAAATGTTAATTATGTCAATTATCTTCCTTTTTTACATTTATTTCATTGGCCACTAGTTATATGTCCTCCTTGGGTTGCATGTAAGTTTAAAGGGAGATCCTAGATATAATGCTCGATACCTTAGAAAAAATAACATGCTTTCTAGTCTACAATTTTCGAAGAGGTGAGCATATTTGCTCCTATCATAAGGTAGTCAAGTGAATATTTATGATGTTTTCCTTGTAAGCAACTCTTTATCAGTTAACATACCATTAAGAAGATTTTCATTCTTAACTATTTTTTTTCCCCGTGCTTTGTAGATTGGAAGTGGTATTTGAGGAAAGGGACATTTTGATGCATGGAATTCTTGCCAGTACTCCAATGAATTGCTGATTTTGTTATTTGTACCAGCTCACTCTCCAGAGGTAATTACCCAATTTTTATAATATTTATTTTACCAGTTTTTATGATTGTAATTATTATTATTTTATAATAGAGAAATTAATTGGTTTTGGAAAGGGTCTTTTAATCCAAGCTGAGAGACATTAATAAACTGGAGAGTCATCTGAAGCTTATGTTCCCTCTGTTTCATGGTTTTGATCTTTTTCTGCTTTAGTGGAAAACGATAGAGAGAGGGCCACTTTGCCTCGCCACGTGGAAGAAGGTCCGCTGGGTTTGCTGAGGGGGGCTGTGTCCAAAGCCAAGTCCTCGGCAGTGTGGTCTGGCACGCATCAGCCTGTCCAGGGGCTGGGGAGCTCCTCACAGAGGGCTCAGCATCTGGCTGGGTGCCTTCACGTGGTCTCTGGTTCCTGGTCACATGCCCATAGTTTTTGCACAAGTGTGCCCTGCCTTATGATCACACATTGTGGAAACAGAAGCCTGTGCTGCTTCTGCAAATTGGCACAGACAGTGATAATAAGGTAAACGCTGGGAGACAGTTCAGATGTTAGTCTGTTTCCCTCTTATATCACTTTTTGTGATTTCCTGGTCTACTTTTTGTGATTTCCTGGTCTACAATCCATTTTGTCATCTTCGATGGTAACAAATTCTGATATTTAATTTACACAGTTAACTATGACTTGTGAATGGAATGGACACATAACCAGCACACTTCTGACACTTGAAGCACACTCAAATCATCTGGCTACACATTTTATATTGGCTAGCAGAAATTGCTGGACAATATTTGCCAGTGCTGTCCTCCAGTTTTCAAGGGCCAAGGGGTATTGTCATGTCATGTCCTGTCATATCATGTCCTGAAAATATCTACATTCCTCATAGTGATTGTTAATACACCGTTAATAATAAGACTCTAGCTGTGCTAGTCAGTCATTGGACCTGAGTCACTGATTGTGATATCTAGTCTCCTTGACCAGAAGGTAGTTTGAATCCACTGAAGGTAGTATATGACTGAATCCACTGAGTCATCAGCAGTGTGGCCTGGTGAGCATCAGCCTCACAGGATTCAGAGTTTGAATGGGCCCCTCTGCATGCTCCCCAGACATCTTTAGACATATTATAATTAGTGTTATGTTTGTGGTCCTTTCTGGTCTTTGATCATATGGAGTGAAATTGAAGACAGTGTAATCCTGCAAAAGCTGTATTTACAAAATGAAAGGGACAGACGATGACAGTGACTCACCAAATCAAATCCTTTTTTTAGAATTATAAAAATGAACCAATAGAAATTGTGGCAGTGAAAAGAATAAGGACTGAAATGGAGAGTTCACTAGAGAAGTTCAATGGCAGATTTGAGATGGCAGAAAAGAGGATCAGTGAACATGAAAATATATCTGTAGGAATTATCCAATCTGAGGAACAGAATGAAGAATTAAGAAGATGGACAGTCTCATAGACCTGTGGGACATCATGTCCACTGATAAAACCCTAATGGAAGTCAAGAAAGGTAGAGAGAAAGATAGAGACAGAAAATATATTTGAGGAAATGATGAATGAAAACTTACAAAATTTGATGAGAACCTTAAATATACATCTTAGAAGCTCAACCAACTCCAAGTTGGATATTCAGTAAGAGTCCAACACCTATGTCTGTTGAAAGATATATAAAAGACCATAAAACATTAGTATTAATCTGAAGTGGATTGTGATGAATTAAAATGCATTTTATAAACCTTGGATCCACTACTAAGAAAATAACTCAAAAATAGTAAAAGAACCCCCAAAGAATTAAAATAATATATTAGATAATGTATACTTAACACAAAAGAAGACAGTTAAGGAAAAACATAAGAAAAAAAATCATAAGACATTTAGAAAATAGGACAATGGCAGACATAATTCCAACCATGTCAACACTTGCACTGCTCGTAATGGATAAAACATTCAGTCAAAAGTTAAAGACTTTAAAACTGCAAAAGTAGATTCAGCTATACACTAAAAAAGATATACTTTAGATTAAAAGACAAATAGTTAAAAAACTATGCCATGCTAATACTAATGAAAGAAGTGCCAAAGTAATTATAATGATATTTAGAGAAAATAAATTTTAAAGTAAAAAGATGTTAAAAAGGATATTATATAGTAATAACTAAGGTTAATTCATCTGGCGTGTGTAACAGTTGTAAACACATATGCACCTAACAACATTGCCCCAAAATACTTAAAGCAAAAATGGATATAATTGAAGGAAGAAATAGGCAATTCAACAATAGTTGTAGACTTCAATACTGTCTTCTAGAGCCACTCTCTAGATATCCTACCCTATAATCCTTTCAGTTCCAGGCTGCAGCAACAACAGGTTGCTTAAGTACCATATTCACTCCAAAAGTACCATCTGTGTCACAACTTCAGATAGAAGAAAACTTAATGATTTGAAAGCTATTTCTTACCTTCAATTCTTGAAGACGCATGGTCAATAGTAGTAGTGAACCTGAGATAATAGAAAGGGAAGATACTTAAGCTAACATTTCTACAGTTTATCTAGAAGTTTCCCCAACAAGAAAAAAAATGGGGCAGCGGACTTGGCCCAGTGGTTAGGGTGTCCGTCTATCACATGGGAGGTCTGCAGTTCAAACCCCGGGCCTCCTTGACCCGTGTGCAGCTGGCCCATGCGCAGTGCTGATATGCGCAAGGAGTGCCCTGCCACGCAGGAGTGTCTCCCACATAGGGGAGCCCCATGCACAAGGAGTGCGCCCCATAAGGAGAGCCGCCCAGTGCGAAAGAAAGTGCAGCCTGCCCAGGAATGCTGCTGCACTCATGGAGAGCTGACACGACAAGATGACGCAACAAAAAGAAACACAGATTCCCGTGCCGCTGATGACAACAACAGAAGTGGGCAAAGAAGACGACGCAGCAAATAGACACAGAGAACAGACAACTGGGGTGGAGGGGGAAGGGGAGAGAAATAAATAAATAAATGTTTTAAAAAAATGGATTAAAATAATTAACGAGAGTGAGTTACACTGACTTTCAAGTTTCTCACTTTGAATAATTCCAAGCATAAATTTGTCCTTTAATAAATTATATTTTATTTGATATTCTTTTATGAGATAGAAAAGAATCCTTCCTTTTTTGAAGAAGTTCCTGTAACTTTTGAAAGATTGATATATCCAAGTATTTATAAATCTCCTGCATGTGTGTACTATGCATGCTTTTAACAATATTATTATTATTTTTTCACTCATGTTATTTCCTCTATGGGAGATCTTTATTTTCTCATGAATCTTCAATCTATTGTCCACTGTCCTTTCCTTTCAACCTGAAGAACTTTATTTATTGTATTTTATTTTATTTTTCAAATTCTACTCAATTTATTCATTTTTTAAAAAAATATTACATTCGAAAAATATGAGGTCCCCATTCACCCCCACTGCCCCCACCCCACCACTCCCCCCACAGTAACACTCTCCCCCATCATCATGACACATCCATTGCATCTCGTGAGTACATCTCTGGACATCGCTACACCCCCATGGCCTATGGTTTAACAATATTATTTTGTAATTATTTAGAGTTGTGCTGTTCAGTATGATAGACACCAGTCACACATGACTATTTAAATTAAATACATGTTAATCAAATGAAGACAGTATTATAAATTCTGTCCTTTATAAACCTGAAATAATTTTCTTTTTCAAATGGAATTCTTAGCGGCTTTCCTTGGGTATAACCAGGTAGTGTAAAGGAGTTGTTTTGATTTCCCTGTGTATAATAGTAAATAAAAAATGTTTTAACTATAGAGACTTGGAATAACATTTCTGTTAGCAAAAATAAAATATTTCTACCCCATAGATTTTAAGAAAAGGTATGTACATCTATAAATACAGATGCATCTACATGTACATACAAACTATACACACATATCTAATTTAACAATAGAACATTCACAAAGTGTGCCATACAGACTGACAAGTGTGGATGTAAAAGTTTTTTCTTATATCATATACCAGCATTTCCAATATACACATATTTATAAATATATTTTATAAAAATAAGTGCAATAAGACCATTTTTCTTTTTCAATGAAAGTTTTTGCCTGCGTCTGTAGTTTTTGGGTAGAGGGCAGGTCACTTCAGAGGGATTGAACTGATTACTACATAATCTACAACATTGTTGCCTTATGGCATATAGTGTTTTATGTGTACAAAGAATGCTCATATTGTTGAGGAAATAAAAATAAAATCTGCTAACCCAGAAAAGTCTCTCCACAAACTTTGAAAAGAATGAAAATTGTTTTATTACTGAATATGCTTTAAACCAGATTTGGATGTTCATCACAGACAAGTTTGCTAATGAGATTTCTAAGGTGGAAATATCACCCTTTTGTATAGCCAGGCAGATACAACCTATTACACGCATGTTATCAAGATTAGTATCTCGGCCTAAAGTAAGAGGACTTGGCAATATCATTTGCTACACAAAGTTCACCCTAAATTCACCTGGGTGTACAATTACCTGTGTTAGTCAACTGCCTTTTTCCAAAGTAAAAATAAACATCTTGTATCTACATGGCGAGCAGTTAGGTGCACATGGAGTCAGGTGCGCAGGCTAACCTCCCACAGAGAAAGGTGAGAGAATGCTGCCTTCTTGAGGCTGACACATCTGAGAAATGATCCTGAGGCCCTTCAGAAAGGCATTCCTGAGTCAAGTTAGCAAGAGATTTATTTAGTTTTTAAAAAAGATTTATATACATTTCAAAGGGACTAAAAAGGATTTAAAATTTTCCCAAGAAAATACTCTAAGAAACAGGAAGAGGGAAAGGGTCTCTTTCCCTTTGGGAATCAAAGAAATTTTGAAATTTATATTTATTCTTACAACATACATTCTGAAATTATCTAATCATTAAACTATATGGGGTAAAAGCACTTCCATGTTTACCAGGAAAAACATTAGGGCAAGAAAAGGAGAGCAATAAAGTGCCAAGCATGAAGTTTACACTATTAAATTCTAATTTAGAGTCTAGTTTATGACAAGTTTTTGTATGTACCATCCATATGCAAAGACTGCCAAGTATACAATAGATAAATTCATTTACTCTTTCTTCGTACACGGATCATTCTTAGTAGATATAGAAAAAAGTTTTAGAGTTGAAGTCATTAAATTTCCTGGACATAATTTTTGGTATCATCTTTTTGGATAGTTAGTTATCAGAGGTTGATAAAGAATATGTTTATATTTTGAGGAAAAAGTCATGTTTTCACCATGCCATTAAATTTATACTTTAATTAGCAAATTAAATGAAAAGTAAATAATGAAAAATATTGAAAAATAATGAAAATTGTTATTTTCTAATGTCTAGAGTTTACAGATATTTTGGACTGCCATTGCATTTGGATGCTATGGAAGTAATAAAAGAGAGCATTTTGTTACTATTTTTTGCTTAAAATTCACAGGATATGGTAAAAGTCCTCTAGAAATGTCTATGAAATGGAATTGATAGACCTCTGATGTATTTCTTTCTAGGGTGACTATGAGAAGTAAGGGAAAAGGAAAATATTTTATTACACTTTATCCATATTTGGTGTTACTGCCTTCCTTCACCCCTCCTCCTAGCCCCTGTTATCTCCCTTTTCCAGCCGTTGCTATCCCTCCCGCCAGTCCCACCCACTTAGCCAACTCATAATCTGCCCCCTTCCTTAGTCACCGCTTACCTCATAGCTGCCTGCACGGCTCCGCCTATCCACTACCGCCCCGTAGTTAACCCGCCCCAGCTCCTACCCCTCCCTTGACCCGACCCTATATAATCAAGTGTATTTCCGCAATAAAGTGGACTAGCTCATTCTCACAGGCTGTCTCCGTGGTTCTTACCGCGCGTCCCCCACACCTGGAGAACCTAGGCCTACGCGTTGGCCTAGGGGCTCCCCGCTGAGCCGTGGAAGCCCGTCCGGTCCTCTTGGGTTGCTAACTCAAAATAGCAACCCACAATTTGGAAACAAACTAGATTACAGCCACTTTCTTATATAGACAGTTCATTTCTCACTATTTATAATAATAAAAATAAGAGTTCCTTACTTACGAAAAGCAGGTTTTCTAGTAGCTTGCATATATTTAGGTATTGAGCTTGTGGAATTACAAATTCTTTTATTTATTTATTTATTTATTTATTTATTTATTTAATTCCCCCCCTTCCCTGGTTGTCTGTTCTGTGTCTATTTGCTGCGTCTTGTTTCTTTGTCCGCTTCTGTTGTCGTCAGCGGCACCATTCCTGGGCAGGCTGCACTTTCTTTCGCGCTGGGCAGCTCTCCTTATGGGTGCACTCCTTGCGCGTGGGGCTCCCTTACGCGGGGGACACCCCTGCATGGCACGGCACTCCTTGCACACATCAGCACTGTGCATGGGCCAGCTGCACACGGGTCAAGGAGGCCCGGGGTTTGAACCGCGGACCTCCCATGTGGTAGACGGTGCCCTAACCACTGGGCCAAGTCCGTTTCCCTACAAATTCTTTAATAATTTTTTTCTTAACATATGTATTGAGTAAATAATGTCAAAAAGTAGAAGGGAACAGTATTTTTGACAGCTAGTTTGGCATTCAGTCTGCTGTGATATGTTGATGTAGTATGTATGGAAGATCCTAAGACCTCACAGATCCCCTAACGTGTCTTACTCTGGTGTCCTAAAGGAAAATAGCAAATGCCAAGTGTGGGAGGAAGGGCACCCGGCTTGCCACAGTAGCAAACGGTGCGGCAAGAAGTGATACCGCCTCTGCCCACTGGGCCTAGATAAGGTGACCACGCCTGACTAGGCCTTTGCTGCTAGCGGCTGGCCGGCGCTGCCCTCCCCCTTTCTATCTCCCGCCTAGCCCAACATCCGGCCAGCTCTCACTCCCCCTTTCCCCTCCCCTATTCCAAACCTCTCAGCTAGCCCTCCCTATATCTTACTCCTCCCTCTACCCAACCCTATATAACCAAGTGTACTTCCGTAATAAAGCAGACCTGTTCTTGCGCTCAAGCCGTCTCCGTGGTTTTTCCCCAACCACGCGTCCCCCACGCCTGGAGAACCGGTGCTCCCTCTTGGGGCACCCCCCGCCGGTGGTTTGGCAGGAGCAAGCCCCCCCGACTCTTGGGCCCGAGCGAGGACGAGACCCTCACGCTCAGCCACAACTGGCGCCCAACGTGGAAGCTCCTCCCCCGGCCCCTCTCTGCTGCTGCTGCTGCTGTGAATCGGACAGCCCATCCTCGTTCTCCAGGTAGGGACCCCTCGCCGTCGTCCCACTCCTATCCCGACACGGGTGCCTCTTTATCAACGCGTCAGGCGCCACAAGTCAGGGCCCTTGCTGCCCTGCTCGATACCAATGGAGTCCGCGTTTCCCTGCGGCAGCTCCAAAAATACTGGGACCTCTTGCTCCCTTTTAATCCATGGCTCGCCACATGTCAACTCTGGTAGACCGGACACCCATGAACCCCAGCCAGCTTTTCCCCTGTCTCCTTCTCTCACCTCTCTGCGTGTTGTTCCTGGCTCTCCTCTTCGGCAGTTCCCGCCCTCTAGTCACTTTCATCCTTTTCCTCGCGTTCCTATTCGCTCTCCCCCTCCCCTTTCTACTCTTCTAAATGGGAGTCTCTTTCTCCAGCCAGCAGGCCCCGCAAGTTTGGGCGCTTGCTGGCCTACTAGCCTGCCACCAATGCAAAGTTTCGGGCAGCAGCTCCAGGCTTACTAGGATCTACTAGCCCCCTTCAACCCCTGGCTTTCACTGCCAATCTCTCGGACCCTGATACCTATCTGAAATTGGCCCCGCCTATCAACAAGGCCAGCCACAAGCCTGAAAATCCACACAAGCTTATAAGGCAATCAACTCTGTTCCAACAAACGCCCGCCCACCCTTTTCACAACTCCTCAAGCTCCCTACTATCTACATGACAATGTAGCTATGAGAGAAAAACGTGGCAACATTTGTGTTTGTTTTATTTCCATGCTAATTCTAATTAGACTTATTTAACCAAGATAATAAAATGAGTACAAAATTTTTATCAAGGTCTAAAAGGAATTTTCAGTTTTAAATCAATAATTATCTCCAGAACTTCAAGTCTCAGTATAGTCTTACAGTAATTATCCAAAAATGTGTGCTAATGGTCTGCCTAACTGCTGCTCGGGTTATTTTAGCTGATTGCTGATAACTGATAGGAATGTTTCCGAGCACAAGCTTGCATGTTACAGGCAACATGGATTCCAGAGGAAATCTTAATAAGAACTTAAAAGCAGCTATACCAAGAAAGTAAGAATTATGAGTTAATTGTAAACTGTATGTTTCTGTTACTGTGTTGTGATTGTTCTGTGTTTGTCTGTTCGTTCAATGTCAGTGTATATTTTGATACCTCCGGATGGTAAATATAAATTAATAAAAATTTATAAAAGAGCTCTATCCAAATGGCCAAAAATTAAATAAGCGCTTATATTAATACTTAAGTTTATTATATCAATACATGAGCTTAAATGTTAATAAGATATCTACAATAATAGAAATTGTAAGTCTTGATTGACAAGATTAACTGTACGTGTTCATAAAAGGTTGTTCTTGCCCGATTAAAATGAATAACTTATTTTTCTTCACAGGATAATATAAAGAATGTAAAGCTTAAATGAATATTAAAAAAGGTTAAAAGTTTGTGAAAATGCTAACTGAAATGTAATAAGTTTTGCAAAAAGGTGTATTTTGTCCTAAAGTAGGATGGCTAATTTTCATAAACTCTTGAAACTTAATTTGCAGATGGCAAGCTGTAAAAGGTATTGTGATAACTTTAAGTAAGGGAATGTGTTCTATAAACATAAAATTTGTCTTCAATAGTCTATATGGTTATAAATAAAAGGTTTAATAAAGCATTGTTTACATTAAAGTATTAAATGGCTAATTCCAAAAGGTCATTCTTAAATATATATAAAACTGAATTGATGATGATAATAATAAAAGGTAATTTTATAACAGGAAAGATTGGCAGCAACCAGCCTCCCCTGCCAACTTACTTCTAGGAAACTGTTTCTAATATTGCATGCTACTAAGTATTTAAAGAAAAGTTCATTATTTTAACAAGCTTGTTTAATGTTCACAGTATTGTTATAAGAGGTTTGCTTGATAACTTTGATGTAGGCTATATGGAATGTGTTTTTATTATTAAGGAAACAGAAAATAATTTTGTCCTGAAATAAAATAATTGACTATTGGAAAAAGTAGAGTATAAGACGGAACCTGAGTGAATGCTGAAACTGCAGAAAGTTGGTGGAAAAGGAATTTTTACAGTTAAAGTTAAATAAAATTTAATGAGTCTTCGAGTAGTATGCTGATGCAAAGTTAATTTTTTTGTTCTTTCTCAAGGCCTCTCACCATTAATCTGTTTTGATAAAAGTTCTTATCCTCAGTCAGTATACAAAGAGAGTCTGTTTTATGTTTCTTGTGCTTATCGTTTCCTCGGTGTTCCAAGAAGGAAAGCTTTATCTCTTAAAGGAACATAACGTTCAAAACTGCTTTCTCAAGACCTAATCCTGAACAGTGGCCTTTTGTTCCAAACTAATTGTAGCAGATTTGTTCTTTTACCTTGAAAGAAAAATTAAAGTAATAATTAAGTTCATTTAATATGTTATAAGCCAAATAAAGGTGTTTTATAGTGTTATAAAATTAACAACTTTTTCTTCCCTTAAACCCTCTATTAATTAAAGTCGTATGGATAAAAGGTTTCTATGAATGCTTAAAAGTGTATAAAGTTACCAATATTTCAGCATAATATTAAAAAAAAAAGTACAATGTGGTTAATTATAGTTTTAATTATTATAAAAGAGTATGTGTCACAGAAACAACCTCTTATCATAGATTAAAGTAACAACTCTGTAGTATGCAGCAATCCCAAATACTGCTAGTTTGTTGCAAAAAGTTAAAGTCCAGCTGTATGGCTATCACTTTGTTTTAAAACTTCCTAAGACTTTCTTTAATGTCGTCTTGGACAAATCAAGCCAGCTGCATTCCTTTATCTGTAAAGGAATACAGATAAACTTTTGCAGTGCTTTTCAAGGCTATGTGCACAGCCCAACCATCTTGTACAGTATTTACTGATAGTAATAGTAATGAAAAAGCAGCATAAAAAAAAAAAAAAAACAGCATGTGTTACTTTCCAAAAAGAATAGGTTTGGCCAACTCCTTATTCATCTGCTCAATGCACAGAGCTTTGAGCCATCATTAAAGTTTTACAAATGTTTTAAGAGTCCTTGAATATTGTCTCTGATTCTGAATATGTATGCCTTACTGACAAGCACACCACTGCCCTTTTCTCCGAAAACCCCCGTGCTCAAATTCTTCTAGAAATCTTCCACGGGACCTTTGACTGCCATTACCCCACACACACACAAGTTGCTCCAGGGCCTCACAAGGCTCCCCCTCTCCCCACTATACCACCCTTTCCCTGGCTCCAAGCCTCTCTCCAACTCCACTACTGTCTTCACAGATGCCTCTAAGACCAAGTTTACTTATATTGCCTACTCTCCCAGCCGTGACTTGCCAACCGTCTACTGCCAAACCCATCCCGATCGGTTCAGGTGGGCGAGATACTAGTCATCCTCACTGCCTTCCAACACCACGGCAATGAGCCCGTCAACATCTTCACTGATAGTCAGTACGCCCTGCAAGTTTGTTCAGTTATTGCCCACGCTGTTTTCTTTCCACGTGACACGCCCATTGATCAAGCACTCCATGCCTTGCAGCGAGAGCTCAAGCTCCGCACACAGCCATAGTACATTTCTCATATTCACAGCCATTCAGGGCTGCCCGGGCCTCTAGCCACGGGTAATTCTGCTGCCGACCAAACCGTCTCCACCCATACAATAGCCACTGTCGGAGACTTGGTCAATCAAGCCAAACTTCTCCATTCTAAGTTCCACTTTTCAGCGGCCTCACTTCAACGTCTTTTGCCGGGCCTCCCCAAGGAAACGTGCAAGCATTTGGTGCGCGCCTGTAAAACATGCGCCCCCTTCTTGCCGCTTGGACCATTGCAGCCACAAGGGGTCAACCCCCGCGGCCTCAAGCCAAACTCCCGATGGCAAATAGACGTCACCCATGTGCCATCATTTGGGCGCCTCAAGTATGTCCATGTCACAGTCGACACCTTTTCTCACCTTTGCTACGCTGTCCCCTTACCGGGAGAAACAGCCAAGCATTGCATTAAAGCATTGCGGCAAGCCATCTTATTCATGGGAGTCCCATGGGATTTAAAAACCAATAATAGGCCTGAGTATCGCAACTCCTCATTCGCTGCATTTCTCCAGCTCTACAACGTTACTCCCCACTTCGGCATTCCATACAACCCCCAGGGGCAGGCTATAGGAGAATGCATCCACCGCCAGCTCAAAGTGCAAATTCAATAAGAGAAGGATCTACGCCCACATAGTCAACCAGGCGACATTATCACTGCCTGCCTCATTCACATCAACCTCCTCTCCTTTGATAAAAACGGTCTTTCCCCCCTCCATAAGCATTGGGGCCCCTCCTACGCACCAACAGTTGCCCCGATGGTGTTTTGGAAGGACCCAGAAACAAACAATTGGCAGGGACCCAGTCCCCTTCTCACCCAAGGCAGAGGGTTTGCTTGTGTCTTTCCAGAAAATGCCTCCCAGCCGCTCTGGATCCCCGGGAGAAACGTCAAACCCGCCACCGGCCAGCAGCAGGTTCCAACGACGGATGATGAGAGCACTCGCCCATCGGATGGAGAGGCTAAATATAGCCGCAGATCTAGCTCATGACACCCTCCTCCTTGGACAGCTAGTACAGCTTGCTGTCCGCGCCTTAGCTTCAAACAAAAAACCTAAAAATCTACACTCTCTCCTGCTTTTCATGTTAGCTCTGCTCCCCTCCACTACGGACCAGGCTAGTATAAGCCATCAGCCCTTTAACTGGACACTCTCTCTTTGGCAGCAGGAAAAGCTCCTCGCTAATAACATTACTGCGGGTGCTCCCTCCTTCACAGTGCACATATGTAATCTTGCCAACCTTCCTTTCGCCAGTGGTGGTTCCCTTCAAGACATTACACACAATACTCACTGGTGTTGGTACAGCTCACTTACAGGCCTTGATGGCCCCTATAATCATGAAGTCTCAGGCTTCTATATCTGCCCTTCCATGGCCAGAGGCTGCCATGACCCAACGCACTATTACTGCCCCTCCTGGGGGTGCGAAACCATGGCCCACGGATGGTCGGGAGCTCCCAATAGGGACCCCTACCTCTCCTTTTCTTTTAAAGATAAAGGTCACTAGGGCAGCATCACACTCACTGTCAAAAACCCTGAAAATGCAGGCTGGCTACAGGGCCGCACCTGGGGAGCCCGACTTTACATGAGCAACTATGATTACGGTGCCTTTTTCATTATAAAGAAAAATTCAATCCGCACACAATCCGCCGCCGTGGGCCCAAATCAAGTTCTCAATCCTCCCCACACACGGCCTCCCCCTCCTCCCTCTGTTTCTCCTTCTCCTCCTGCTACCACCTTAAATCCTTCCATCACTAGGTATCCTCCCCACCGCCAAACCCTGCCACCCCCCAACCCTCTTGTAGCCCTCCTCAACGCATCATTTATCTCCTTCAACTTATCCCAGCCCAACCTTACCCAACGTTGCTGGCTCTGCTTCTCCGCCGCGGCTCCCTTCTATGAAGCCTTAGCTACCAACAGTGCCTATCGCGCCTCCCCAGACTCCACTGGTACCTCTTGCAATTGGAACCAAACAAAAAGAGGACTCACCCTCCGATCAGTTTCCCAGACTGGACTCTGTATAATAAAAACCAGCGGCAAAGTTCTCCCCTCCATGCAGTCCCTCTGCAGCCTAACTCACACCCCTAATGCAGCTGCTAAGTTCCTAATTCCCCTTAATAATACCAAATGGCTATGTTCTTCCTCCGGCCTCACTCCATGTCTCAATGTTCAAACCCTTAACTCCACCAGCGACACCTGTGTGCTCATACTCATTGCCCCCCCGCGTTCTCTTTTATATTGATAACCAATTCTTTGACTCCTGGCAGCACTTCAGCTCCCAGCAGCACGAGCAGAAACAGGAAGTCTTCACCGCCATCACAATTGCCACCCTTCTAGGTCTTGCCGGCGCAGCCACTGGAGCTGCAGCTCTCAGCCTCCAAGATAACTCCTTTTCAACCCTTAGGCAAGCTGTCGATGCAGACATTGCCCGCCTTGAGACTTCCATGGCCCACCTTGAAACATCTCTCAACTCCCTGTCTAAAGTCGTTCTCCAAAACCACAGGGGCCTAAACCTCCTCCTCCTAAAAGAAGGGGGGCTCTGCACAGCGTTAGAAGAAGAATGCTGCTTCTATGCTAGCCACTCTGGCCTCATTCGAGATAACCTCGTACAAGTTAGGGAGGGCCTCCGCAAGAGAAAGCAGGAACGTGAAGCCGGATGGTCTTTCCCTTGGGGGCTGCCCAATGGAATCCTTTCTTACTTTCTCCCCTTTCTAGGCCCGCTCCTCACCCTTGTCCTCCTATTAGCCCTAGGACCCTGGATCATCAGGTGAACTGTCCAGCTTGTCAAAAATCAAGTTAACTCTGTCCTTAGTAAGCCCATCCAGGTCCGGTACCAGCGAATCCGCACCACCAACGAAGACGCACCAGGAGTCTCCATTAATTGCCGTCCTCCCCAAATGGCCAGCCGCCTCTCAACGCACCCAAGCCCCAGCTCCCCTGCCCCTACCCCTTCTCACCGCCCATCCTAACCCCTTACCCTTTCCCCTCCCCCGCCCTGTTTATCTAAGGCCGCCAACATTCCATCGAGGCGCTGGACTGGTTAGCCAATGACAGGCAACGGGATCGGCCCGCCAGCCAACCTAAGGCAGGGACACGGCCTTTTGCTGCCGCGCTTCCCCATGACGGGTAAGACTGGCCACCTGTGTGGCACGGGCATTGCCCGGCTGGGCGCAATCCCGACCTAAGACAGGCACAGTCCCCCTCCCTCCTCAAATCAAGCTTTTCGGAGGAGCTTAATAAAAACAAAGGGGGAAATGTGGGAGGAAGGGCACCCGGCTTGCCACAGTAGCAAACGGTGCGGCAAGAAGTGATACCGCCTCTGCCCACTGGGCCTAGATAAGGTGACCACGCCTGACTAGGCCTTTGCTGCTAGCGGCTGGCCGGCGCTGCCCTCCCCCTTTCTATCTCCCGCCTAGCCCAACATCCGGCCAGCTCTCACTCCCCCTTTCCCCTCCCCTATTCCAAACCTCTCAGCTAGCCCTCCCTATATCTTACTCCTCCCTCTACCCAACCCTATATAACCAAGTGTACTTCCGTAATAAAGCAGACCTGTTCTTGCGCTCAAGCGGTCTCCGTGGTTTTTCCCCAACCACGCGTCCCCCACGCCTGGAGAACCGGTGCTCCCTCTTGGGGCACCCCCCGCCGGTGGTTTGGCAGGAGCAAGCCCCCCCGACTCTTGGGCCCGAGCGAGGACGAGACCCTCACACTCAGCCACAGCCAAGGACTGACACTGTGAGAATATATAATTTGAAATATAAGATACAGAGAATGCAGTTTTAGGTTAAAAATGGTGTAAGGGAGAAGGTCTTGTAAGCCGAAAGGATGTTGCGATTGGAAAGTCATAGGGTAACATTTAGGAATTCACCTTCCACAACTAACGGGCGAACGGATTCCAAGTAAAACCTCTAATTTAGGAATAGCAAGAACTGACTCTCCAGTGTCCTGCTGCCTCCATTGTGCCGTCTGTGTGTGTCTGATCTGGTTACTTTTCCTGCTTTTCCTCCCAGGCGACAGTAGCTCTAGAAGGGAAGAGGAACTTCAGATGCCCTTGCCTAAACCCTCAGACGTCAGCTGCAGAGGGCAAGCGGACACCCACTCGGAGTCAGTGGTTCCCCGTGCTTGCCCTGGCCTCTTGGGCACCTTTCAGGTATGACGATACAGGCAGGGATCGGCACATCTATAGGAAGAGGCCTTGTTTGGACGGAGTTGGTTGATCTCGCTCTTTTGAAGCTTGATGACGTTTAGTTGCAGCTAGTTAGCATAAGGACCCCACCCAGAGCCAGGAGAGAGTGGGCGCAGCGATTCCGAGTTGCAGCGGTGGGGCGTATAGCTCCTCTGGAACCCGGGGTCTGTCCTCGGCAATGCCATCCTAAGACTGAGTCTGCCTCTCTAAGACAATTTGCTAAATTTCTTCTTTGCTCTTTATTTGTCTGATGGTTTCATCTAACGGATTTTTAGTTTCTCATGGCCAGACATTTTCCATTTCCTTTTTTTGACACAAGCAACTTGTAGATCGCTTGGCACAAAATAAGTTCTCAATAAACTTTGAGAATAGATATATGAGTACGTCATTTTGAATGAATTCGTGCATAATCTACCTGTCTTGGTTTGCAAAGGACTGCAGATACAAAGTACAAGAAATGGGTTGGCTTTTATAATGGGAATTTTATTTAGGGTGAAAGCTTACATTTCTGAGGCTGTGTAGTGTCCACATCACGGCACATCAGAACAGCTTTCTCACCAAAATCAGCTGCCACATGGTGAAGCAGGACGGTGGGCAGTCCCTGCCAAGGTCTCTGCTTCCCTCCAGCCTCACCATTTCTCGGAGCCCATCTCCCAGCGCTCAGCTGTGGGCAGCCAGGCACAGGCCCTTCCCGCCTCCTCTTGGCTGCTCTGCCGTCTTGGCTGCTCTGCCGTCTTCCCAAGTTCAGCACTCTCTCTCTCTCTCTGTCTCTCTCTGTCTCTCAGACCCAGCAAGGGGGTGGAGGCTCCCCCTGAGTCACACCTCACTGACGTAGTCCAGTCAAAAGCCCCAACTCAATCTTACCACATAGTCTAATCAAAGTCCCCTCGTACCCACAGGAATAGATTTGTTTAAGATCATAATCTTTTTGGGGATTCATAAAGTAATTTCAAATTGTGATACCACCCAAATAAGCAGCAAAAGAGAAATGCTAAAACAAGTAAGAGACATCATTTTCTTTGGGATCCAGGCAATCCAGACGGTTTTGAAAATGCACAATAAAGAAGAGCCCTGGTAGAACGTGCTGATACTGAGATGTGTCAAGTTATGGAGAAGCTAGCTGTAGTTATCGAGCTGTGTAACCAAGTGAGGAGGCAGTTTCTAAATGAAATCAGTAGGAAAGAGTAGGAAAAATGAATTCCCAGCTTCCAGCTGCATTACCTCTTCCATCAGAAGGTGAGTTTCTCATTTTCCGCCTTAGGAAATGACTTTCTGGGAACTCTTCCGGGAGTGAATGCCAATAAACCACTGCAGCCCGGCTCTCCAGATAAACAACCTCTTCATCTGCGTACTGCCCAGGCGCCACCCTCTGAAGGCATTAGTCAAAGCGTCCTTGCTTCTGAGAGAAGCCATGTCTGGGTACAAAGTGAAATGTGAATTTCTTGAAGATTGATGACTTTTGGTTTGGCTACCTGATTGCAAGGGCCAGACTGTACGATGGGTTAAGAGTGATAGCTTTTCTTTTATACGCTTTTATGCATCTTAGTACATTTACTGCTAATATGAAGGGTCTGCTTAACTTTCCTGTTTCATGACTGATCTCCTGCCTGTGTGGCCCCATTGTGTTGCTAGATAATGTTGCACCCATGAGGTACAGTGGGTTTATCATCTCTGTTAGACTGGAAGACTAGTAAATAGTTTCATCTGAAATAACTGATCCAATGAATGAGTGACCTAGAACTTTAAGGAGTCAGATACAGAAGGAAAGAGGCAGGCATAAAGTCCTATATTGTTGAAGATGTCTGTCACCTTTTGCCTAGCAAAAGGAGAGAAAGCAGCACTGATATCTGGCATCCTTCCTGTGAGGGAATTGCAATGTCTTTTTTCTGGCCATGACATAGGAACAGCTGCTGAAAATGTGGGTTTCTCTGAGGCCTGTGTGGCAGATCTGTTGTGGCACAGGTAGGGGAATAGAGCATGGGGGCTTCATAGCCCACCGGTGGGCTCCTTAGGAGACGCATTTATCAACTTTGCCAGTTTTCCCACTGTGCCCTTGCAGGTGACTGCCACGTAGAAGAGGTGGACTTTTTACAGTTGATGCCATTACTTCTGCCACCATCTTCACCAAAACAATGACACCGTCTTCCTTGTGCGTGCAGATGCCTCTCTTTCCGGTGTTGTGGCTGATACCTCCTGCAGATAAGCAATGCTTAACTGATAAATGCTCATGTTGGGATATCATCAATGAGACTTTAATTTGGGTACTGTGACTGTTTCCCTTGCTGCCACTTGACTCAATCCCAGGAGTCTCAGTAGAGGAAACACAAGAAGCTCAAATGGTGGAATTGCCATCTCAGAGCTCCCATCAATATGTATTTATACTTTTATGATTTTCACAATAGGATATTTTAATACCTGCATGATATTTTCAAAAATTCCTAGCATATCTAAAGTATAAATTAAGTGCCCTCCTTCTCTCAATTCTATTCCTAGTGTTTTTCCTTTATTAAGGGAAATGTATGCATTCTTTTAGTGAGTATTTGCACACAAATATATACACAAGCTTTTGAGGGGGGATCTAGAAGTGGGGCCATAATGTAAAGATTCTTCTGCATATTGCCTCTTTCATCTAACAGTCTTTTCAATGGCCTTGTATTATTTCTGTAACACATCTGTGCCATTTGTTGAATGACTTTGGGACTGTTTTGTAGATGAAATATAATTAAATGTCTTAAGTATGTATCATTCATAGATACTTATGTTAGCACCAATTTTCTGTGCAATGAACCTCCCTATATATAAATATTTTTGCATTGTCTTTTATCTCATAATAAATTACTCAGATTAAAGATATGTACATTTCAAATTTCAAAAAATATGCAAGATTCCATAAAAATATGATAACCACTTTATCCCAAATAACAATGAATGAGATTGCCAGACTTCCCACAACCTTAACAGAGAGTGGATCTCAAAAACATTTTAAATCTTTGCCAATGTGATAGCCCAAACTATTGTCTTAAGTTGTATTTCTTTTGTTTTTATTGCATTTGACCATTTTTCATAGATTTATCAGCCCACCTGTATTTTTTTTTTAAATTTCTTCTTTATGTCCAAATTTAGGGTGGGGGAGATTTTTGGTCTCTTCCTAATTTCGAAGAGCTCATTTATTATTTGGGGAATTATCTTTGTATTGTCAAGCATTACAAACATTTTTACCCACTCTTGATACTTTGTTTTTCATTATAAGAATCTTTATAATTGTTACTTGTTCAAGTATAACCATGTTTGCTTTTATGGCTTCTCAGTTTCATATCATTTTTTTTTTTTTAAGATTTATTTTTTTATTTATTTAATTCCCCTCCCCTCCCCCGGTTGTCTGTTTTCTGTGTCTTTTTGCTGCGTCTTGTTTCTTTGTCCGCTTCTGTTGTCGTCAGCTGCACGGGAAGTGTGGGCGGCGCCATTCCTCGGCAGGCTGCTCCCTCCTTCGCGCTGGGCGGCTTTCCTCACGGGTGCACTCCTTGCGCGTGGGGCTCCCCTGTGCGGGGGACACCCCTGCGTGGCAGGGCGCTCCTTGCGTGCATCAGCACTGCGCATGGGCCAGCTCCACACGGGTCAAGGAGGCCCAGGGTCTGAACCGCGGACCTCCCATGTGGTAGACGGACGCCCTAACCACTGGGCCAAAGTCCGTTTCCCCTCATATCATTTTTTGAAAAATATTTATAATGCGCCCATAAAACCCTTCACCTGTGCTGACTTCTAATTCTTCAAATTCAAATTATCTACTTGTGAGAAATGAGTTTGTTTCAAAATATTAAAGTTACCAAGTATTTGCCATTATTTGCCAATGTTTGCCCATTTTTCTGGGATGCCACCTTGCACATACACTGTATTCTCATTTGTGACGGGCTCCGTTTTTGTGCTGTAGATACGTGTGTCTCTTCTCCTTGTCTCATGTGTCTTCTCGTTGGAAGAAATTAGAGTTTAGACTGCAATCTCATCAACTTTAATAAATTAAGGGAGAATTGGTACTTGATAATATTAAGTCTTTTGCTCCACGGACAAGATATGTTTCCTTTTTTATTCAGTAATTTTAATTACTGTCAGTAGTTTAACTTTTGTGATAAGGTTATTTTCTTTCCATTTATTTTCTTATTCATTTTCTGTTTTTTGACTTATTTGGTTTATACTTTGGTTTGTTTTGGGGGATAAATGGTTATCTTACAGTTTCTAGTTTCTTTTCAGATTATTTTTTTCGAAGTATGCAAGTGAATTCTTTGCAAATATTGATAGTTTTGATTCTTCCTCCCAATGGTTATGTTGATAAAGTCCTCTTGCCAATACTTTCAGGCACTTAATTGTGGAAATATTTTCCGCCCTGATTTAATCGGGTTTTAATGGTTACGTTTCCTGGATTTGACCAGCACATTGTTGATGGCTTATTACCCGAAAAGCCCGCCACGCAGAGCTGTGATAAGGCAAAGCCGGGTCCATTAGACTTACCTGCAGCGAAGGCAAACACCACCTCGACAGAGGCTTAGCAGTGTTCAGGAGCGAGAATTTGGGGTTAAAGGGTCTGGATGGAAGTTTTTTAAAGTGGGTTTTTCACAATCAGGAAGTGGTCAGGAATGGACAAAATTCGTGATGCACGAGTGGAGCCAGGCGAGGGTGCTGATCCAAGTCTTGATAGTCAGATCGTTGTCAGGAATGTGGCCCATTTGCCTGTTTGAGTAAGGACTTACCAGTGGTAGAAGAGCTGCTGGCCTAGATAGCAAAATGTGAGTGTATTTACTGGTTTAGTTTTATCTGGCTTGGAAGGACTTTACTGCAATGCTGTCAGAGCTTAGTCCCACAAATAAATCGTCAAAGTAAAAATCTTATTTTTAATTTGTGATGTTTTAATCTATCATGTTAGGAGAGTTTTTAATGAACTTTAATCAGAACTAGGTGGTGGGTGTAATCAAATACTTTTTGCAAAAACAACCAATTTATGTAGTGTTCTTGTTTTGTATTTTTATCATTGTGAGGTTATTCATTTTCTGTTATTGAAACTTTCTTTATCTCTTGAATTAATCATATTTGGCTAAAAAAAGTTTTTCTCTTTCAGATTACACTTGAATTATGTATATTTTAGTTTGATTTGGAATTTTTCCAGGTCTGCTGCTAAGTGAAATTGTTCTGCAGTTTCCTTTTTGTGCTATTTTTATATCAGATTTTCTGGTTGGTTAAAATCGTTTTGAGAATTTTCAATTTACTCTACTCTAGAATGGAATAAAAAGATCTGGCCTTCTTCCCCCCAGCGTGGGACATGACACCCGGGGATGAGCCTCCCTGGCAACGAGGGACCACTATCAACTACCAACTGATGATGCAACTGGAAAATGACCTTATATGGAAGGTTCAATGCGGATCAGCAGAATATCCATGTCTACATAAAATACCATGACTTTAAAATGCTGTTTGACCTAAAGTAAGGGGGAAATGGAAAGGAGAAATGAGTTTATATGGCTACGAGTTTCTAAAAAAGAGTCTGGAGGCTGGCAGAAGGTTTGCCCTCATGCACAACTGAGCAGAGTCAGAGAGACAGATAAAGCAGATACAACCCCCAGATATTAGTTCCTTTGAGGGCTAAAGAGACCCATGGGAGTTATGGTCATGGCCGATGGGGTTAACTACCAGGGCAGATGGCCCCTCTTTGGAAATGGTGTTTATGTGTGATGAATCTGGACTCAGATGGGATCTCCCTTCATAAGACTTTCATGCTAATGTGCTGGAGGTGCAGTTAATGTTAGGGTTTAAGATATATTTAGGGGATTTGAATCTCTGGACTGACAATGTGATAGCCAGATCCTGAGCCTCAACAGACTCCAGCACCTACAATCTGATTTATTGGACTTACCACACTCAGCTAAGATGGAGGTGAAGAAGGACAACCACCACACCATGGAGCCTAGAGTGATTACAACTGAAAATGGGAGGATTGCATCCAGCATCCAGGTGGAATCTGAGCCTCCTCTTGACATAAAGGTGCAATGGACAAAACCAATCCAGTGTCCACATAGAAGAGGTGGCATTGGATTGGGAAAAGTGGACATAATGGACAAAGGGTATGGGGAAAGGCAGGAAGAGATGAGAGGTGGAGGCGTCTTCAGGACATGGAGCTGCCCTGGATGGTGCTTCAGAGGTAATCACCGGACATTGTAAATCCTCACAGGGCCTACATGATGGAATAGAGGAGAGTATGGGCCATGATGTGAACCAATGTATATGAGGTGCAGAGGTGCCCAAAGATGTACTTACCAAATCCAATGGATGTGTCATGATGATGGGAACGAGTGTTATTGGGGGGGGGGGAGAGGGGGGGGTGGGGGGGTGGGGTTGAATGGGACCTCACATATATATTTTTAATGTAATATTATTACAAAGTCAATAAAAAATAAAAAAATTAAAAAAAAAAAAAAAAAAAAGATCTGGCCTTACTATCATTGATTTAAGTGAATACATAATCTGAACTCTGTTTTCGATGGTTTGGCATGAAGGTGAGGCTAATTGCTTAGAAAACTATCTCACTTTCTTCTATGGTTATAGCTTGTTTTTTATTTTGTATCCCTTTGTGTATTGTTTTGTCTTATATCTTTTTTGTTTTATATTTTATTTTTAATCCTTTTTTCCTAATTAATTATTAAACTTATGTGTAATCCAGATATTTTTACTTTTTCTTGGTAATGAAATTACCTTTAGATAAGATGTTTACACAAAGCACAGGTTTGCTCCGTTTTGCATTTTGTAAAGCTTTTCATTAATAACATATTATAAACATATAGAGTGTAAGGAGAAACTAACAGTGGACTTGCACCTATTAATACCAGGTGCCACAGTTACTAACATTTTGCCATATTTACTTCGTGTTATTTTTTAAGTATTCTCAAATATGTTAGAGAGGCCATACACTTCTTTTCTCTTAAGAAGTCTTTTGAAAATTGTATTTTTAAAATCATGTTACAAAATTCAGAATTTACAAAAGGGTATTCAATGAAAGCTAATTTGCCTTCTTAATTCTGTCCTCTCTGAACACCCATTTCCCCACCTATTTCTAGTTTTTCCTTTCACATGTACACCTGTCGGCATATACACACATGCGCAACTAAATGTATATAGATAAGTACATCTCTACATACTTTTAGGGTATTCTGTAACTGTCTTTTAATATTTATGTGATATATAAATATTTATTTCTAGCTGTTTCTTATTGGTATATTAGAAGCTTACGTATTTTTTAATGCTTTATATTTTTATATATGTAAAATTAGATAGAGTTGAGTAGCACATAAATCTTAATTGTATAATTCAATGAGTTTTCTTAAAATATTCCCATATACTATTGCCTCATTCAAGAGAGAGAATCTTTTTGTCACTTGAGAACCTCCCTCCTTGCCTCCTTCCAGCCAAGCCTAACTTCCACAGGCAGCTAGCTTTTGATTTCTGTCACCATAGATTAGTTTTGCTGATTTTGAACTTAATATAAATGGAATTACATAGCATGTGCCTGGCTTCTTCTGCTTATCATAATTATATTGAAATTCATTCATATTATTCCCTGTATCACTAGGTTCTAAAGTTTCTTTTTAATTGCAAAATAGTAGTCCTTGAATAGGCATACTATATTTTATTTATCTCTTCTCCCGTAGATGGACACCCAGGTTGTTTCCATTGTTTAGCTATTTTGAATATGTTATCAGATGTTTTGTGCAATTGCCTAGAAATGGAATTTCTTGATCATAAAATATGTTTTGTTTCACTTTATAAGAAATTGCTAAAGAATCTTCTGAAGATGCAGACATTTTTCCAGTCCAAACAAGCATTATAGGAGATTTTCAATTACTATGCATTACCACCCAAATTTAAAATTGTCAGTTTAAAAAAAATTATATCCATTTAGTGAATCTGAGGTGTTATTATCTCATTGTGACTCCGATGTATAAGTTAATCACGTAAGTAATAAGCAATTCATTTGGTTATTGGCCAGTTGTAAAATCTTCTTTAGTAAAATTTCTCTTTATATTTTTCTAACTTTTAACTTTTTATTTAGACTTTTTATTTTATTTTAAATTTTTGTTTTAGACTAAACAGGAAAGTTGCAAAAACAGTAGAGGGTTCCTGTATATTCTTTGCTCAGCTTTCCTACTGTTAACATCTTATATAACCAAAATTATAACATAATTACCTATAATAATTATTGAAAGAAGAAAATTAACATTGATATAACCCGTATTTGAAGTTTGCCAATTGTCCCACTAATATCCTGTCTTTCTAGTCCGAGATCTACTTCACAATCCCACACTGCATTATTTGCCATGTCTTCTTTGTCACCTTCACCTTTGGAGAGTTCTTCAGTCTTTTTTATATTGCAGAACTTCGACCCATTTGAAGGATTATAAACAATGATTTTGTACAATGTTCCTCAATTTGGATTTGCCTGTTATTTTCTTGTGATTAGATCAAGGCTATGCACTTTTGGGAAGCAGACTTGGCCCAGTGGTTAGGGTGTCTGTCTACCACATTGGAGGTCCGCGGTTCAAACCCTGGGCCTCCTTGACCCATGTGGAGCTGGCCCATGTGCGGTGCTGATGTGCTCAAGGAGTGCCCTGCCACGCAGGGGTGTGCCCCGCATAGGGAAGCCCCACACGCAAGGAGTGCGCCCTGTAAGGAGAGCCGCCCAGCGCAAAAGAAAGTGCAGCCTGCCCAGGAATGGTGCCACATACACGGAGAGCGACACAGCAAGATGATGCAACAAAAAGAAACACAGATTCCCATGCCGCTGACAACAGAAGTGGACGAAGAAGAAGATGCAGCAAATAGACACAGAGAACAGACAACTGGGGTGGGGGGAGAGGAGAGAAATAAATAAATAAATCTTTTAAAAAAAAAAAAGGGCTATGCACTATTGATAAAAAATACCACTTCAGTAATATTGTGTCTTTTTCAGTGGATCATTTCAGGAGCACGATGTAGATATGTTTATTGTTAAATACGGTCACTTGGTTCAGATGGTGTCTGCCAGCTTTTTCCACTGTGGAGTTATTATTTTTTCTCTTTAATTTTGTGGGGAAATACTTTGAGACTATAGAAATATTTTCTTTCTCATCATACATTCACTCATTATGATTATCTATTTATGATTCTTGTTGACAGCAATTATTTCTGTGATGTTTGCCTAAGGATGATTTTCTGTTGCCATGATGCTTTCTATATGTATTCACTGGAATTCTACTGTAAGAAAAAGCTGCCACTTTCTCCTCATTTATTTGTGTTTATTTATATCAGTATAGAGTAGTATTTATTTTATGGGTTATCATGCTCTTCAATCATTATTTTTATTTCTCAGGTTGCCCCGGATTTAATCATTGAGATTTCCTTTAAATTGGCCTTTGTATTCTTCGGACATGCCCCCATAATTTTTTTTTTTTTTTTGAGTAGTTCCTTACCGTCTGGCCCTATAAGAATATACTAGACTTATCTTGTATTTTCCTTCCCCAAGCCTGGAGCTATTTCTTCAAGGAGCTCTCTTGTTTTTTTTGTTTTTATTAAAAAATAGTTTGGTGTAATTTTTCTGTAAATCTAAAACTTCTCTAAAAACAAAGTAAAAAAAAATTGTATTTAGAAGCAAGACTCAGCATTAGGTGTGCTCCTTGCTGCAAGAGTACTGCTGCTTTCAGGCGCTGTAGATGAGCAGAGTTGGGAGTCCATGCAGGTTTATTTGTGTACACAGACAGGCACACAGCTGTATTTATTTCTGTGTCTGTCCACCTTATATATATACTGAAAATCATGAGTTCATACAGATATTTCTGATTACAGTCAAATACCACAGCTTATTCTAGCCATCCCCCTTTCTTATTATTTATAACTCCTTTCTCCGAGAAACCTACCTTTCATTATCTGCAATATTTTTTCTTATTCTCTCAATCCCACATACATGTAAAGTAGTTTCAGAAATGCTAACCCATACTCCTTTGAAAAACAAAATTCCTAACTTGACTATAATATTTAAAGATAACTTTTTTTCAGTACTCTACATATGATTAATTTTTCAATTTGTTCTTATTCTTTTTTTCTTCAGCTTTAGAGTATCCAGTCCACAAACTGTTTTCCACACTTATTTAAATTTGTTGTTTTTCTTTTCCTTTGTGTGTTTATGCTATTCATTGGTAATAAAATCGGACATTGTAAATACTGCTTATATTCCATTTTGGGTTACCCTGCATTGTGGTTGATTTTAATCCCCTGCTCTGCTCTCAGGATGCTCGTTCTGAAGTGCCTCTCCCTTCTCATATAGGCTGCATTATTCCTAGCCATCCCTTCTTCCCACCTTGTTGCCACTTTCCCAACCCCTGGAGGTAACTTGTTCAGTTTCTAGATTATCTTTTTTGTTTTTTTTAATTTTTAAAAATTTTTTATTTTTTTTAATATTTTTAAATTCATTTTTTAAAAAAATATTACAATATGAGGTCCCATTCAACCCCACCGCCCCCACCCCCCACTCCCCCCACAGCAACACTCTCTCCCATCATGATGACACATCCATTGCACCTGGTAAGTACATCTCTGGGCATCGCTGCACCCCATAGTCAATGGTCCACATCGTAGCCCACACTCTCCCACGTTCCATCCAGTGGGCCCTGGGGGGATCTACAATGTCCCGTAGTTGTCCGTGAAGCACCACCCAGGACAACTCCACATCCCAAAAACGCCTCCCCATCTCATCTCTTCCTCCCATTCCCTGCACCCAGCAGCCACCATGGCCACCCTTCCCACACCAATGCCACATTTTCTCTGTGGACATTGGATTGGTTGTGCCCATTGCACATCTATGTCAAGTGGGGGCTTAGATTCCACATGGATACTGGATGCAATCCTCCTGCTTTCAGTTGTAGGCACTCTAGGCTCCATGGTGTGGTGGTTGACCTTCTTCAACTCCATGTTAGCTGAGTGGGGTAAGTCCAATAAATCAGAGTGTAGGAGCTGAAGTCTGTTGAGGCTCAGGGCCTGGCTATCATATTGTCAGTCCAGAGATTCAAATCCCCTAGATATATCTTAAACCCCAGCATCAACTACAATTCCAGTAAAGTAGCATGAAAGTCTTGTGAAAAGAGATCCCATCTGAGTTCAGTTCCATCAGGCAGAAACACCAGCTCCAAAGAAGGGCCATCTGACATGCAGTGAACCCCATCTGCCATGACCATAGAACCCGTGGGTCTCTTTAGCCCTCAAAAGAACCAATACCTGGGGTTGTATCTACTTTATCTGTCTCTTAGACTCTGCTCAGTTGTGCATAAGGGCAATCCTTCTGACAACCTCCAGACTCTTTTTTAGAGACTTGTAGCCATATAAACTCATTTCTCCTTTCCATTTCCCCCTTACATTAGGTCAAATAGCATTTTAAAGTCATGTTATTATATGTAGACAGGGATATTCTGCTGATCCCCATTGAACCTTTAATTCAAGGTCATTTTCTAGTTGCATCTTCAGCTGGTATTTGGTAGTGATCCCTCAGTGCCAGGGAGGCTCATCCCCGGGTGTCATGTCCCATGCTGGGGGGAATGCACTGCATCTACATGCTGAGTTTGGCTTTGAGACTGACCACATTTGAGTAACATGAAGGCTGTCAGAAGGAATCTTTTCTGTTTCTTACTGATGAGGAAATGCACACATAGTTTATCTTACCCGCTTCTTACATAAATGGTAGTGTTCTGTAGATACCCTTTAATAGTTTGCATTTTCCACTTAACATATCCTAGAAATTGCTCCTTATATATTCAAAGAGATCTCCCTCATCCTTTTTTGCTTGATATTCAATGCTGTGGATACACTGTAGTCTATTTGACCACTCTGCTCTATGAGAAGCATTTCTAATACTTTTAAATTACAGACACTTTGTAATTGGGTTGTTTATTCACTGTTCATTTGTAATTGTTCTTTATGTTTTGTTGGTAAATATTTCTTACCTGATATATATTGCAAATAGTTCTCGCATTAAGTAGTTTGCCTTCTCTTTTTCCAATGGCTTTACGGTCCAAAGTGTTAATAGCCTGAATTTTCTACTAACTTGAATCCTTAACTACTACTATTTATTCTTTTTGGGGGGAGGGGGCTCTTAAAAAACTTGAGATGAAATTCACTTAACATAAAATTAACCATTTTAAAATGTTCTGTTCAATGACATTTAGTACATTTATAATATTGTGTTACTATTGCTTCTATCTAGTTCCAACACATGTTCATCACCCTACAGTAAAACAACATATTCATTAAGTAATCAGTTTCCCACCTCCCTACCTTTCATATTTAATGGTGTTTTTTGTTAAGCAAAAATATTTTATTTTGAAGTGTATCAATTTTACTTTTATTTAGTACTTATTTTGAATGCAAATATTTGCTTACCCCAAATTTGATAATATATTTTCCTGTAATTTCTTCTAGAAACTTTTATTTAACACTTTGGTACATAAGTGTACAATCCATCTCAAATCACTTTTTATATGTGATTGATATAGGGTGAGGTTCATTATTATGCATTTTTCCAGTTGTTCCAGAACCTTTTCTGGAAAAACTAAACTAAACAAAACCTTTTCTTTTTCTGTTGAATTACTTCCATGCTTTTGTTGAAAGTAAATGGACTGTATATGTATGCATCAGTTTTTGAGCATTTTTATGCTCTATTGATCTAATTTCCCCTTTATGCCATTCCTTTTTAAATGATACTTCATAGTAAATCCTGAAATAAAATAGTTGTCCTTCAACTTTGTTTTTCTATGTTGTGTTTTTTTAGTTGTCGTTTGTTGTTTTTTTTTTTTTACGATTCTAGGTCCTTTTATTTTCACTTAACTTTTAAAATCAACTTGTCAATTTCCTGAAAAATTCCTGCTGTGATATTGATTGTGGTCACATCGGACCAATAGATCAGTTGAAAATTGGCATCTTAACAAAGTTGAGTCTTCTGATCTATGACAAAAATGTATTTGTCCATATATTAGGGAATCTTCATCACAGAATTCTTTTTTAGTTTACAGTATAGAAACATATTGTTAAATTTATCCCTTTGATTTATAGTTTTGAAACTAATATAAATGAGGATTTAAAATTTTCATTTTCCATATTTTGTTGCTATTATACAAAAATACAACTGTTTTTGCTATATTGAGCTTATATCCAGTGGCCCTGAAAAGTTAACTCATTAGTTCTTGCAGTTACTGTGTTTTTTCCTTAGAAGTTTCTACATAAGCAGTCATGTAATATGTTAATAAAGTTGTATTACTTCCTTTTGAATTGCTTTGAATTATTTTCCCTTTATTTTTCATTATTGCATTACTTGGGGCTTCTGGTACAATAGTGAACATGGTGCAAATGGATATCCTTGTTTTTTTCTGTCTTAGGAAAAAAAGCATCCAGTTTTTCATCATTAAGTAAGATATTAGCTATATGTCTTGTTGTAGATGTCCTTTATCAGATTAAGCAAGTTTTCTTCTAGTCCTAGTTTGCTGATATTTATAATAAATTAGTATTATATTCATTGAATTCTTTGTCTACATTTGAAATAATCATGTTTTTTCCCTTTGTTCTCTTATTTTGAAAAATTACATTGATTAATTTTTTAGATGTTAACCCAAAATTTAATTCCTGAGATAAACTCCACTTGGTCATTATCCTTTTTATTTTTCATATAATAGCTTATTTTCAGAGAAGTTTTATTATTTTTTTTATTTTTAATTTTTAATTTTATTTATTTTTTTAAATGTTACATTAAAAAAATATGAGGTCCTCATATACCCCCACCTCCCTCACCTCTCTCCTCCCACATCAACAACCTCTTTCATCATCGTGGCACATTCATTGCATTTGGTGAATACATTTTGGAGCACTGCTGCACCACATGGAAAATGGTTTACATTGTAGTTTACACTTTCCCCCAGTCTACCCAGTGGGTCATGGCAGGACATACAATGTCCAATATCTGTCCCTGTAGTTTTAGATTACAGAAAAGTTATATCGAATGTATAGTGGATTTGCATATCCTCCCCCTGCCCTTCCCACACTTTCCTCTCTTAAGAACACCTTACATTAGTGTGGTACATTTGTTACAATTAGTGAACAAATAACCAAGCTCTATAGTTTACATTATGGTTTACACTTCACACTATCCAATTTCATAAGTTTTAATAAAATGTGTAATGGACTGTATCCATCATATAATATCATGCAGAAAAATTCCAATGCTGTAAAAAATTTCCTATGTTCCACCTATTCTCCTCCCCTCAGAACCTCTGGTGACTGCTCTATTTATATCAATGTTAAAAGTTCTTCCTTTACTACAATAGTAATAGTAAGTCTACTTTGGTCCTTTCGTTTGTTCATTCCTCAATCTTGAGGATTTGGGGATTAGGTACATTATATGCATTTCTCTATTCAATTTCCAGCCAGTTATTTAAGGGTTTTTGAATCTATGTTAATAATGGCTATTAGCCAATGATTTTCTTTAACATTTTTGTCAGATTTTGGTATCAAGGTTTTACTGGCCTCATGCAATGAGTTGAGTTATGTTCCATCTTTCTCTGTTTTGCTAGTATTTCTTCCTGGTATGTATTATAGAATTCATTAGTGAAATGATCTGGGCCTGGAGTTTCCATGGTGATCAGATTTTTAATAACTATCTCTACTTAAAATAAAGGTTGTTCAGAGTTTCTGTTTCATCTAATGTTCATTTTAGTAATTCATGTTTTTCAAGGTGTTAGTCCATTTTGTTAGGTGTGCCAAATTCATTGGTATAAACATCTTCCTCAGATTCCCTTTCAACCTTCATGATGTCTATAGGATCAATAGAAATATCACCTTTTGGATTGCTGATAGAGATAACATTTTTCCATAGATCACTCTTTCTAGGATTTTTCCATTTTATATTTAAGTTAAAAGAATCAATATTTGCTTTGCTAATTTTCTCTATTGCTGGCTCCTTTACTGTGTTATTGATTTCTGATCTTACGTGCATTTCCTTCCTTCTTCATACCTTGGTTTTAATATGCTCTTCTGTGGTAGCTTCATAAGCTTCATAAGGGCTAGCATAGTGTCTGTCTTGGTGAAAGTCCCACATGTCTTTGACCTGGATATATTTGGAAGTTATTGAGTATCATGATCTATAAATGTCAGTCAATTCAAAGTTTTTAATAATGTTCAGATTTTCTGTATCTTTAGTCAATTTTTTTCTTCTCTCAGTTACTAATAGAGTAATATTAAAAGTTTCTGATGTGAATTTGTTCCTTTCTCAATTGGTCTTCATGCATTTGAAGATTACATATATTTGCTCTTTTCCCATTTTGACATGACTCCATTTATTTTGGCTAATATTTCTTTTCTTGAAGTCTCCGTTGTCTGATATTGGAGTAGTAATACTGTTTTCTTGGGCTTAATGTGTCCCTAGTATGTATTTTTCTATCCTTTTATTTTCAATCTGACTGTGTCTTTAAAGTGTTTCTATTTTAGTCAGCATATAGTTGGGTCTTTTATTTTTATCTAATTTGACAATCAGTACCTTTCAATTGAAGTTTTTGCTCCATTTACATTAAATATAATTTTATATAAGGAAATTTATGTCTATGATCTTGCTGTTTATTTTCTATTTGTCCCATCTCACTTGTTCCTCTAATCCCTCCTTTGCTTCCTTCTTTTGTTTAATTGAATCTTTTTTTTAGTATTCTGTATTTAGTTACTTCTGTTTGTTTTTGTTTAGTGGTTTCTGTTTGGATTATAACATGAAACTTCATGTTTAATGTAAAAGCAGAATAGTTCCATTTAATACTTCTTTGTCGTCATGGTCATCTTACATGTACATATGCCATAAAGTCTATGTATACAATGTTTCCTTTCTAAACTTAGTAGACTTTTAAATAAAGAGGATGTAATACCATTTTTTGTATTCACTCTTTCTGCTTTTTGTTCCTTCCTGTTCCCGCCTTTGTCTCTTTCCCTTTAGCCTGAAGAACTTCCTTTTGCATTCCTTGTAGTGAACTTGAGAAGAGAGCACTTCTTTCATCTATCATTTGTCTGAAAATACATTTTTCCTTCATTTCGGGGAATATAAAATTCTAGGTTGACATTTTGTTTTCTTTCATCAACTTAAATATGATGACCCACTGTTTTCAGCCATCTTTATACCAGCATTTACATGTGTTGAATGTGTCTGTTTTCCCTATACCTACTCTAAATATCCTGTCTGTATTTTTGTACTTGGGTGCAGTTTTCTTTGTGTTTATCATTGGTGTTCACTGGATGTCTTCATGATTGTGGGTTACTTTCAGTCCTCAGCATTCCTGTAGAATTGTATTTTCTGCTTCTCTCTTCTTTCCCCCTCTTTCTTTCTCTTTCTCTCTTCCCTTTCATTTGATACTACAACTATGTCCTGCATTAGAATGCTTCCTGTCACTGCCCACATCACTGATGCTCTGCTCATCTTTAAATCTCTCCTCCTCTAACCAGTTGGGCGATTTCTACTGAGCTGCCTAAAGGTCAGACCATTTCTTCTGTTGTTTCCAATTTTACTTTAAAGGTTTCATTTTAGTTCTTGTCCTTTTCCATAGGATTTAATTTATTTTTATAATTTCTGTTTCTCTGCTTTTGTTTCTTATCAATTCACTTCATTATGAGCAGCTTTTCCTCTAATTAACTGAACATATATTTAATGGCTGCTTTAAAGTCCTTATCTGCTAGTCCAACATCTGCATCATCTTAGGATGTGTTTCTATTGACAAACAAGTAATTGGAAGCTCAGAAGAAGAAAAGAGAGCGAGGCAGAAAAAAGTATTTTTAGAAATGTTGGTTAATGTAAAAGACTTCTTTATTTCAATATTTGAAAGCTATATTATTACTGAAACCTAAAATTATAACATTGGGCCTTTGGAGTTGTAGCATATATAAATGTAACCTATGTAACAACAATAGTACACAGTGTGAACAAGGAAACACAAGATGGGGAAAAGATGACTGTAACTATACTGGTGCATAATTCTTGTACTTTACATGAGTTCATACTATATTAATTCTAAGTAGACTACATTATTTAAAGATGCATATTATAACCTTAGAACAATCACTGAAAAGTGCAGAGAATTGCTAAAATGCTAATAGCAGAATTAATATATAATAATAATTGTTTAAAAACATACTTGATTAACTCAGAAGAATGTAGAAAAGGGAAGAAGAAAAGAACAACAACAACAAAAAAGAAACAGGCACAAATAGAAAATGAATGGCAAAATGGTGGACTTAAATCCAATCATATTATTAATTACTTTATACCCTTATTTTTAATTGCCTTGATTGGTCAAGTACTAGATGAAGTATTTTATTTTGTTTTCACATTATGTGATAATACCATTTATTTGAAGTTCAAAAACAGGCTAATCTGTTCTATTGTGATCTATGTGGTTACCTTTTGGGGGAGTGAGTATTGACTGGGAGAGGAGGGACTTCTTGGGCTGGGCATGTTTTATAGCTTATTCTGGCTGTTACATGGGTAATTATATATGAAAAATGTATTGAGCTGTGCATTTATTATTTTTTTTATTATCTTTTTTTTTTTAAAGTTACATAGATCACACAAAATGTTACATTAAAAAATATGAGGTTTCCATATAGCTCACTCCCCACAACCCCCACTCCTCCCATATTGACAACTTCTTTCATTGTGTGGTACATTCATTGGATTTGATGAGTACATTTTGGAGCATTACTACATAGCATGGATTATAGTTTACACTGTAGTTTATACTCTCTCCCAGTCCATTCAGTGGATTAGGCAGGATATATAATGTCCTGCATCTGTCCCTGCAATATCATTGAGGACAACTCCAAGTCCCAAAAATACCCCAATATCACACCTCTTTTTCCCTCTCCCTGCCTCCAACAATTCCAGTGGCCACTGTTTCCACATCAATGATATGATTTCTTCCATTGCTGGAGTCACAGTAATTCTATAGTAGAATACCAGTAAGTCCACACTAATCCATATTTTATTTCTCCATCCTGAGAACCCTGAGATGGCGATGTCCACTCCACCTCTAAATTGAGAGGGGACTTAGATCCCACATGGCTGATGGATGGAATTCTCCTCCTTGCAGCTGTAGACTCTCTTTGTTCTCTGATGTCGTGGTTGACCATCCTCACCTCCCGGTTAGCTGACCTGGGTAAATCTTAACGAATCATAGAGAAGGTGTGGCAACTCTGCCGAGGATCAGGGCCCAACTGGCACATGGCCATACAGAGATTCAAGTCTCTTGAGCATACGTCAACCCCAGCGCTAACCACAGGTTCAGTGAAAGTGACAGAAGAGGCATGCATAGATAGGTCACATCTGAGTCCAACTCCATCACACTCAGGTGCACAAATTCCACAGTAGGGCCCACAGGAAAGGCACTGAATTCCAAAGCTGTCTGTCAAGACAGTAGGACCCGAGAGTCCCTGTAGCCCTCAGGAGCACCTCTACCTGGGGTTGTAATTACTTTGGCTGTCTCTGAGATCCTGACGAGATGTGCATAAGTGCGACCTGTCTGATGACCTCCTGACTCATTTTGAAGTCTCTTAGCCATATAAACTCATTTGTCTTTACCATTTTCTCCTTGTATTCAAGATCTTTCTCTAGTTGCATCACCAGCTGGTGCTTGGTAGTAATCCCTCGGCACCAGGGAGGCTCATCACAGGGAGTCATGCCCCATGCTGGGGGGAAGGTAATGCCTTTACATGCTGAGTTTGGCTTAGAGAGTGGGCACATCTGACCAACATGGAGGCTCTCAGGAGGTAACTCTTAGACACCCTATAGCTCTAGGCCTAGTTGAAATTTCAAGCCCGCAGGATCATAAGCATAATAGATGAAATATTTTAAAGTTTCTTTCTACTATTGAGGTTTTTCTTTAAATTCCATAGATCTTGTCCAATTTTTCCTTTATAGCGTGTGGTGCAATGTTATTTATTTTTCATGGGTTCAAATCAAGTTTAGCTTCTTGTAGATTGTACTTTTGATCAGGTGAGTGACTTTTTCTATCATAAGATTTGTCTCAAATTCTCTTTTTTGTAAAACATTTAGATATGTTATATTTTACTTTAATATAAGATTTTTTGAAATTAATATTGTTCCATTTTAGTTATATAGCAGATAGTGTTGTTTTTATTTACCATTGTAATTTTATTTCTGCTGTTTTAGAATTCTCTTGGTTTTTTAAATGATTTTCACTACTTCATTAGATTTTGATCTTTTGCTCTACAGCTTGTGTTTTTCTCCTTCATTCCATTCATTTGGAAGATAATTTACATTTCTTCATATAATATGATGAAACCAACATTGTTTTTTATTTCACCAACTTAATAGAGGCCTCCTTGTTTGAAAGAAGAATAATGACTCATTGCTATGATTCCCTTATTCATGTAATAAAATAATTAATGGTTATGGTAATGAATGTTATTATTTATTGAGTACTTCCTTAGAAGTGGTAGATATTCTGTGTTAAAATATTTGTAAACCTTGTATTTAAAAAATTTTTGCAATTATCCTATGAGATATGCAGTATGATGTTAACTCATTTTATATATAATACCTGTGCTGTGTGTGTGCTCCTATATAGTGAGGATAATCATACTGTCTTCCTCAAGGCTTTTTTTTTTTTAGTATTAGTATTAGCTCAGTAAAGCAACTTGGAAACAGTTTGGAATAAAATTATAATGGTAGTCTTTATTAATAATGGTAGTCATTATTACTACTTTTAACCATTAGTGCTTTGGTTTAAGCAATGTTTGAGCCCAGGGGTACTTTCCTGCAGACCCATGTGGTAACCCCTGAGCTTAGATGCTGTGCACGCCCTAGCCACACTTCGTCAGCATGATCTGGAATTTTATTCCCACAGTCACGCCACATTTGCATGATTATATTCAATTACAAATATGTCAAATTCCATGAAGTCATTGAATTTATTTCATGGTCACATTATGTTTTGCAGCATTGATTCAACCATTAATTACACAATGAAAAGACGTTGGTTATCACCTCTTTTTACATAGTAACAACTTCATGTCATTCTCTATCTTCTTTCATTGGCAATGATGTTTTCTCAAGAATTGGTCGAGAAGCGCTCCTGAAATAATACAGTCCCACAGTCTTGGTTTATTGGCCCTTCTTCGCTTCTCCCTATAATTTCTTTGATCAGTCAGATCTCTTAGTGCTAAGTACACGGTACCCTTAAGGGGAAAATAAAAGGATTCCTAGGCCCCTGGGACCAAGAAGCTTCTGGCCTTTGTTTCCTTCCATCTCTTCTACTTTGCTTCGCTTTGCTTAATTCTACAGTCATTTTTATCTCTATTTGATGGCTAAAAGGACATTTGCAGATCCAGGTTAAGTTCTTTTGTTTAGAAATCTCTGTAAAAAGTCAACTTTGCTCTCCCTTTGCATGTGGAAGTCCACTGATGAAGGGCTGGGCGTGTTTTAGGTAACTAAGTGTCTTAGTTTGCCAAGGCTTCTGCATCAACACTTTTCAGACGAGTTGGCCTGAACAGCAGGAATCTATTTTCCCACAGTCTCGGAGGCTAGAAGCCTGCAATCGGCGTGGGGGCCGTGCTTCCTCTGTACCCCTGGGGCTGGCTGCTGTTCCTGTCTTGGCCTGCCTCCTTCTCGTGGCCATTTCTCTCCCTGCCTCTCGCCTCCCCCCACGTCCAAATGTCCTCTGCTAATGGGATCCCAGTCCTGTTGGATAAGCCCCACCTTGATCCAGCTCGGCCCCCCCTCACCCACTGGCATCTTGGAAGGGCCTCCTGACAAGTGGGTTCGCGCCCGCAGGGCTGGGGCGAGGCCTGAACGCGGTCGGGGCAGGTTCAGTCCAGGGGCTTCAACCTCTCCTGCCGCAAGGCGGGCACTGTGGGCAGCCCTGGCCCGAACCCAGTGAAGGGACAGAGTCCTGGACAGGCGCAGGCAGGGCGGCTGTAGCTGCAGGGCACACTCACAGAACTAAAGGTCGCAGTCCCAGTCATTTTCTGTCCCTCGTTCCTCACCTGAAATTTCTCCTCCAGAGAGACATAGCTGCTGAGAGAGAAGGAACTTTCTTTAGCATGTTCCAGACCCCTCGGGGAGAAGCCGACATTCCTCTGCCCTGACTTGGAAAGCAGATTCATCACTAACAACATTCAAGGTGTAGATCGAGGGGGGAAAATGAGAAAAATTCTATTTTCTGAATAAAACTTCAGGAAAAAGTTGGATTGTTTATCTTAGAACTGGTTTGAAATTTCACCCCATATTTTCATTTTAGTTACGGTCAATATTCCTTTCATCCCTGATAAGCTGTGAGCTCTTTGAGATTGTCTTTTCATATTCTAATATCAGTGCTTTACTCACTTTCTGACTTTTGGCATATACTCAATAAATTCAATTTCAATGCTTGGAATGTTTTATTGAATGATCAAAGAATGGATAATTATATATACAGCCACATGTATGAGTGTATGTACATATATTAACTATACATAAAAATCTATATAAATTTATGAATTGAAAAATTTTATGTATTATATACATATATATCTTGTTATATATATATAACAAAAGTGTAAAGTCCAAAGAATAGAGGGGAGGAAGCTTCTTTCAGGTGAGCATCCCAAATGAGAAGCATGTGGCATAGAGGGCGAAGGGCATTGGCCACTTCACAGCAGCTGTCAGTACTATTCTGAATTCCATGAAGCAGCCAGAGGCCACACTCATCATTCTGTGCTTAGTACAATGCCTTGGCACAGAGGAGATGCTAGAGCAGTTTGCCTGTTGAATGAATCACCAGAAGCATGAAGGACTGAATGAATGGGCAAGAAGATTTGCTCTCTACCTTTTATGGGAAGTTTCTTGTAGTTTTGACCTCCAAGAAAGAGAGTCCATAGCTAAAATGATGAGATTTAACTTTTGAGGTGACAATGGATCTTTTTAACATAGCATCAGGGAAGAAAATTACTAACATAATACTGTTTTGCTTCAGTTGCCACAATATCTTCACTTTGAGGGTTTGTTGTTTGAGTTATACTCTACATTGATTATGCAAATACATGCACAAGTAAATGTGACAATACAAACATCCTATCCTTACCATTTATTGAGGCCTTGCTACATGCCAGCCATAGCTCCACTGCCTCTGTCATCTTCTGTACATCTGCATGTGTATATCTACATGGGTCTTAGTCTCAGTTAATTAAAGAGAAATCCAGGATAACATACACTGACCCAGGGGGAGAACTCACCTCTAGAGCTCTTGAGCAGAATCCCCATTACAACAAAAATAAAATTTACTCCCTCACACTCTGGCCTCCCTGCTTTCCTCTTCTTTTCATCCCTACTACAAACTGGGAGGTGTTAAGCATTACAATATTATGATCCATTTCTGTGTGTAGTATCTGGACACATATAGAAACCTCCAAAAGTAAAAAACTTAAACTAAAATATTGAGCAGCTTCTTGTATGTTATTAAATAACCAAAGACAAGGTTAAGGTTACAAAAGTATATGCCACTTAATGAAATCATTTGTAGGGCAGAAAAGTACTGGGGTGAAAACAATGTAAGAATTCTAACAACACAAGACTTTTATTTTGTGGAACCCAGTCTGCTCTAGCCCCTGTGGTAACACATATGTTACTCTAACTCTGAACGTCTAGACACAAAACCCGTGATCTAGGATACCGCTCTGTGTACCGGCATTCAGTATATTTTCAATTCATTCATTCACCTTAACAATGCTTGCAGAGTATGTAATGGGAATAGGAGCATTTCAGGCAACGGGGAAGCACCTGTCAGGAAAATAGGGCACCCTGCAATCATGGAAATAGATTACTTTCATAGTTACAACTGCATGCTCATCAAGGAAATAGATACCAAGTAGATTGCCTGGGTTTAAATTCTCATTCACATGCATTCCTGCTTGTACCTGTGGTGAAAGGAGGTGAGATATGCCAGTCATTATGAAAATTAAATGAAATATTTTGGAAAAAGTTTTGCAGGGCACAATGTCTGGCATATTACATGTTCAATAAAGGTTACTTATGACTCTAAGAAAACATACTTTTAAAAATCATTGATTTAAAATCTTCATTTACATTAGTTTCAAAACTGTAAATCAGAGGGATAAATTTAACAATATGTTTCTATAGTGAAACTAAAAAAGAATTCTGTGATAAAGATTCCTTAATATATGGACAAATACATCTTTCTCATAGATCAGAAGACTCAACTTTGGTAACATGCCAATTCTCAACTGATCTCTTGAACTGCCAAACTGTCCTCTACAGAGGTAGCACCATTCTGCATTCCCGCCATCAGTGAAGGAGTGTTTCTATTTCTCCATATCCTTTCCGGCTCTTGTACTTTTCTGGGTTTGATAGGTATGAAATGGTATCTCATTGTAGTTTCTTTTTTTCCCCCAATCTAATCCATATTTTATTCCTCCATCCTGAGGACCATGGGAGGGTGATGCCCACTCTGCCTCTAAAATGAGAAGGGGCTTAGATCCCACATAGCTGATGGATGGAATTCTCCTGCTTGCAGTTGTAGACTCTCTTGGTTCCCTGGTATGGTGGTTGACCATCCCCACCTCCCTGTTAGCCAACATGGGCAAGTTCAATGAACCAGAGAGTAGGTGCTGCAACTCCACTGAGGCTTCGGACCCAGCTGGCACACAGTCCAGAGATTCAAGTCTCCCAAGCATACACCAACCCTATTGCCAACAACAGGTTCAGTAAAAGTGACAGAAGAGGCATGTGTAGAGAGGTCACATCTGAGTTCAACTCCATCACACTCAGGAGCACACATTCCAAAAAAGGCCCACTGGCAAGGTATTGAGTTCCAGAGCCATCTGTCATGACTGTAGGACCTGGGTGTCTCCATAGCCCTCAGGAGCACCAGTACCAGGGGTTATACCTACTTTGGCTGTCTCTGAGATCCTGCTGAGACATGCATAAGTGCAACTCCTCTGATGACCTCCTGACTCACTTTGAAGTCTCTTAGTCATATAAACTCATTTGTCTTTACCACTTCCCCTTTTATTCAATGTCATTTTCTAGTTGCATCACTAGCTGGTGCTTGGTAGAAATCCTTTGGTGCCAGGGAGGCTACTCCCTGTGAGTCATGTCCCATGCTGGGTGTAAGGCAATGCATTTACCTGAAGAGTTTGGCTTAGAGAGTGGCCACATTTGAGCAACATGGAGACTCCCAGGAGGAAACTCTTAGGAACCCTGAAGCTTTAGGCCTAGTTGAAATTTCAAGCACGCAGGCTCCCAAACATAGTCATCAGTAGCAAGGGCCCATCATTGGACCATCCTTCTTCACTTGTCTTTGCCCTCGTACTTGGGGGATTGTTGCTGTTTCATTGGGGAGTACAACAGAGTTCCCTGGAATGGGAACTCAGCACTCCCCCAGTTGTCACGTGAAACTCTACCCATTATATCAATATCCAACAAACTTCTGAACATATCTATATTCTATATGCATGCTCTGGAAAACTCTCTCCCATCCACGCATCCCCCATCAATGACACCTTCCATTTGTGCTCCTCCCCTGCCATAGTTGAACCCCTCTGTGATCCAAAACTTCTTTAAAAAATGAAGTCTAATATGTTGCCAAATTCAATTAATAGGAAAATAAAATAGTAATGATAAGTTTACAGATTAGAAATAGAATACATATAATTTAGAAAAACTAAAATAATGTAAAAAAATTAATTGGGGTATTAAAAAAATGAAAACTATCTCACAAAATTTTTTTTGATGTTTTGCCTTTCATCACTGTAATAGGTGTTGCCCTGTATGTACAATAGCAAGGCATTCTCTTCCATTTCTTCCTCAGTGTCTATTTTTTTTTAATGTCTTCAAAAAAGTTTTAGGTCACAGTAAAGTCACATATAGAATATAGGGGACTCCCATATACCCAGCATCAAGCCCTTTTCCCCCTTCTCCAGCAATGATCTTTTTACATGTGGATGTTACTTTTGCTGCAGCTGATATACAGATATTGAAACTTAGCTACCAACCATGATTCCATTATGGTTTACATTTTAGAATGTACACTTTTATAAATTTTTGGTTACATTATGGTTTAACTTTTAGACTATACACTTTTATAAATTTTTGGTGAAGTTTAACATGGCCTGTATCCATCATTGCAGGATCATGTAGAACACTTCAATTGCCCCCCAGTTACCCCCTCTTCCAACTATTCTATTCTTCTCATCCCCTCCCCTCAGTGCCCACGGTGACAACCATGCTCCACTGCTTGAAGGACAAGATCATTAGATACTTGCAACAATGCTAAGGACGTGACACACTAGTCTGTCCTCCAAGACTGGGAGCCACCCATGCTCTAGAGGGACACCCTCCCCTCTGTTTGAGAATATCATGTCTCCCCAGGATGGGGGTATAACACCTTTCTGCTCATTATATGAGTCTCCACCCACTGATATAACATACTATGACCAGATGAGCACTCACACACTCCCTAGAAGTCTGCCCCAGGTGCACACTGTGCCAGATGCCCCCCATCAAACACCTTTAACAGGTAACCCTTCCTTATTAAATTTTCTAAAGAGTTTTCTCAACATTATGGTTTCAACCACATACCCGACAGTCTCCCATGTTCACTTGCTCTCCCCCAACACTCCACCCCCATTCTTGGACCAACCGACCCATCTCCCAACCCAGGCCCCCTCAAGCCTGCAAAGCCCAACCCAGTAGTATCCCTATACCCCTGTCTTATCCCTTCACTGCGCAATTACTTACCTCCACTTTATCATAGATTTCACTCATGTGGACGTTGGTTCACGTCCTCTTCCCCCTATTTCCTGTAAGCCTATCTTCCAGTCTCTACCTCTCTGAGACAGGTTGATTTGCTTTATTCATACCAGAGAGGTCATGTAGTATTTGTCCTTCAATGCCTGGCTTGCTTTACTCAACATAAGGTCCTCAAGATTCATCCATGTTATCCCATGTGTTAGTACTGTATTCCTTCTTACAGCTGAGTAGTATTTCATTGTATGCATGTACCACATTTTGTTCATGCATTCACCTGTTGATGGGCATTTGGGTTGTTTCCATCTTTTAGCAATTGTGAATAATGCTACTATGAACATTGGTGTGCAAATATTTGCTCATGACCCTGCTTTCAGTTCTTCTGAATCTATTCCTAGTAGTGGGATTGCTGGATCATATGGCCTTTCTATATTAAGCTTTCTAGGGAACTGCCAAACAGTCCTCTACACCATTCTGCATTCCCACCATCAGTGAAGGAGTGTTCCTATTTCTCCACATCCTTTCCAGCACTTATACTTTTCTGGTTTGATAGATGTGAAATGGTATCTCGTAGTTTTGATCTGCATTTCCCTAATGGCTAGTGATGTTGAACATCTTTTCATTTGCTTTTTGTTCATTATTCATATTTTGTGTTTGTAAAAACATCTGTTCATGTCTTTTTTCCATTTTTATTTGGGTTGCTTATCTTTTTTTCTGCAACATGGAAATAAAACTCTTATCGGATAGGTGGTTTCCAAATATTTTCTCCCATTGAGTAGGCCACCTTTCCCCTTCTTTCTTTTTAAAATGAACTTCAAAAAATAACAGACAAAGGGCAACTTAACGAATTATGGAAGCATTACTTTAAAAAATTCTGTCCAGGCCATTTATCTCATATAATCCTAAAAACAAACTCAATTGTTTCTCTAGTGTTCAGAAAGAAACATAAAAGAACATAGATTTGTTAAAGGACATGACCAAGGTCTCTTTGTTAATGAAGAAAATGAGGAAAAAATGCTTAATCAAATTCATCTCAAAAAATTAAACCCCATATTCTTTTCTTGACCTTTAGCATTGATGTAGTAGCTTCTTTGCCTTTGCCACAAAAATATTATGATATTACTGTTGACTATCATCCACAAGTTACACTGGCTGCATTTTCCCATGTATTATCATATTCTTAACACCTTGTGCTTGAAGAACACTCTTATTTTATGTTATTAACCACAATCCACATCCCACCAAAATCACTATCATACAGTCCCTGAATTATCTTCTAGCTGTTTTCCCATTAACATTAACCTCCCTAGACTACCCCTTTCAGCCACAATCACATTTATAAATCAACAGTCTTTGTTATACTCATTATAATGTGCTAACATCAACTCCCTTCGCTACCACGTATTTACAATTGACCTCATTAAACATTCCACATACATTCAGTGTCAGCTCCTTCTCAACCCACATTCTGTCTCTTGCTAATCTATACTCTATAGACCAACTCCATAAGTCTATTCACTGTATTTAGTTCACAGCAAGAAGACCATACAATACACATCCTTTTGTATCTGGCTTATTTCACTCAACATCATGTCCTTAAGATTCATGCATGGTGTCATATGCTTTCCCAGTTCATTTCTTCTTATAGCTGAATAGTATTCCATCATATGTATATACCACATTTTGTTTACCCATTCACCAATTGATGGGCACTTAGGTTTCCATCTTTTAGCAAGTGTGAATAATACTGTTATGAATATCTGTGTACAAATATCTGTTTGCACCCTTCCTTTCCATTCTTCTGAATATATTCCTAATAGTGGGATTGCTGGATCATATGGCAGTTGCATTTTTAACTTCCTGAGGAACCGCCAAACTGTCTTCCTTAGAAGCTGCACCATTTACCTTCCTACCAACACTGAAGGAGTGTTCCTATTTCACCTTCTTGACAAAGTCTACTGAAGAACAAGTGTTTAATTTTGAGGCAGTCCCATTTATCTATTTTTCTTTCATTGCTCGTGCTTTGGGTATATTCTCTTTTGATCTCCAGCATCTTCCACCAGTAACTGAATGCTTATTCCTACTCCTCCATCAGTTCTCAAATTAGGCCTTCCCTTTGAAGTGTCATATCCACAATATGTTCTTTATCCACTTCCATGAATGTTAGCACTTAACAGCATCTAATATAAAGTATATTATATTTTGTTAATGAATGTCTCTTTGCATTAAATTCTAATGGTTAGAATGTAAACAAACTGAGGATAGGGATTTTTTACTGTGTTTTTTACTGCTAAAATACTAATTCCCTGACCGAAATAAACATTTACTTACTCTGAAAATTAAAAGTTAAATTTACTTTACATTCTTGTCTGGTAAAGAAGAAACTGCAAGAGGAAATTCAGATTTTTGCTTCTCAGAGAGAGGCAAAATTATATAGAATTTTGGAAAAGGATGAAATTTAAGTAAAATTTATCAGGGATATTCTGATTCAATATAAACAAAATGGACCTGAATGGATGCATTAGAAATGTTAGTTTAAGTAGTGTTTGCTGATTGTGGGGATTTAACTTAAAACCAGTTTTGCAGTGATCGTGACTTCAGGAGAGAGTAGCAATTGTGACTTTTTGTACATGTGGCTCATACCCTTCAGGCAAGTGTCACATTTTTCATCACCACCACCAAACTTTAGAAAAGCACAGGGAGCATAAAAGCAGTAACACAGTAGCTTTTGCACAGTAATCTAGATACTCTGCCCTTATGTGTGATTATAATTTTTCACAATTAAAAAACTTTTAAATACAAAGAACATTCAAAGTGTAACTTATTGAAAGTCATTTAAACTTATTAATGAAATAAGCAAATTCCTTAAAATAAAACCAATGAGAAAGTCTCAAAAATAAATAGAAAATATAAATAGCTCTATGTCTATTAAAGACATTGAATTCATAAATTCTCTAAAGCAAATACTACTTCTGGCCCAAATGTTCTCACCAGTGAAATGCTCCAAATAATGAATGAAAAAAAAATTTTTTTTTACAAAATTCATTCTAGGAAATAGAAAAAGAAAGAAGATTTCTCAAATCATTTTCTCAGACTAGCTTAATTCTAGTAACTATATGTGACAATAATGCTCTAAAGATGAAATTTACAGAGCATGGATACTATGAATAGAGATGCAAATATCCTAAATACAATACTAGTAAATCAAATTAAGGTAAATATTTTAGAAAAACAGGTAATGGATCACATCCATGTGGGATTTGCTTCAGAAATGAAATTGATTTTTTTTTAATACTCAAAAAAATAATTCAAGACTTCTAGTTTCAGTCTCAGCATTTGAAAGGTTTAGAAGTCATCACCTCTGTCATAAAAATATAAATCTAGATGAACTGAAAGTCAATGATTTTCTTGGGCCAATCATCGAACTAGGACTTCAGGGAAACTGTCCCCCGTAAAATCTGGAGAGACAGATGAATCCAGAGAGAACTACCTGAGATTTGCTTAGTCAAATCAGAGGCCGCTGGAGTCTTAAATTGGTAGGAAACTTAAATGGCAGTTTGGATGAACACCTGGACTGGGTGTGGACTAGTGTGAAAGTTGTCAGCTCCTGGGAGCATTGTCTCAAGGAGCTGCCCCACCTTCCACCTTCCCAGGCTTCAGCCTTCAAGAACCACACTGATCTCTCATGGTGGAGAGCTGAGTATCATCCCTTCCTTGTTCTGGCAGTGGAGGGGCGGGGGAAGAGTAAGAATTGTGAAACAAACCCATAAGAAAGGCTTAATCTGTAGGGGACAATATTTTGCCAGAGGCTTATCCCAGGTGGGAGGAGGGCATTCATCCCATTCTATTCTCTTTTCCTTCCTGTATTACCAAAAATAAAAAGAAGAAGAAAAAAGAAATATAGCTAACAGGGGAAAGGCTTCAAAGAAATAGAAAGGAACACTACAGCCAGGAGAGAGTGGGCACACCTATACCACTGGAGAAACACTTGTGAAGGTCATAGCCCCAAGACGCAGGCCCTCTAAAGCATTGAGGTTTATTCAGAAGATTATGTAACACTTCTCCACACCTTACACCCCATCAGCAGGACATCATAGAATAACAATGGCTTACAGCTGTTAGAGCTGGAAAACGCTCTCTTTGAGGAGGGATACTTAGGGCAGCTAAAAGTTAAGAAAGAAAAAAACAGACAGTTAAGGGATTTTAAGCTTCTGACACCTATACTAATGGCAAACATTAAACACAATCTGACTCCTAGCCAGATTACCATAAGACTTCACAATAAAGGCCTTAGTTCCTCATGTCCAAACACCTCAACAAAAAATTACAATGTGTAGCATATGACAAGAAATAACAGCAACAACAATACAGTCTGAAGAAACAAAACAATCAGGAGAACCAGAAGCAGATAGGACACAGGTGTTGGAAATATTGTATATGGAATTTAGAATAACTATGATTAATATGTTTGAGGGACGAAACGGGGTCCCTGTTATGGGACGAGCGGGGTCCCTGTTATGGGACGAGTGGGGTCCCGTTGTGGGACGAGCGGGGTCCCTGTTGCGGGACGAGCGGGGTCCTGTTGCGGGACGAGTGGGGTCCCGTTGTGGGACGAGAGGGGTCCCTGGCGTGGGGAAGAAAGCCTCGTATGGCCGCTGAGGCTTCCCTCGGGGGCTCCGAAGGCGTGGAGGGTGCACGACCCAGGAAGGAGTCGCGGAGACAGGCTGATGGCACAAGTCTGGTTTATTGCGGAAGGGGATACGGCTTTATAGGGTTAGGGACTGCGTGGAGGGATTTGATAGGTGCGGGCGGATACTGCTTCCTGATAGGTGATTGTAAGCGGTTGCTAGGCAGAGGGCTGGCTGAGAGGTTTGGAATAGGGGAGGGGAAAGGGGGAGTGAGAGCTGGCCGGATGTTGGGCTAGGCGGGAGATAGAAAGGGGGAGGGCAGCGCCGGCCAGCCGCTAGCAGCAAAGGCCTAGTCAGGCGTGGTCACCTTATCTAGGCCCAGTGGGCAGAGGCGGTATCACTTCTTGCCGCACTGTTTGCTACTGTGGCAAGCCGGGTGCCCTTCCTCCCACATATGTTAAGGACTCTAATGGAAAAATTAGACACTATGCAAGAACATATGGGTTACCTAAGTAGAGACATGGAACTATAAGATCAAGTCAAAAGGAAATTCTAGAAATAAAAATACCATAATAAAAGTGAATGTCTTCAATGCGTTCATCAGTAGATTCAATATAGCCAAGGAAAGAATCAATGAGCTTAAAGATAAATCAAGAGAAATTTTACACATGGAAATGCAAAAAGAAAAAAAAAAAAAAAGAATAGAGCAGAAAACCCAAGAGCTGGAGAACAATTTCAGAAGGTGTAACATAGTTAAAGAAGGAAGAGTATGGAACAGAACAATTATTTTATGTAATAAAGGTCAAGAACTTTCCAAAATTAATGACAGACACCAAACCTCATATCCAGGCAGCCCAGAGAATATAAAGAGGATAAAAAACAAAAAATAAAAATAAAAAGACAAAACAACAACAACAAAACCCAAGCCAGATCCTATTCAAATTGCAGAAAACCAAAGACAATGAAGAAATCTTGGAAGAAGCTATGAAAAGAACAAGGATAGGAATTACAGTGGACTTTCTCATCTGAAACTGTGAAAACAAGAAGAAAGTGAAATATTTAAAGTGTTGAATGAAAAAAAAAGTAAAGGGATAGAATAAGATACATCATGCTGACACTAATCAAATGACAGCTGGATTACATGTATTGATTTCAGGCAAACAGACTTCAGAACAAGAATAACTGTCTGACATAAAGAAGAGTATTACATAATGTTAAAGGATCATTTCTAAAAGAAGACCTAGCAACCTTAAATGTGTATGCACCTAACAAAGGAGTCAAAGTACTTGAGGCAAAAATTTATAGAACTGAAAGGATAAATCCACCATTGTATTAACTGAGGACCTTAATACACCTGTATCAGTAACTGATAGATCAAGCAGGCATAAAAACAAAGTATATAAATGACTTGAACAACACTATCAATTAACTTGATCTGACTAACCCTTATAGAATACTCCACCCAGCAATTCTTATCAAGCTTGCATGGAATGTTCACTGAGACAGATCAAACTCTGTACCATAAAACATACCTTAACAAATTATGAGCAAAGTATTTTCTCCGACAACAATATAAGAATAAAAATTAGTAACAGAAAGATATTGTTGGGAAATATTTAGAGATTAACTAATGCACTTCTAAATAATAAAGTCAATGAAGATGTCAGAGAAATTAAAAATTATTTTGAACTAAGTCCAAATGAAGATACTAGTTATCACAATTTGTGGGATGCAGCTAAAGCTGTGCTCAGAAAATTTTAGCATTAGATGCTAAAAGGAAAAGGAAAGGGAAATGCTCTAAAATCAATAATCTATGCTTCCACCTTAGAAAATTAGAGAAAGAACAGTGTAAACTTAAAGCAAATAGAAGAAAATAAGTAATAAAATATGATTAGAAATCAATGGAATTGTAAAGAGAAAAGCAATAGAACAAATCAATGAAACCAAAAGCTGATAATTTAATGAGGTCAATAATACTGATAAACCTCTAACCAAGCTAACCAAGAGAAAGAAGACACAAATCACTAATATCAGAGTAAAGGAAAGGTCGTCAACACTTAGCCAGTGGACATTGAAAGGATAATACCAGAATAGTAAGAACAACTCTAGGTCCACAAATGTGAAACTTAGATGAAATGAACCAATTCCTTCAAAGACATAAACTGGTAAAACTCACACAAGGAGAAATAGATAACCCAAATAGCCCTATATCTAGGAAAAATGAATTAACAAGTAAAAACCTTACAAAAAGAAATCACCATTACTGGTGAGTTCTACCAAACATTTAAGGAAGAAATAATACTAATTCTTCACCACTGCTTCCAGAAAATAGGATCTGAGGGAATACTTCCTAACGCACTGTGTTAGGCCATTATGACCTGAACAAATAAACCAGATAAAGATATAACTAGAAAGGAAAACTACAGACAAACATTTATCAAGAACATTGATAGAAAACTCCTCAATAAAATATTAACAAATTGAATCCAACAATGCACAGAAAAAGTTACACATTGCAACCAAGTGGTAATTATTCCAGATATGCGAGGCTATACCAACATTCAAAAATCAATGTACTACATTGACAGGTTAAAGAAGAAAAATCATATTTTATCTATTGATGCAGAAAAATCATTTGATAGCGTCTAACTCCCATTCATGATAATAAAAAAAAGTACTCAACAAACTGTGAATAGAGGGAAATTTCCTCATCTTGATAAAGAACATCTACAAATAACCTCAGCTAACATTATCCTTAGTGGTTAGAGACTGCATGCTAATTTCATGAACAGGGCAAGGATGTCTTCTTGCATCACTCCTATTAAGCGTCCACGGGAGCTAATAAGTGGGTCTGGCAAGGTCATAATGTACAAGAGGTCCAAAGACAGTTTAAGGAATAAAGAATAGAGTTTTCAATGAACTGGAGGTGGTACACTAGGATGTCCATATGTAAAACAGTGAAGCTAGACACTGACATTACACCTTTCACAAAAACTAACTCAAAATGGATCATAGAAAAAAATTTAAAAGGAAAAACTATAAAACTTCTGGAACAAAATATAGGAGAATATCTGTGTGACCTTGGGTTTTCTTTAAAATAAGTTTTTATGTACAGCACTAAAAGCACAATCCATGAAAGAAGAAAAGAGGACTTTATTAAAACTTAAACTTCTGCCTGCCTAAAGACATTGTTAAGAATGAAAAGAAAAGCCCTAGTCTGAGAGAAAATATTTGCAAAGCACATATCTGATAAAGGACTTCCATCCAAATATACAAGAAACTTAAAAATCAAGATGAAAACAAATAACCCAATTTTAAAATGTGCAAAAGATCTGAACAGACATCTCACAAAAGAAAATATAGAGATGACAAATAAACATATGTAAAGATGCCCAACATTATTTGTCATTAGGGAAATGCAAATTAAAAAACAAGAATCACTACACAATCTAAAAGAACAGTTAAAATATAAAGAACTGAAAATGTCAATTGCTGGTGAGGATGCAAAGCAACAAAAACTATCACTCATTGGTAGTAGAAATGTAAAATGGTACAACCACTTTGGAAGACAGTTTTGCTGTTTGTTTTTTTACAAGGCTTAGTATAGTTTTACCATACACCCAGCAACTCCTATATATTTACCCACTAATTTGAAATCCTAAGTCCGTACAAAATCCAACATGCTTTATTTATAATTGCCCCAAATGGGAAGTAACCAAGATGTCCTTCAATACATTAATAGATAAACAACTGCTATACCAATACAATGGAATAATATTCAGCAATAAATAAGGAATGAACTCTCAAGCCACACAAAGGCATGGCTACATCTTAAGTGCATATTGCTAAGTGAAAGTAGCCCGTCTGAAGAGGCTTTGCATATATGTGACATTCTGGAAAAGGCAGCATTCTAGACACAGTAAATATCTCAGTGGTTGCCAGGGGTTTGGGTGGGGATGAGGATTGAATGGATACAGCACAGTGACTCTATTCTGAATGACATTATAACAGTGAATTCATGATTCTGTGCAATTTGTCACAATCCACAGAACTATATGACACAAATTTGACAATAAAACATTTTAAAAGCCATTTAGGAGGTTGGGGAATACCAAGATAGAATACATAATGTGACAAAAGACTCAAACTGTATTATTATTATTTATTCTTTTTATTTATTCTTAAAGAAATTTTATATTACAGAAAATTTGCATTGAAAATATAGGGGATTCCCATATATCTCACCCCCTATGCATCTCACATTTTCTGCTATTAACAACATCTTTTATTAGTGTAGTGCATTTGTTATGATTGATGAGCAAATATTGAAGGATTGCAATTAACTATGGTCTATAGTTTACATTATGGTTGACACTTTGTACCACTTTTATAGGTTTTGACAAAATGTGTAATGGCCTGTTCCCATCACTGCAATGTCATTAACAATTCCAATGTCCCCAGAATGCCCCATGTTACTTCTATTCTTTCCTCCCCCTCCCTCGGAACCTCTGATGAGCACTGTCTTTATATAAATCTGACTGACTACAAATGTATGAAACAGCCTCACTGAAAGTAGTGAGAAGGACAAGATGATGACTTAAGTAAGTCTGGAAATGAGTGGCATCTGTAAGACTAAAATCTAAAGGAACTGTACATAAGCCCAATACTCTCCTTGATAAAGCTTTACCCCATGGGTATAAAGGTTAACAATTCCAAAACCACTATACATGTATACGTGTATACTGAAATTGAACAACTAAGTAAATGGGTGGCATATGGTGTAAGCAGGTTTCTCACTGTTGGAGTGGAAGATTATAGACAAGCAAGGGAAGAAGGCTAGACCAATCCATGTGATTATGGATTAGAGTGAGAACCATCAGTATGAACTCCTTTAGCTTTAAATACATATAAATGGTTACATGTAGAAATATTTATGGGTATATGTATAAATATAGTTATTGTACACACATATATTTCCTTACTTGTTGACACTTCAGTAGCAACAAGCACACTTAGCCTACAGATCTTGGTATCCAAAACCAGGCTCCGGTAAATGAACCAGGGCTCCTAAAAGAATGGCTGATACTAGAAGCGGGGCAGGAAATATATAACAGATGAGCCTGAAGCATCTTGCAGTGACAAAAAGTAAGAATGTGCTAAAAAAAAAACACCAAAAACCCAGGGGTGTGTCAAAGGGATGCAGGAGACAAATGAAAAAATCTCCAATGGTCAAAGCTGGACCAACTTGAGCAACAAAAAAAATAGTAATTGGAATATAACCCAAAGTATATCTTACTGATATAATTATTATAATGGCTCCATTTAATGGTTTACCTAAACAACTCTTCGCAAAAGAGGTTGTGGCTGAACATGGACCAAGTCAGTGGAAGTCAGACCTGGAAATGCAGCTATACAGGAAGGATCTCTGAATAATTATACTACTAAATGGAGCCATTAAATACTTATACCGATATAAATAATAAATAAATAAATAAATAAATAAACAGGGGAGAGTAGACAAATGTCTTGTACAGAAAAATGCCACATAATTTTGTAGATGCTTCACTCCGTAGAAGGTGTAGCCCAGCCCCTCACACTGTAACTCTGAATTGTGCTTGGTGACTTCTTTCCCAAGAATAAAGGGTGGAAATGGTGGGGAGTGAGAAGGGAAAAGTCATTTTACAAAGAAAAACCTGACACAGCCGATTAACCAAATTTAGCATCAACAGAGATCCTATTTGTTGAAGGTATGCATCCTTTTTAAGAAGTGATGGGAAAGGCCTTTATTTCCATGCTCTTTCTCCCAAAACCCATAATATTATTATAATTATGAGAAAATCATCTGACAAGTCTTAATTGTGAGACATTCTACACAATACCCTATCAATTCCTATCAACTGTCCTCAAAACTGTCAAGGTCATAAAAAACAAGGGAAGTCTAAGAACATGTCAAAACCAAGAAGAAAATACATAGACATGATGACTAAATGTAATCTGTGTACTGACAAAATGTAGAAAACTTTCCCAATGAAAAACACCTCCACAAACAAGAAGGTAACACTGCTGCACAGTGAGGAAAGGAAGGTCTGTTCAACAATTGGTCCTGGATCTATTGGATATCAGTATGGAAAAAAATGAAGTCCCCTTTCAAACCATACAAAGAAATCATTTCCAGATGTAATGCAGATCTGTAGATGAAAGGCAAAACAGTAAAGTTTCTTGAACAGCACGTGAGAGAATGTCATTATGGTTTTGGAGAAGGGGAAATTAAAATCAAATACCAATACCACTAGCCATAAAGGAAATGATTAATTAATGGCTTGTATCAAAATAAAAGCTTTTATTCATCAAATTTATATTAAATGAAGGACCATTACATAAAAGACATACTAAATTTTACATGTCAAAACATGAAAGGCAGATAAGACATTTAAAGAATTACTTCACAAAGGAGGATATCCAAAGACCAATAAGAAAATAAAAAGTTATTCATTGCCATTAGTCATGAGGTATATTAATTCAAACAACAATCACAACATCCCAAAATCCTGATGTAATTTCATTAACAATGCTAAGTACCAAGTCTCATCAACATCAACTATGGATGTGGTCCATCTGGAGCAAAATTCCTCTCCATCTGTGGAGTTTTCTGCTTCCAATATACAATGGTAGGACAGACACAGGGTAAACATTCCCCTTTCTGAAGGGATAAAGTGGAAGGAAAACAGAGACGTTACAGGTCCCAAACAAGTCCAAAATCCAGCATGGCAAACTCCATCAGATTTCGAGGTCTGAGAGCCATCTGTGGACCCACGTTCTGTCCTCCAGGTCTGATGGACTGGCAGCCCCACCTCCTCCAAGCATTTTCACAGTGGCTCTGCCCTCCTCATACCTTCCCTGGATACAGGAGCACAGGGCCCACCCTACCCAAGCATCAGAATTGTGGTCAGCTCCCCACAAACTCCAGGGCACACCACCTCCAAGCACTGGGCGGGCGGCACTCCCCCTCAAAGTCAGGGAACAAGGCACAGATGGCCTGCCCCACGAGTGCAGGGGTGAACCTGCCCTTTCACAGGTGTGAGAGTCCATTCCTCTGGCCCAAGGAGATCTTTTAAGCCCAGACCTCAGCTTCCATGTTTCTGCCCTTGACGTTATTCTTCCTTTAATTCATCCTTCTCTGTCCCTTGCAGTCCAGGTTGGCAGTGTTTCTGCTCATACAAATTCACAAAAGCCTTGTCAGCTTTGTGTGCAGTTCAAGTGGGTCCAAACCATTCAACAATAGAACTTTTCAGAGATCCTCCCTGGATAGCTGCATTTCCAGGTCTGATTTCCACTGAAATGGCTGACTTGGTCCACATTCAGCCATGCCCTCTTTTGCAAAGAGTTGTTTAGGTAAACCATTAAATGGAGCTCTGCCCTCTGGGGCCTCACTTCCCAAAAGCTTGGGGAGGTCCCTGGGAGAGCTACTCTGGCCCTAGTCTCAGAGCATGCAATCTGGATAGGCTGAGAATTTTCCAAATCACCAATTTCTGGTTTCTCTGTGCTTAAAAGTTCAGTTCTGGGCGACAGACTTGGCCGAGTGGTTAGGGCATCTGTCTACCACATGGGAGGTCCGTGGTTCAAACCCAGGCCTCCTTGACCCGTGTGGAGCTGGCCCAGGTGCAGTGCTGATGCACAGAAGGAGTGCTGAGCCACGCAGGGGTGTCCCTCACGTGGGGGAGCCCCATGCGCAAGGAGTGCACCCTGTAAGGAGAGCCGCCCAGCGCGAAAGAAAGTGCAGCCTGCCCAGGAATGGCACTGCACACATGGAGAGCTGACACAACAAGATGACGCAACAAAGAGAAACACAGATTCCCATGCCAATGACAACAACAGAAGTGGACAAAGAAGAAGACACAGCAAATAGACACAGAGAACAGACAACTGGGGTGGGGGGGGGGAGGGTAGAGAAATAAATAAATAAATAAATCTTAAAAAAAAAAAAATTCAGTTCTTGGCTTATCTCTTTCCTCTTGAGTTTTACTATGAGCTGCAAGGGAAACCAGGCTGCACCTTCCACACTTAGCTTGGAAATCTCCTCAGCTAAATATTCAAGTTCATCACTTACAAGTTCCACTTTCAGTCTAAAATCAGAAGACAATTTTGCCAAGTTCTCTGCCACTTTGTAGCAAGGACTGCCTTTCTTCCAATTTCCAGTGGCACGTTCACCATTTCTTTCTAAGTCCTGAGAGGCAGTACTTTTAATGTCCACATTTCTAGTAACAGTCTCTTCAAAGCGATCTATTTTGGGTGATCTATTAACTTTAAAAAAAGATAATTAAAAAAATAATAATTCCAACTACTAAAAAGAAAAAGCAATCTGGTCTTTTTCTATTAAGCACTGACATTCTTCCAGCTTCTACCCCTTACCCAAATCCAAAGTCATCTCCGCAGTTTTAGGTATTTTTCACAGCAGGACCGCAATTTTTCTGGTACCAGAAACAGTTTAGTTCCTCAGCTGCTCAAACAAATACCATATAATCGGTTGGTTTAACAACAGGAATTTGTGATTTCAGAAGCTAGAAGGCTTCCTTCCTTCCAGGATCAGGAATTTCTGGTTGGCCAGCCATCTTTGGGGTTCCCGTGCTTTTCGATCAATGGCAGTGCGCACGGTGGTGTTTTCTTCCTCCTCTCAGTTTCCCTGACTTCCAGCCTCCGGTGCTCCCTGTGGCTTTTGTCTCCATCTGAATTTCACTGTGCATCTAAAGGACCCCTGTAAGCTGGACTAAAGCCCAAACTGGCTTAGTTGGGCCACACCTTGACTCAAGTAACATCTTAAAGAGATAGGATTTACAGAATGTGGACAAAGACTGGGGTACACAAGTCCACCTACCGTGTAATCCTTGTTTTATTATTTCATGGTTGCAATATATGGTGATGTTTGTAGGTAGTTGATCAAGTATTAATATTCAAGGATCCTGGTAATTGCAGCCAAAGGATTGAGAGATCCAGATATTTGTTTGACCATATATGTAAAATTGAATAAAATTAGGAGCTTTTGCTATGTGGTTTCCTTTTCAGAAATAACAACCATAAGATAGAGTTCTCATCTTTTTCTACTGTCCTACTACTGCCCTTTTTATTTAAAGACTTCTGAAAAAGAAGACTCTCTGACCTCCCATGCTAGGGACATTCTAAAGCTACCCAGACTGATTGTATTGAATCTGCCCAAACTCCAACCCACTTTGGCCCAAGGATTTAATGATGCCAACCATTATTATAACTTTCAGGACCAAACAGATGTCGGTGAGGGGAGCACCATGGCTTATATCCACAGGAAATTTGATGACATACAGATCATGTCCTGGAGCAAATGTAGCTCAAGTGGTTGAGCACCTGCTTCCCACGTACGAGGTGCTGGGGTCAGTCCCCAGTATCTCCTAAAAAAAACACCATGTCCTTAAGTATTACCCTGACTCCCATCATAGACACCAATATTGGCTGGGGACGTGGGGCCATTCTAGGCTCCAAGGCGGTAGAAGTTCTATTCATGGTCGTGATATAACGTTCACCTCTAGCTGTTTCTGAGTAAGCAGCACATTCCAATAATTTCATCCTGATTGTAGTATTGATAAAACTTAATTCACCAACATTTTTGAGCTTTTTACCTTGGTACTTTTCCTGTTGCTGGAAGTTGGCAAAAGATGGAACCATTCACGGACAGGGAAGATGGGCTTAAAAAACTTATATTCACTCTATGCAGTAAAATTAATTTCATTATGGGATTTTTTTCTCCATAACTGACTTATCTACTTGATAAATGCTCATGGAATGATCTTCACTCGTCACCTAACCTTGCTTGGATTGAAGTTTGAAAAGTTCTGTGATTCACTGGTGTCATCTCTGTGGAGTGCTTTATATTTGGGGGCCCAAATACACACCTAGACAAATTGATCCCTGCAATATTCCAGAGTTTCTAAGGTGGTGTGTGGGTCACTGAGCTGTTCACGACCGCAGGACCTTGGCAAATGCTCCCGTAAGCTTGAGATTCTGGCACGTGCTTGCCCATGATACATAGCAGTGAGTGATGTCCATAAAACGTCTCGCATCCTGTAGGGAATTTGAAATTTTGGATTTCAGAGTTTCCCAAGGGAAGCATCTGGCCGCTGGATGGCAGGAACACAACACCTCCTTGTTCGGGGCTAGACAGGGAAGACATTCCAGAGAAGCCGCCCGCTTGGGGGTCAGCCGAAGAGCGCCACCTGGAGGCGGAGCGAGCACGGGCGAGTGCTGGGCGAGAGGGGAAACGCAAGGGCAGGTGTTCCGCGAGTCCAGGGCAAGTGTGAGCCCTGCGAGGGGCTGAAGCTCTAGGCGCCTTAGAAGGCTTGTCTCACTATTTGGGACAAGACGTTGGGCCAGTTTCACAGGAATGCAAAGCAGGTTAACTCTAAACGGCTAAAAACGGTTTAGTTGGGCTTAAAGCAGTTAGATTCGCAAGAATTTGAGTTTGGCCCCAGCGGGTTTCCTAAGGAACTTGGGCTGCTGTGAGGAAATACACAGAAGCCACACAGGGAGTCTCTGGTTAGTTCATTTATGTCACAATACGTGCCCTGGCTTTGTGCTCTTTATAATCTAAGTTGAAAGTTATTTCCTGATGTCTGAAGCCAGGGGTAAAGCATCTTTTTAAATTTATTTCCCCGCCCCCGCCCCAGTTGTCTGTTCTCTGTGTCTATTTGCTGTGTCTTCTTTGTCCGCTTCTGTTGCCATCGGCGGCACGGGAATCTGTGTTTCTTTTTGTTGTGTCATCTTGTTGCGTCAGCTCTCCATGTGTGTGGCACCATTCCTGGGCAGGCTGCACTTTCTTTCGTGCTCGGCGGCTCTCCTTACGGGGCGCACTCCTTGCGCGTGGGGCTCCCCTACGCGGGGACACCCTTGCATGGCACGGCACTCCTTGTGTGCATCAGCACTGCGCATGGGCCAGCTCCACACGGGTCAAGGAGTCCCGGGGTTTGAACCGCGGACCTCCCATGTGGTAGGCGGACGCCCTAACCACTGGGCCAAGTCTGCTTCCCAGGTAAAGCATCTTAACAACCCAGTCCTACAAGGACACAAACTCGTGTTTCAAAGCTGTTGGCAGCCAGTCTGCCCACTTGGTAGTGGAAAACAGAAGAATAGATCAGAAACAAAGAAAAAGGATTTGTTCAATCTGGTCAAGTGACACTGGGGCTGCGTGGTACATGTCCTTGGCTGCGAGTAAGACTTGGTGAGTGTTATCTACTCATATATAGCATAGGGTGTTGGTGAGTTCATAAGCTAGGGTGCCCATGGCTCCTAACGTCTAATAAAACTCAGCCAAACATTCTGGGCCTTTGAGCTGTGCGGTCACCCCTCGGGCTGAAGTGTGGTTTGCTGGCCTGGCAGGGGAGCAGCCGCGGTAGGCCTAATTCCGCTGCCCCCATAATAGGGTGGTTGGTCGGGCCCACCGCCACCCCTGAAGGAAGCTCGGCATGGGCGCAGAGTGCCCTCGGGTCTCCCCTTCTCGGCAGCCATGCTTCTGCGGCCACCCCTCCTCCCAGATGGCGCCACCCGATGCCTTGTGGGGTGGCACCCTTCTTCTTCCTTCTCCCTGCGCAGGCGCAGGGCAGAAAATTCCAGTCTGCTCTTTTCCCTTCCCCCGACAGCAGCAACAGCCAGGTGTGGGCGGAAAAATCCAGCCCGCCCTTTTCCCCTCCCCCGACAGCAGCAACAGCCAGGTGTGGGCGGGAAAATCCAGCCTGCCCTTTTCCCTTCCCCCGACAGCAGCAACAGCCAGGCGTGGGCGGGAAACTCAAGTCTGCCCTCCACCCCAGCAACAGCAGCCACCAATCCCGAAACCCTGCCCCTTCCCCCAGCAACAGCGACAGCCAATCCCTAACCACCACCCCTCCCCCGCCCAGTACCGCCCACTGACCTTTTCGCCGGCAACCAATCAGAACAGGGCGTGGCTTCGACCAATCAGTCTTCCCCAGCCCCTATAAAACTGTTGCCTCTCCCTCAGTAAAGTGGACTTGCGTGTTTACCTTGTCTCCGCGGTGGTTCTTCTGCCGTGCGCCCTCCAGTCCTGAGAGCCCCCGACAAGGGCCTGGCCTCCCTTGTCCCCAGTTCGTCGCCTGCTTCTCCGGGCGGCCCCTTCGTCGCCTGCTTCGCCGGGCGACCCCTTCGTCGCCGGCTTCGCCGGGCGACCCCGTCAGCCGAACCGCGCAACCCCTTGTGAGACCGATCCCTCGTCTGCTGCCGGACCGACCCCTCGTCCCAAGCGGGACCGACCCCTCATCCAGAGCTGGACCGACCCCTCGTCTGCAGCCAGACCCCACCTCTACCGACCGAGCAAGCCGCCGCAGCTGGCGCCCAACGTGGGGCAGAGCACCCCCACCGCCACTGACTGAGCAAGCCGCCGCAGCTGGCGCCCAACGTGGGGCAAAGCAACCCCACCACAGCACAACGTGGGGCAAGGCAACTCCACCACAGCCTCACTCCATAACCTGGCGGCCCCCCCCTCCTCTCTTCTCACTGTGGGACTTCTCTCGTGCAACATTGCTGCTACCTGAGCCTTGGCTACCTCATATGATCCACGGCGGTCTGGGAGAATCGCTGGATGGCTTTCTCCTTCCATGTCGGGGGCTTATACCGACCCGCTATGATTAAGAGGAGCCTTGGATTTCTCGGGAGCGCGCGCTTGCACGTCTGAAGTAATCCTACCACAGCCCTACCCCCTCCTCTCTTCTCACCTTGGGACTTCTCTCGTGCAACATTGCTGCTACCTGAGCCTTGGCTACCTCATATGATCCACGGCGGTCTGGGAGAATCGCTGGATGGCTTTCTCCTTCCATGTCGGGGGCTTATACCGACCCACTATGATTAAGAGGAGCCTTGGATTTCTCGGGAGCACGCGCTTGCACGTCTGAAGTAATCCTACCATAGCCCTACGCTCTCCTCTCTTCTCACCCCTATCTTTTCGCTCTGCATTGCTGCTCCTGAACCTTGGTGACCTCATATGATCCACGGCGGTCTGGGAGAATCGCTGGATGGCTTTCTCCTTCCATGTCGGGGGCTTATACCGACCCGCTATGATTAAGAGGCGCCAATAAAACTCTCAGGAGCACGTGCCTGAGCACCTCCACCCCTGCCTTCACCTCTGCCTCCTCCCCTCCGCGCTTGCTCCCCTTTGCCTTGCTCCACTGCTCGTCGTCCCGCCCTCCCCTCGTCGGGGCCTTCTCTTGGCCCGCGACCACCGTCGGAGCCCCACCGGCTCCGACCCCTCGTCTCACCGCGCACCTCGGCTCCCATCGCCGCGCTCTCAAGGTAAGGGCCCCTTTTCTTATCGGCTCCAAAAGGCCATTAGCAATGGGTAACATCCTATCTGCTAAGCAAGCCCCACAAGTTCGGGCCCTCGCCGGTCTCCTAGACACTCACCGGTGTAAGATCTCTTTCAAACAGCTTCAAGTATATTGGGATCTTCTTCTCCCCTTTAATCCGTGGCTTACCACGTGTCAGCTTTGGGACCTGGACACCTATACTCGCCTTATAGATAGGGTCACTTTTGCTGTGGAGCAGGAAGGTAAAAGATTCCCTCCTGGCTTATTACAGGCAACATGAAGTCCACAAGAAATCTTGAAGGGTATAATCTATGATATGCTATATAAAAAAAGATTTAAAAGCAGCTATACCAAGAAAGTAAGAATTATGAGTCAACTGTAAATAAATTATATATTTCTGTTAATGTGTTGTAATTGTTCTGTGTTTGTCTGTCTGTTCGTTCAATGTCAACGTATATTGTGATACCTCCGGATGGTAAATATAAATTACTAGAAATCTTTAAAAGAGCTCTATTCAAATGGCCAAAAATTAAATAAGCGCTTATATTAATACTTAAGTTTATTATATTAATACATAAGTTTAAATGTTAATAAGATATCTACAATTAAAAAAAATTGTAAGTCTTAATTAACAAAATTAACTGTATGTCTTCATAAAAAGTTGTTCTTGCCTAGATTAAAATGAATAACTTATTTTTCTTCACAGGATAATATAAAGAATGTAAAACTTATATGAATATTAAAAAGGTTAAAAGTTTGTAAAAATGCTAACGGAAATGTAATAAGTTTTGCAAAAAGACGTATTTTGTCCTAAAGTAAGATGGCTAATTTTTCATAAACTCTTGAAATTTAATTTGCATGCAGCAAGTGTAAAAGGTATTGTGATAACTTTACGTAAGGGAATGTGTTCTGTAAAGATAAAATTTATCTTCAATAGTTTACATTAAGGTATTAAATGGCTAATTCCAAAAGGTCATTCTTAAATATATATATATAAAACTGAATTGATGATAATAATAATAAAAGGTAATTTTATAACAGGAAAGATTAACAGCAACCAAGCTCTCATACCAACTTGCTTTTAGGAAACGGTTTCTAATATTGCATGCTACTAAGTATTTAAAGAAAAGTTATTTTTGAGGAAACAGAAGATGATTTTGTCTTTGCAGCCATTGTCTACTTAGCAACACCCCTCGCTATCGGCCTAGCCACTGTTGCGCCGGACGATTGGAACCTTAAACAAAGACTCCTCCTCACTGTCATCTTCCTATCTATCGTTACTATATTTACTGCCCTCATTCTCCTTCGTTTATAAAGCAGTCTCCTACAAACCACAAAGTTTCTGTCTTAAACATACCATTCTCAACCCTATCCTCTAAATGATCTTCTCACTTCCCCCACAGCCTTTAATACTCTATTTCTTCCTCATAACCTTTGCTTTCTTGATCCCGACGCTGCCGCCACCACCATCGCTGGTGCCCTGACGCGACTTGTCCTCACCGCTGCGATCCTCCAGACCATCACACAGTCTGCCTCTACCGCTCTTCACCGCCAAGAAGAGATCAACTACCTGTAACGCGCTGTCATCCTGGACTTTTAACAAGCAGATGGACCTTATAGCCACCGAGATCAACAAGAATTGGACATTGGCCACCCTTGCTTGCAACGGCAAGATACTGCCCCCCAAATTGTACATTTGTATCCCCGTCATACTCACCTCCCTCTTCAGCCCCGCTTCCCTCATTGCTTACTGCCTCTTGGGCCTCGGCTACTTGTTGCTGCTGCCATCCTGGCCCTTATTTGAAAAGAAGGGGGAAATGCGGTCACCCCTCGGGCTGAAGTGTGGTTTGCTGGCCTGGCAGGGGAGCAGCCGCGGTAGGCCTAATTCCGCTGCCCCCATAATAGGGTGGTTGGTCGGGCCCACCGCCACCCCTGAAGGAAGCTCGGCATGGGCGCAGAGTGCCCTCGGGTCTCCCCTTCTCGGCAGCCATGCTTCCGCGGCCACCCCTCCTCCCAGATGGCGCCACCCGATGCCTTGTGGGGTGGCACCCTTCTTCTTCCTTCTCCCTGCGCAGGCGCAGGGCAGAAAATTCCAGTCTGCCCTTTTCCCTTCCCCCGACAGCAGCAACAGCCAGGTGTGGGCGGAAAAATCCAGCCCGCCCTTTTCCCCTCCCCCGACAGCAGCAACAGCCAGGTGTGGGCGGGAAAATCCAGCCCGCCCTTTTCCTTTCCCCCGACAGCAGCAACAGCCAGGCGTGGGCGGGAAACTCAAGTCTGCCCTCCACCCCAGCAACAGCAGCCACCAATCCCGAAACCCTGCCCCTTCCCCCAGCAACAGCGACAGCCAATCCCTAACCACCACCCCTCCCCCACCCAGTACCGCCCACTGACCTTTTCGCCGGCAACCAATCAGAACAGGGCGTGGCTTCGACCAATCAGCCTTCCCCAGCCCCTATAAAACTGTTGCCTCTCCCTCAGTAAAGTGGACTTGCGTGTTTACCTTGTCTCCGCGGTGGTTCTTCTGCCGTGCGCCCTCCAGTCCTGAGAGCCCCCGACAAGGGCCTGGCCTCCCTTGTCCCCAGTTCGTCGCCTGCTTCTCCGGGCGGCCCCTTCGTCGCCTGCTTCGCCGGGCGACCCCTTCGTCGCCGGCTTCGCCGGGCGACCCCTTCGTCGCCGGCTTCGCCGGGCGACCCCGTCAGCCGAACCGCGCAACCCCTTGTGAGACCGATCCCTCGTCTGCTGCCGGACCGACCCCTCGTCCCAAGCGGGACCGACCCCTCGTCCAGAGCTGGACCGACCCCTCGTCTGCAGCCAGACCCCACCTCTACCGACCGAGCAAGCCGCCGCAGAGCTGCTGTTTACTTCCGTGGACACTCTTGTGGTTGTTGATTGTTTTTAGGAGGTACTGGGAATTAAACCCTGGACCTCGTACATGCAAAGCAGGCACTCAACCACTGAGCTACACCTGCCCCCACCTGTGTTTCTTTTGTCATTGTGTGATGTCCTGCAACCTCCCCAAATTTGTGGTCCCATGGTGTTTGATACAAGGCGACTATGAGAAAGCTCATTTGAGGCACTGGAGAGTTGTGCTTAGCATGGTTTGTGGGGCAAGTGTTTGGGGGTTTGGCTGCTGAGTAACATTTTTCTTAAATTTTGAGCCAAACCTAAGTGCATGAAATATTGTCCAGAGTCAGAAGAGGAGAGGTTGCCCAGGGAAGCCTTTTTATGTTGTTGCTTTTTAATTTCTCTACAGGCCCACCAAGCTCCTTCTGCTCTCATATTCTCTGTGTTCCTAGGAAGGTAAGTTTGTGTGGTTTGGTGCAATTCCAGTGCAAGTGGCCAACAAGCTAGTCTGTTGTCGACCTTGCATTCAGCACCAGAGTCAATTAGATTGGTTACAGGCTCAGTGTGCCATTGCCCGTGAATTTGTTGAGATTAGCCTCTAGATACCTTCTGCTGGCTAAGGGAATTGGCTTGTCTGGTGTTAAGTGAGAGAGCTTGGCCAAGGTGTGTTATAATATGTGTACTGAAATCAGGTTGGCAGAAACTAACCTAGGATGCAAGTAAACTGACATCTTATACACTGCTGTGGCCAAGGCTATTTGCAGATATGGTTTGGTGATATACCCTCCTTGTTCAGATTCATGTGTACTGCAGTTTGAGTTTCCCACTAGTTGCCAATAATAGAAAGCACTGATGGGTTTACAGTGGTTTGGGATAGGGAAGGCAGGTGCGCTTGGTGGTTGATTAAAAAAAAAGTTACTAGTTTAAGTGTACACCAAATTAAATCTTTAAAAAATATTGTATTGTGGTAACATATTTGCAACATAAAATTTACCATTTTAACCAATGTCATGTATACAGTTTAGTGACTAATTACATTCACAATCTTGTGCTACCAATACTAGCATCCATTACCAAAACTTCTTCATCACTCCAAACAGAAACTCTGTAAACATTTTGGAATAACTCTCCATTCACCCCCCAAATTCTGGTAACCTGTACTCTACTCTCTGTCTCTCTATATTTACTTATTCTAGGTATTTCATGTAAGTAAAATCATACAATACTTGTCCTTTTCTGTCTGCCTTATTTCACACAATGCATCTTCAAGATTCTTTCGTATTGTAGTGTATATCAGGACTTCATTCCTTTTGATGCTTGGGTAATATTCCACTATATGTGTCAGTCTGCTGGCACTCTGCTTGCTATGCCAAACTATCAGTTGGAAACGGTCACCTCCAGAGGGGCAGTCTCCTTGCAGGGAGGGTAGCAAAGAGCATAACAATGCCCGTCGCCAGGGACAGGAATATGAGGGATCCACCTCATGGCTACCCTCAGGGATGTCAGGGATGCACGCCGTGCACAGGCACTGATGCAAAAATGCTTGTGCACAAAGAGAAAAGATGGAGCAGAACCAACTTCACTGGTGGGCATCGGTCCCCTGTGGCCAGTAGGTCTCACTCCGCAGCCAAGACAGGGAGATGATCTCCTCTATGCACACACACTTGTTCCGTGGTGGAAGGACACTGCCCTTTCCTTCCAGGAACAGGTATGCCAGCAGAGGTGAGCCAGGTGCTATAAATAGACATACTTTAGCCAGACCATCTCCAGGGAAACTTTACATATGTCCTGGGCAAAAGGGGACGGAAGGTGCCAGCAGTCTACCATCTCCTAGGGGTGCGTCCTACCTGAAGGCACTGCCTTGAAGGGAGTCAGCTCTCACGGTCATCCCATCCGGGGAGCCAGGCTAACACAGTCACACCTTTACTGTCAACACAGCACTTAACCATGAGTCACGGGGAAAGGCAGCAGGCTGGCTTGGACCATCCCCTCCCACAACATGTCTTTATGCACCTTTTTTAATGCATTTATTGGTTAATGGATATTTGGATTGCTTCCCCTTTTTGGCTACTGTGAATAATGCTGGTATAAACACTGGTATGCAAATACATGTTCAAGTTCCTGTTTCCAAGTCTTTTGGGTTCGTACCTAGAAGTGGGACAGCCAGGACATGTGGTGGTGCTGTTTAATGTTCTGAGGAGCTGCCAAACTCTTCCTCAGTGGTGCACCATTTGACATTCATGCCAGCAATGCCCAAGGGTTCCTATTTCTCTGCATCCTCTTCAACACTTGTTATTTTCTATTTCTAAAATTATAGCATCCTAGGGGATGTGAACTGGTATCGCATTGTTGTTTTGACTTGCATTTCCCTGTTGGTTAAAGATGTTAAACGTCTTTTCATTTGCTTATCAGAATATCTTCTTTGGAGATTTGTATATCTTCTTTGAAGAAATGTCTGTGTAAGTCCTTTGCCCATTTTTAAATTGGGATGTATGTTGTTTTGTTGTTGAATTGTAGGAATTCACTATATATTAATTCTGGATATAACGGTCTTATCAGATGTATGATTTCCAAATATTTTCTCCTACTGTGTATGTTGTATTTTCACTTAATTGATCATGTTCTTTCATGCAAAAAAGTTTTGAATTTTTATTAGGTCCAATTTACTTACTTTTTCTACTGTTGTGTGTGGTTTTGGTGTCATATCTAACAATCCACTGAATATTGCAAGGTTATGAAGATTTTCTCCTAAGAGTTTTTTTATTGTTTAAACTCTTATGTTTAGGTCATTGAAATATTTTGAGTTAATATTTGTGTGTATTATGAGACTGGAGTCCAATTTCACTCTTTGCCTGTGGATATCCAGTTTTCCCAGCAATGTTTATTGAAGACACTATTCTTTCCCCAACTTGACACCCTTAACACACATCAGCATGAGGATCTATTTTTGAACTCTCAGTTCTATTCCATTTGTCTATCTCTGTCTCTCAGCCAGCTCTGCACTGTTTTTGTTAAGTTTTTCAATTAGAGAAGTAGGTTTACAGAAGAGTCGCGTGAAAAAAAAGAGAAAAAAGCATTTACTATATCCCCCATTCATATCAGTGAGATCATACAATATTTTTTCAGGACTTTCTATATATAGGTTCATGTCATCTGCAAATAGGGAAAGAATTACTTCTTCCTGTCCAATTTGGATGCCTTTTATTTTTTCCCCCTTCGTAATTGCTCTTGCTAAAGCTTCTAGTACAATGTTGAATAACAGTGGTGACAGTGGGCATCCTTGTCTTGTTCCAGATTCCAAAGGGAAAGCTTTCAATCTTTCACCATTGAGTATGATGTTAGCTGTGGTTTTTAAAAAATATATGCCCTATATGAAGTTGAGGAAGTTTCCTTTGATTCCTATGTTTTTAAGAGTTTTTATCAAGAAAGGATGCTGGGTTTTGTCAAATGTCTTCTGCATCAGTTAAGATGATCATATGTTTTATCACTTCCTCTTGTTAATGTGGTATATTACATTAATTTATTTTCTAATATTGACCACCCTTGCATACCTGGGATAAAACCTACTTGATCATGGTGTATAATTTCTTTAATGTGCTATTGGATTGATTTGTATTTTGTTGAGGATTTTTGCAAGTACATTAATACGATAAATTGGTCTATAGTTTTCTTGTATTTAGTATCTTTATCTGGCTTTGGTATTGGGTGATATTGGCTTCACAGAATGAATTAGATATTGTTTCCTTAAATTCAATTTCTTGGAAGAGTTGGAGAAGGACTGGTATTAATTCTTCTTGGAATGATTGGTAGAATTTACCTGTGAAGCCATCTGGTCATTGGCTTTTCTTTGATGCGAGGATTTTAATGACTGATTCAATATCTACTCATAATTAGTCTTGTATTTCTTCTGAGTCAGTGTAGGTTGTTCACATGTTTCTAAGAATTTGTCCATTTCATCTAGGTTGTCCACTTTGTTTGTACACGTTTGTTTGTAGTAACCTCTTATGATCCTTATTATTTCTGTGGGGTCAGTAGTAATGTCATGCCTCTCATTTCTGATTTTATTTATTTGCTCCTTCTCTCTTTTTCCCTTTGTCAGTCAAACTAAGGGTTTGTCAAATTTATTGATCTTTTTAAAAATCTATCTTTTAGTTTTGTTAATTTTCTGTTGTTTTTTATTTTTAAAGAAGGTTTAGATTACATAAATGTTATGTAAGAAATATAGGGGATTCCCATACATCCCACCCTCTCACCCTCCCACACACTTTCCCACATTAACAACATTTTTCATTAGTGTGGTACATTTGTTAGAATTGATGAACGCATCGTGAAGCATTGTACTAACCAAGGACTATAGTTTACATTATAGTTTTCTATTGTTTTTATTCTCAATTCCATTCATTTCTTCTCTAATCTTTGTTATTTCTTTCCATCTGCTTGCTTTGGGATTAGTTTGCTGCTCTTTTTCTAGTTTCTTCAGGTGTGCAATCAGGTCCTTTATTTTAGCTCTTTCTTCTATTTAATGTAAGCATTTAGGACTGCACTTCCTTTCCTGGATCCCATAAGGTTTTTTTTGTTTTTTTGTTTAAGATTTATTTTATTTATATATTCCCCCCCTTGTTGTTTGCGCTCGCTGTCTGCTCTCTGTGTCTGTTCATTGTGTGCTGTCTGTGTCTGCTTGTTTTCTTTTTAGGAGGCACCAGTAACCAACCTGGGAACACCCATGTGGGAGGGAGGTGCCCGATCACTTGAGCCACACCCGCTCCCTGCTTGTTGTGTCTCTCATTGTGTCTCCTTGTTGCATCATCTTGTTGCGTCAGCTCACTGTGCCAGCCTGTCACATCAACTCGCTGTCTTGCTTGTCTTCTTTAGGATGCACTGGGAACCAAACCCAGGACTTCCCATGTGGTAGGCAGGTACCCAACTTCTTGAGCCATATCCGCTTCCCCATGCCTCCCATAAGTTTTGATATGTTGTGTTCTTGTTTTCATTCATCTTGAGATAATTACTGATTTCTCTTGCAATTTCTTCTTTTACACACTGATTGTTTGAGTGTTATTTAATTTACATATATTTGTAGATTTTCCAGTTCTCTTCCTGTTATTGATTTCCAGCTTGATTCCATAATGGTCAGAGAAAATACTTTGTACAATTTTTGTCTTCTAAATTTATTTTTATTTTTATTTTTTTTAAAGATTTATTTATTTATTTAGTTTCCCCCCCTCCCCTGGTTGTCTGTTCTTGGTGTCTATTTGCTGCGTCTTGTTTCTTTGTCTGCTTTTGTTTCTTTGTCCGCTTCTGTTGTCGTCAGCGGCACAGGAAGTATGGGCGGCGCCATTCCTGGGCAGGCTGCTCTTTCTTTTCACGCTGGGCGGCTTTCCTCACGGGTGCACTCCTTGCGCGTGGGGGCTTCCCCACGCGGGGGACACCCTTGCGTGGCACGGCACTCCTTGCGCGCATCAGCACTGCACATGGCCAGCTCCACACGGGTCAAGGAGGCCCGGGGTTTGAACCACGGACCTCCCATATGGTAGACGGACGCCCTAACCACTGGGCCAAAGTCCGTTTCCCCTAAATTTATTGAGACTTGTTTTGTGACCCAGCATGTGGTCTGTCCTGGAGAATGATTCATGCATACTTGAGAAGAATGGGTATCCTGCTGTTTTGGGGTGCAATGTTGTATATACATCTGTTAGGTCTAGTTCCTTTATTGTATTATTCAAGTTCTCTATTTCTTTGATTAATCTCCTGTCTTGGTCTTCTATCTATTGATGAGAGTGGTGTATTGAATCTCCAACTATTTTTGTAGAGGTGTCTATTTCTCCCTTCAGTTTTGCCAGTGTTTGCCTCATGTATTTTGGGGCATTGTGGTTAGATGCATAGTATTTATGATTGTTATTCATTCTCGGCAGATTGCCCCCTTTATTAAAATATAGTGTCCTTTTTTGTCTCTTATAACAGCTTTTGACCAAAGTACATTTTGTCCGATGTTAGTATACCTACCCCACTCTTTTTTGGTTACTATCCCCCCAGATACCCAGATCCACCAATTTTAACATTTTGTCACATTTGCCATTTCATTCCATCTATCTCTCCATCAGTCTATCAACCCATCTATTTGTCTATCCATCTATCAATCCATCCTCTGAAATCATGAGTGTAGGTTGAATACATCATATTTCTTGTACACCTAATACTGCTATGTACATTTTCTAGGAACAAGGATGGTTACCAAGTTCAATAAATTTAACATTGATATAACACTTATAGTTTATATTTTATTTTTCATATGTCCCAATAATGTCCCTTAGAGCCTTCTCTCCTCCCTTGTTAGATTCCACCCAGGATCACATTCAGCTGACGGAGGTTTCTGTACATTTTAAAAATACTTTAATGTAGTTACCCTGGTGTTTATATTACACAACCTACATCTATAACCTACTCATTTGAAAAGATAACTTAGTGGGAAGTGGCTGTGACTCGATCAGTTGTGCTCCCATCTACCATACCAGATGGAGAATCCATCTACCCTGGGTTCACGTCCCAGGGCAGATGGAGAACCCATCTACCCTGGGTTCACATCCCAGGGCCTCCTTGTGAAGGCAGGCTCACCACACACCATGGAAGAGCCACTGGCTCACAAGCACCATGGAGTGCCAACTCAGCAAGGTGACACAACTACAACAAAAAAGGGAGGCAAGTAAAAAACACAGAAGAGCACGCAGTGAATGGACACAGAGAGCAAAAACAACAAGCAAGCCGTGGAGGGGGATAAATAAAAATAAATACAGACACACAGAAGAACGCACAGTGAATGGACACAGAGAGCAGACAGCAAGCAAGCCGCAAGGGGGGAAAGATAACTTAGCTTCAACACCATACATGTTCTCTGCTCCCATATTCCTGTTTACTCTCTTTACAGTGTTTTTCTCCTACTTGTGGGGGTGACCCTCTGTATTTTGCATGTCCATTTTCAGGAAATATGCCTTTTCTTGTTCAATTGTATTCTGAGTCCCATAGGAATTAAAGACTAGAGTTGTATAAAATTCATTTTTTCACACTTCTCCAAGCCACTAACTCCTGTCTTTTCCTTTCGATCTGCAGAACTCCCTTTAGTAATGCTTGCAGGGCACATCTTTTATTGATGAACTCAATCACTTTCTGTTTATCTGTGAATATTTTAACTTCCTCATTTTTTATTGACAGTTTTGTGAGAAACAGAATTTTTTGCTCACAGCCTTTCTTTTTCAGTATCTTAAATAAATCATACCACTGCCTTCTAGTCTTCATGGTTTTTATTTATTTCCTTACTTACTTATCCTCCCTTCATTGTTTGTGCTTGCTGCCTGCTCTCTGTGTCTGCTTGTCTTCTTTTTTTTTTTTTAGAAGGCACTAGGAACTGAACCTAGGACCTCCCATGTGGAAGGGAGTCACCCAATAACTCAAGCCACCTCCGCTCCCTGCTTGTTTTGTCTCTCACTGTGTTTCCTCATTGCATCATCGTGTTGCATCAGCTTCCCACACCAGCCTGTTGTGTCAGCTTGCTGTCTTGCTCATCTTCTTTAGGAGGCACCGGGAATCAAACCTGGGACTTCCCATGTGGCAGGTGGGTGCCCAACTGCTTGAGCCACATCCATTTCCCTCTCCATGGATTCTGATGAGAAACTGGCCCTTCATTTTGTTGAGCATTCCTTGTATACTCAATTTTCAGCTGTTACTTCCTCAAATAAACTTTCTGCACTTTTCCCTTTTCTTCTCCTTCTGGGACATCCATGATATGTATGTTTACATGATTCGTGCTGTCACTCAAATCCCTGGGGCACTGATCAATGCTTTTCTATTTTTTTTTTCTCTCTGTTCTTCTGACTTTATGATTTCAATTGTCTTGTGTTCTAGTTTGCTGATGGTTTCTTTTCTCTATTCAAATCTGCTGTTATGCCTCTAGCATATTTTTAATTTCCATTATTGTGCCTTTCTTCCCTATAATTTCTGTTATGTTTCTTTTTAAACATTCAAATTCTTCTTTGTGTACACACATTTACTTCCTAATATCCTTTATCTCTATATCCATATTTTCCTTCATCGTCTTGAATTGATTTGGGAGATTTGTTTGAACTTCTTTGATTAGTTGTTTGAACTTCGGTGTCTCCTCTGAAGTATTAACTTGTTCCTTTTACTGAGCCATATCTTCATGTTTCTTAGGATGGCTTGTAATTTGTTGCTGATATTTGGGCACCTGATTATTTTGATGTGGTAACTCTGAAGGTGAGTTTCTCCTTCTAGTTTAAGGTTTATGTTCAGCCTCTTCTTTGATGCTTGGTCTAACTTTTTGTGGATCTTTAGCGTATTCCGCATTTAACTGTCCAGGTGTTTGCAGCTCTTCTGCACTGATTCTTGCCCTGGATATGCAGTATAACTTTTAAGATTGCACTTTTTGTGTCATTGCTTGTCCTCCAGGAGAAAGCTTCCTTTCTTTTCTTTCTTCTCTGGGAATCTTGATCTATTCTGTTTGGTTTTTTGAAGAATTTTCTCCTCTGTTCCTCAGATTTGTTTAAATTCTCCCCCTCACCCAGTGTCCCCTTTTCCTTAAACTTTTCTGTTCTGGGAGCATCATGTTTTTGTGTTTCAATTTTCTGTACAGTTCAGTTTCCCCCTTTTTTCCTGTTACAATTTTCTGCTGCCAGTTTCTTCCCCACTGGAGTATCCCAGTCCAGGGACCTTGATGGTTTCAATCCAGAGAGGTGGGTCAATCCAGAAATGTCTGTTTGACATTTAGGAGACCAAGGAAACAGAGGGGGTTGAATGACAACCCCAGGCAGAATCATTAGCAAGAGGTGCACAGTTTTATTGAGATATATTCATATATATACAATCCTTCCAAAATATGCATTCAGTGGGTTTTGGTATAATTACAGAGTTGTGCACTCATCGCAGCAGTCAGTATTATTAGAGTATTTTCATTATTCCAAAAAGAAAAGTCCCCCACCCTTTAGATGGCTAAATCTAAATTCAATCCCTCTGTTGATACCCTGCTATACCAATCTGCCAATCGAATTCCATCTCCGCAGATTTACTTATTTTTTTCAATTTATATAAATGGAGCCAAGCATTATGCAGTACTTTGTCTGGTTTCTGTTGCTTATGATAATTCTTTCTGTTTTACAATTGATGTAAAAATATTAATATATTGCTATTCATTATGGTCCATAGTTTACTTTAGGTACATTCTATTACCATATTATTAACATCTTGTAACATTATTGGGCAGTTGTTGAAGGACATCTTTAAATGGGTTCTATTAATCATACTCATTATCTGCAATGGAGTTCATGATAAAATACAGCTTCATCCTTTAGCTTTTCTTCTAATGACACACCTAATCCTAAAGTTCCCCTTTCAAACACAATCATACCCCTTTATTGGCTCTTCTAATTACATTCACTCTAAAGTGCTGCATGACCTCTATCCAAGTCTAAGCATTTAAAACCACACTTATTACCAATTCTGTACAAATTAAGCCACTGCTCTTCATTATTTATCCTCATTCTATCTTCTGGTGACAAATCTTCTAGCTATTAACTCTGACTTTGCTCATTATATTTTGTTCATATTGGTGAGATCATACAATATTTGTCCTTTTGTATCAGGCTTGTTTCACTAAATATAATATCCTCAAGGTTCATCCATTTCCATGAGCATCATGACTTCGTTTCTTCTTACAACTGAATAATATTCCATCATATGCATGTACCACATTTTGTTATATCATTCATCTGTTGATGGACACCTGGGTTGTTTCTGTCTTTTGGCAATTGTGAATAATGCTGCTATGAACTTTGGTGTGCAAATGTCTGTTCATGCCCCTATTTTCAATTCTACTGAGTATAATATACTTAAGAGTGGGATTGCTAGATCATATTGTAGCTCTATATTTAACTTCCAAACAGTCTTAACAGGCACTGCACCATTCAACACTCCCACCAACAGTGAATAAGCATTCCTATTTCTCCAAATCCTCTCCAGCATTTTAGTTTCCTATACTTTAAATAGTGTCCATTCTAATAGGTGTGAAATGATCTATCATTGTAATTTTTCTTTCATTTAAAAATTTATTGAAGTGTATCATTCATAAGCAAACATACGTAAATAATAATTGTATAGTAAAAGTTGTGAACTTAGAAAACAAATACTCATATCATCATACATCACCTTGACACCAAAACCATGCATTGTTATGAAATATTTGTTACAAACTATGAAAGAACATCATCAAAATATTACTACTAACAATAGCCTGTATCTTTTTTTAAAAAAGATTTATTTTATTTATTTCTCTCCCCTTCCCCTTCCCCACCCCCCCTGTTGTCTGCTCTTTTGTGTCCATTCGTTGTGTGTTCTTCTGTATCTGCTTGCATTCTCCGTGGCACTGGGAATCTGTGTCTCTTTTTGTTGCACCATTTTGCTGCATCAGCTCTCTGTGTGTTCAGCGCCAGTCCTGGACAGTCTGTACTTTTTTCATGCAGGGCAGCACTCCTTGTGAGTGGGGCTCCCCTACGTGGGGGACGCCCCTGCGTGGCATGGCACTCCTTGCATGTGGCAGCACTGCACATGAGCCAGCTCACCACATGGGCCAGGAGGCCCTGGGTTCAAACCCTGGACCTCCTATATGGTAGGCAGACATTCTGTAAGTTGAGCCACATCCGCTTCCCATAGCCCATATCTTGCATTTGGTGTTTTTATCCTTAACCCATCTAATAATTAACACCATGTATTAGTATTATATATTTGTTATAGTTCATAAGAGAATGTTTCTCATATTTATTCTGTTACCCATGGTCCATCTTCCATGATAGGATTCCCTCTGTTTTTCATGTTTTGTACAATCCATTCAAAGTGTATACTCACCAGCTCTCATTTTTGTCAGAGTTGTGCTGTTGTCACCTCAATTTTAGAATGTTTTTATTACTCCAAAAGGAAAAACCCTCTACCCCTTATGTACCCCTACTGTTGTCTCTTAGAATTGTACAAATATTGAAACATTGCTACTAACTATGATCAATGATTTACATTGTGGTTTACATTTTGGACCATACAATTCTACAGATTTTGGTGAAGTTTGACATGGTCTGTATCCATCCTTGCAGGATATTATAGAACAATTCCATTGCCCCCAAAATGCCTCATGTGCTCCCTCTTTCTTACCTGAGGACCCACAGTAACCACCAAGATTAACTCATTGAAGGACCAGATTCATAGTTACTTGCAACACTGAGGGCTTAGCATACTAGCCCGTCCTCCACAGTTAGGCACTGCCTTTATTCTCAAGAGACTCCCACCCTTCTGTTTAACATCATAGTAGACTCCCCAGGATGGGGGTCCAACATCTTCATGTTCATTACGTGAGATTTCATCCCCTGATATGGCACACTATGACAAGGTGAATGCTACGCACTCTCTAGAGTCTGACCTATTCTGTGTGTCCCCCACACCCAACATCTTAAACCAGTGACCCTCCCCTGCCATATTTGCCAAAAGACCATTCCCTAACCTTAACCCTAACCCGAAACCCAAACCTAAACTAACCGTAACCCTAGTTTCAACCACATACCCATAGTTCACCTGCTCCCTCCCCCAACCCTCATCCTAGTTCCACGGACGGTCTAACCCACACTCTCCACCCTACCACATTCACAGTTCAGCACCAACCAGCCCAATAGCATCACTGCACCACTGTCATGCCCGTCCACTGCACAACTACACCCTTCCACTTTATCTTAGATTTTACCATATGGGCATTGACTCACAAGCTTCTTCTCCCTTTCTTTCTCCTCTAAACCTATATTCCAGACTCTAGCTCTGTAAACCTGCTCAATTATCTTAATTCATATCAGTGAAGTCATGTAATATTTGTCCTTCAGTACCTGGCTTGCTTCACTCAACATATGGTCTTCAATATTCATCCATTATTCCATGTGTTACGAATTCCTTCTTACAGCTGAGTAATATGCCATTGTATGTATGTACCACAATTTGTTTATCCATTCACCTGTTGATGCACATTTGGATTGTTTCCAACTTTTGGCAGTAGTGAAAAATACTACTATGACCATTAGTGTGCATCTATCTATTCACGTCCCTGCTTTCAATTTTTCTGGGTATGTACCCAGCAGTGGGATTGCTGGATATTGTGTTATTTCTATAGTTAGCTTCCTGAGGAACTGCCAAACTGTTCTTCACAATGGCTGTACCATTCTACATTTCCACCAGCTGTGGATAAGTGTTCCCATTCCTCCACATCCTCTCCATCACTTGTAGTCCTCTGTATTTTTAAATTTTTTTAAAGATGTATTCTATTTATTTATTCCTCTCCCCTTGCCACTTGCCTGACGTCTGCTCTCTGTGTCCATTTGCTGTGCATTCTTCTGTGTCTGCTTGTCTCCCTTTGTTGCATTATCTTGCTGCGCCAGCTCTCCATGGGCACAGGCCAGTTTGCCTTCACAAGGAGGCCCTGGGATGTGAACCCATCCCACATGGTAGATGGGAACCCAATCATTAAGTCACATGCACTTCCCCCCCTCCCGTTTTTTTAATAACCGTCAGTCTAATGGGTGTAAGATAATATCTCATTGTAGTTTTGATTTACATTTCCCTAATAGCTAGTGGTATTGAAAATCTTTTCATATGCTTTTTTAGCCATTTGTATTTCTTCTTTGAAGAAGTGCCTGTTCAAATCACTTACCCATTTTAAAAATGTGTTCTTTTTCTTTTCAAGTTATAAGATTTCTTTATATATGCTGGATATTAGGCCCCTAATGGTTACCAAATATTTTTTCCCATTGAGTAGGCTGCATTTTCACTTTCTTGACAAACTCCTTTGAGGTGCAAAAGGTGTTAATTTTTAGAAGGCCCCATTTATTTACTTTTTCTTTCATTGCTCATGCTATGGGTGTAAAGCACATGAAACCATTTCCTAATACAAGATCCTGTAGATGCTTCACTACATTATCTTCTAGGAGATTTGTGGTCTTGGCTCTTACACACACACACACACACACATATATATATATATATATACACACATCTCTGATCCATCTTGAGTTAATTTTTGTATAAGGTATGAGGTTTTATTCCTCTCTCATTCTTTTCGATATGGATATCTGGTTCTCCAAGCATCATTTGTTGGAGAGGCCATTCTCTCCCAGCTGAGTGGGCTTCATGGCTTTGTCAAATATCAGCTGACTGTATATGTGGGGATCTATATCAAAACTCTTAATTTAGTTCCATTGGTCAGTTTGTTTATCCTTGTGCCTGTACCATGCTGTTTTGACCACTGTAGCCTTGTAGTATGTTTTAAAATCAGGTACTGTGATGCCTCTGATTTCATTTTTCTTTTTCAATATATCTTTGGCTATTCAGGGACTCTTGCCCTTCCAAATAAATTTCATAGATAGCTTTTCCAATTCAGTAATTTCCAATTCAGTAAAATTGCATTAAATCTGTAAATCAGTATGGGTATGATAGACATCTTAATGATGTTTAGTCTTCCTATCCAGGAACAGGGAATATTCTCCCATTTATTTAAGTCTTCTTTTATTTCCCTTAACAGTGTTGTGTAGTTTTCTATGTATAAGTCATTTACATCTTTAGTTAAATTTATTCCTAGATATTTGATCCTTTTAGTTGCTATTGTAAATGAGATTTTTTTCCTTGACTTCCTGCTCAGATTGCTCATTATTGGTGTACAGAACTGCTACTGAATTTTGCACATTAATCTTATAACCTGCCACTTTACTGAACTCATTTATAAGCTCTAAAAAACTTTGTTGTAGATTTCTTAGGGCTTTCTATGTATATGATCATGTAATCTGTAAATAGTGAAATTTTTCTTCTTCCTTTCCAATTGGCTGACTTTCATATCTTTTTCTTGACTCAGTGCTCAAGCAAGTACTTCTAATACAATGTTAAATAAGAGTGGTTAAGGTGGGCATCCTTGTCATGTTCCAGATCTTAGAGGGAAAGCTTTAAGGATTTCATCATTGAATATGATGTTAGCTGTGGATTTTTCATATATACCCTTTACCATGTTGAAGAAATTTCCTTCTATTTCTATCTTTTGCATTGTTTATCAGGAAAGGGTGCTGTATTTTGTTGAATGCTTTTTCTGTGTCTACAGAGATGATCATGTGATTTTTTTCTTTGATCTGTTTATGTGATGTATTACATTGATTGATTTTCTTATGTTGAACCATCCTTGCATACCAGGGATGAAACCCACCTGATCATGGTGTATAATTACATTGATGTTTTGTTGAATACAATTAGCAAGTATTTTGTTGAGGATTTTAGCATTTAGGTTCATTAGAGAGATTGTTCTACAGTTTTCCTTTCTTGTGGTGTCTTTGTTTGGCTTTGGTATTAGTGTAATGTTGGCATCATAGAATGAGTTAGGCAATGTTCCCATCAATTCTATTTTCTGGAAGAGTTTAAACAGGATTTGCATTAGTTCTTTCCAAAATGTTTGATAGAATTCACCCACAGAGCTATCTGGTCCTGGGCTCTTCTTAGTTGGGAGGTTTTGATGATTAATTCTATCTTGTTACTTGTGATTGACCTGTTGAGTTCATCAATTTCTTCTTTTGTCAGTGTAGGCTGCTTGTGTGTTCCTATGAATTTAGCCATTTCCTCTAAATTATCCACCTTGTTCACACACAATTTTTCAAAGTATTCTTTTATGATACTCTTTATTTCTGTGGGGTCAGTGGTGATATCCCCTTCCTTATTTCTTATTTTATATATTTGCATCTACTCTTTTTTTTTTTTCTTTGCAAGTCTAGCTAAGGATTTGTCAATTTTACTAATCTTCTCAAAGAACCAGCTTTTGGTTTTGTTTATTTTTTCTAGTGCTTTCTTATTTTCAATTTCCTTTGCTCTGTTCTAATCTTTATTTCCTTCTTTCTATCTTTGGAGTTAGTTTTTTGTTCTTTTTCTAATTCCACCAGGTGTGCAGTTAGATCTTTTATTTTAGTTCTTTTTTCTTTTTTTAATAGGCAGTTATGGCTCTGAATTTCCCTTTTGGTACAGCTTTTGCTGCATCCCATAGGTTTTGATACATTGTGTTGTCATTTTCATTTGTTTCAAGGTAGTTACTGATTTCTTTTGTGATTTCCCCCTTGGCCCACTGTTTGTCTAAGATTGCATTGTTTAATTTCCATATCTTTGTGCCTAACCTGGTTCTCTGCCCCTTATTGATTTCTAGCTTCATTCCATTGTGGTCAGAGAAATTACTTTGCACAATTTCAATCTTTCTGAATTCATTGAGAGTTGTTCTGTGGCCTAGCATGTGGTCTATCTTGGAGAATGATCGATGTACACTTCTGAAGAAAGCATATCCCATTGTATTTGGGTGTAATGTTCTGTATATGTCTATTAGGCCCAGATCCTCTAATGTATTATTCAAAGTACTTGTTTCTTTATTGCTTCTCTGTAGAGATGGTCTGTCTAATGGTGATCCTGGTATATTAAAATCCCCCACATCTAATTGTAGAGGCATCTTTTTCTCCACTTAGTGTTTGCCCCATCTATTTTGAGGCACCCTGGTTGGGTGTGTAAATATTTATTATTTTTCTTTCTTTTTGATAGATTACCCCTTTTATTAATATATAGTGGCCTTGTTTGTCTCTTACGATTGTTTTGCATTTAAAGTCTATTTTGTCTGATATTAGTATAGCTACTCATGCCCTTTTTTGGTTATTGTTTGCATAAAACTGTTTTCCAACCATTCACTTTCAACTTCTTGCCTCCCTGGGTCTAAGGTGGGTTTCTTGTAAACAACATATAGATGGGTCATATTTCCTTATTTTCTGCCAATCTGTGTCTCTTGAATGGTGAATTTAACCATTAATATTCAATGTTATTACTGTCAGGTAATTACTTAATTAGCCTTATTTTCTTTAGGTTTATGTATGCATATGTTTTTATTTCTGTTTCTATTTTTTTGGTTGTTCTTACACCCTCATCCAACTCTCTCTCTTCTGTTTTTACCTTTTGATCTGAAGAACTTCCTTTAGTATTTCTTAAGGGGCAAGTTTCTTAATGACCTACTCTCTTAATTTCTGCTTATCTGTGAATATTTTGAGTACTCTCTCATTTTTGAATGCCTATTTTGCTGGATAGAAAATTCTTGGCTGGAGGTTTTTTCCTTATAGCACTTTAAACTATGCCATACCATTGCCTTTTGTCTCCATGGTTTCAGATGAGAAATCAGCATTTAATCTTATTGAGTTTACCTTGTATGTGATAGGTCTCTTTTCTCTTGCTGCTTTCAGTGTTCTCTCTTTGTCTTGAGCATTGGACAATTTGACAAGTATATGCCTTGGAGAAGGCCTGTTAGGATTTGTACTCTTCAGGGTGCACTGTGCTTCCTGGACATGTACATCCATATCTCTCAATAAAGTTGGGAAATTTTCAGCTATTATTTCCTCCAACACACCTTTTGTCCCCTTTCTTTTCTCTTCTCCCTCTGGGATGCCTCTAATGTGTATGTTTGTGTGTTTCATGTTGTCATTCAAATCCCTGAGTCCCTGCTTGATTTTTTTCTAACTTTTTATCTAATCTACTATCTGTCTGATTTCAGCTGTACTGTTTTCCACATTAATTCTTTCCTCTGTCTTCAAATCTGCTGTTACATGCTTCAGTGTATTTTTTTACTACTTGCTTTGTGCCATTCAACACCATCATATTCATTTCTTTTTTTAAAAAAAGAAATGCACTTTATTTATTTATTTTTCTTCCCTTCAACAACCCCCCCCCCCCCCCGCCCTGCTGTTTTTGCTGTCTGTGTTCATTTGCTGTGTGATCTCCTGTATCTATTTCTCTTTTTGTCTTCACTTCTAATCTTTCTCCTCTAGGATTCACTGGGATTCAATCCTGGGGACCTCTGATGTGGAGAGAGTTTCCTTGTCAATTGAGCCACCTCAGTTCCAGGTCTCTGCCACACTTCACCTTAACTATCCCCTTCATCTCTCTCTTGCTGTGTCATCATCTTGATGTGTGACTCACTTGCATGGGCGCTGGTTCACCGTTCAGGCACTCGGCTTGCTACATGGGCACCCAGCTCACCACATGGGATTGACCTGGGGTCCTCCCATATGGTAGAAAGAGGCCTTATCACTTGATCCACATTTGCTTCCCTCCATTATGTTTTAATGTATGTTTACAGTTTCTTCAGTGTGTTCTCCCAGTGTCTTCTGAATAACATGAATCCCTTCCTACATTTAATTAGGTTGATTCATGATATTTGTTTGTACATCTCTGATTAGTTGTTCCATGTTCTACATCTAGTTTTTTCATGCACTGGGCCATGTCTTTCTGTTTCTTACTCTGGCTTATAATTTTTTGTTGTGTCTAAGCATCTGTTTATCTTGATGGGTTTATTCAGTTCATTAGCGTCTTTCTCTAGGATTTTATTTTGTTGTTGTTTTTGGGTGTGTGGTAAAGTTTCACTTTGACACTTCATTCTTCTTATTCGGTTTCTTGCTGTTCTCCATGTTCCCTTCAAAAAAATTAAGGCCAGAGAAAAGGAAAGAGATAAGAAGGGAAAAAGAATAATAGTAATAATAATAATAATAAAAAGGTAGAAGATAAACCATACAAGACATAGGAAAAGAAATAACATGAGTAAAAATCATAAGAAGTACAGAGGAATAAGAATTAAAAAGTGGAATAGAAAAAATGAAATGAGAAACAAAGAGGAAAATATATAATATAATAAAGCAAAAAATTGAAGAACAAACAATAAGAGGTGGAATGAAAGAAAAACAACAGGAAACAGAAGATAGAAAAATGATGGAAGGAAAAGAAATAACTTAGGTAGGAAAAAACAGGTTAAAAAAAGAGGAAACAAAGAAAAGGGAAATGCAACAAACAAGAAACAAAACAGCAGCAACTAAAAAACAAAACAAAACAAAACAACAACAACAAAAAACAACCAAGGAAAAATAGCCTTCCCTCTTAGGCCCCCAATAACTTCTAAGGCCGCCGGTGTTTGCAATCACCCTGCAGTCTGCCCTTTGCAATTGATGTGCTGGGTTTTAGTGAGTAAAATAATGGGGGATAAAAGGAACTTAAAAGAAACAAAACAAATCCAAGAAAACCTAAAGCAAAAAAATTGTTGATATGCTCCCTGTCATAGGTATCACTGGATGCCTGATAACCCAGGGAATCACTCTCTGGATCATTTCTCCAAAGAGACCCAGGAATTGAACCAGAGGTCTCATACGTGCAAGGCGGGAATTCCTCTGCCGAGCCTGTCTCCTTAGGTCAACTAGGGTTTGGAAAGCTATCTGCCCTCTTTCCCTCAGGCATTTTAGACTTCTACAGTTTGCTAGAGTCCTGCCAATTAGGCACCTGTCACCATGCCTCTCTCTCCCGGGCGGCTGGGCATGACAGCTTACCTGAGCAGATCCCCCTCTCCTCTCCCCATCAGGTCGGGATCCCTTCCAAGATTCACAGAGGGCTCAGCTGGCCAAACTCACTGCAAAGGAACCACGCTTCACCCTCCTTCAGATTCTCTTCCTCCCAGGGAATACCCCCTCCCACTCTGCCAGCTGCAGCGAGCCAGGGGCTCCTCCAAGCCTACTTGCCCTGAGAGCGGGGTGTAAGTGCCATTTCCAGACACAGGGGCAAGCCACTTACAGCTTTCCTTTGGCTTCTTTATCTTTCCAGTACCCTCCTAGATGATTCAGAGTACCTGCCCTTTCTCTATACATACCCAAAGCAGCTCCTTTAGATACGCCCCTGCCCTCTCTCCACTTTTTTTGTGAGAGTCTCTGCCTCCGTACTTCAGCGCCGTTTTCCCACGGAGGCCCATATATTTCTATGGAAGACATAAATTTCAGTCTTTGATGCATGCCTCCAATGTTCTGTTTTTCCCAGCAATCTGGCTTATACTTCTGCTCATTTCCCAGCGGTTTTTTAAACCTATATTCTTTGAAAGGAAGAGGTGCAGTATGATCAGCTGTTAATGACAAGTGGGACTTGAAACTTCATTTTGTGAATACGACCCCTCAGTAACCTAACTTTACTTCATGAATGTCACTATGGCTTTTTCTCTGAATTTGGGTCTTAATAAGTGGCGAGTTCCTCTTGAGGAAATCTTGACTAATTTTCTGATATGATTGGGATTTGAGGAGGTTTGTCTTTTATTTTTATGTTCATGTGAATAGTCATTAATATCAATAAATTCCAATACCCACCTTTGACTTGGATCATAATATGTTTGATCATATTAGGCTCTTTTTGGGTGAGGGATGAATTTTCACCTAGGGTATCTGGGAATATAAGAGACAAAATGTGAGAATTTCTAATGTTCTTAAGCATAAAGCATGACATTATATATATGGATGAGTAAAGTGGTAGCAGAATTTCAGTCCCTAAATATCATGGTCCTGCAGCCTCTTCCCCTTACAAAAAGAGATGGTATTAATTATAAGAGTTATAATCAAATTTTATGGAACCTACTGATCCAAGTATTCAGACAAAATTAGATCCAATTTTTTCCTGTAAATTTATTCAGCAAATAATTGGCACCTTCATGAGGTCAATTTCCTTTTTCCAAAATTACATGAAAATTACATTAAGACATTTCTGGGACCATGGTTACTTTCTGCCTTGAGACATGTCTTGGTTCCTAATAGATGAGGAATCTACTGACCCGAATCTAGTCTTTCCCTTAATCTGGTTTTTGGAAGTCGTTGGTGCATTGTCACAACCACGTATGTGACATTTCTGTGACTACATGACCCATGTTTCAGGAAAGTGACAGCATATATATGTGTGTGTAGGTCACACTATGAAAAAAATACAACACTATAGGCAGTCTTCAGATAATAAAATGTCAATCCTTAATATCAAATTCCATGATAGCAATTAATTGAAGATGCCCAATATTGTCTAAAATCATTAAACGTTTGAACCGATTTCTGTATTGGGGGAGGGGGAAGGTCAATGATATTTTCCAACCAGAGGAACACTGGAGAATAAAAGAGAAAATTTGAGGATTATGAAGATCTTCTGCAGGAAATAGGGCTTTATATGCGTGGATAAATGAAGTGATAGCAGAATTTCAGCAGCCACGGAAAGAGCATGGTATTATTTATGATAGTGATAATCAATAGATAAAAATGGATTCAAGTGTTCACACAGAATGAGTCCCAATATGGCTTTATCTTTGCAAAATTGAGTGAGTGAGGTTTGACATCTTCAAAAGAACCATTTATGTTTCTGAATTTTACATGAAAAATAATAGAGACAATTCTGGATCCAGGGTTACCTTCCTTCCTGAGATTTTTGCATCCAAAGAAGTGAAAAATCTGACTGATTGCTTCCTTCTTATTACTGTGATCTGCGTCTGAATAGCAAAATAGGGCCAGGTCAGTTCTTGTGTGATATTCCTTGAATACATGGACTGTGATTCATTAAAATAGTGCAAGACATAAGTGGAATATTATTGGATGCGTAAGATTAAATTTCGAGGTGTTCAAAAATCTATTAGGGAGTTTAGTTGACTTCACAATGTCAGTTACACTTTCTTTACCTTTTTGTATATAGTTTAGGGAGGGTGTCTCGGTTTTATATGAAAACTCAGCAAATGTTCTCTAAATACAGAAACCTAAAATATAACCAAGGTGGCCTGTGACATTAAAACAGGAAGGATGAGTAAAACGTTGAGAGCACTGTTCAAATGATCACATGTGTTTTAACTGCTTTTCCAATATGAGAACTATGGTCGAGTCCAATTAAAAATTCCTGACCAGAGGTCAGTTATATCACCAATCTGTGCTGTAAAAATGTGGTGGAACTTCTATGCAAAGTAGCAAAAGACTTTCTTGAAAGAGCTTCTGGTAAGAATTTCCAAGTAAAGGGAAGGTATATCTGTGAAGTTCCCTGTCCTGTTTAAATAACGAGAACTTATCCTGTTGAAGACAGAGATAACATAAAAATAATTATCAATAGAAATATGCTGATGCTAGAAGATGATTCAGGTGCAGGGTTTGGGGATTCTTTAGTTTTTATTTTTTAAATAAAATTGTATTGAAGTTTATCATTCATCCATGAATACACATAAACAGTAAGTAGAGTAAAAGTTGTGAACTCACACAACAAACATGCATGCCATCATACAGTGCTCCTGTGTATCACCCCTTCATCAACACCTTGCATTGTCATGAAACATGTTACCAACTATGGAAAAGCATCATCAAAATACTTCTTCTAACTATAGCCCATATGTTACATTTGGTGTATTTTCCCCACACTCACATGGTTTACACCCTGTATTAGTATTACGTATTTGTTATCATTCATGAGAGAACATGCTCATATTTGTCCTGTTAACCATAGTCCAGTTCCCACCACTGGATCCTCTGTGTTAGACAGCCCATGCTTCCTACAGTCCATTAAAAAGTGTGCATTCAGTGGCTCTCACTTTCATCACAGAGTGTGCTGTTACCACCTCAATTTTAAAATATTTTCATTACTCCAAAAGGGAAAATCTCATACCCCCTTGTCCTCCCCTCTTGTTGTCCCTAAGAACTGGTATAATATCTTCTTGCCATTGTTGAAAAATACTAAGATATTACTGTTAACTATCATCCATAATGTACATTAGCTATAATTTTCTTATGTATCACCATATTCTTAACACTTTGTAAAGGAAGAGCGTTCTTATATTTATATTATTAACCACAATCTTCATGTACCACTGAAATTACTATGTCATACATTCCCTAGATTATTCCCTAATTTCCTTTCAATTTACATTTATGTCCACAGATTACCCCATTCAGCCACAATCTTATTTATAGATCAGCAGTGTTAGTGATTCTCATTATACATATTACCATAGTTCTAGTCCTTTCCATACATTTACAATAAACCTTATAAAAAATGCTACATACATTAAACATCAGCTCCCATTCTCAAGCCACCTTCTATTTCCTAGTAACCCGTACTCTAGAGATTCTGTCCATGAGTTTACTCATCATATTTAGCTCATATTAGTGAGACCATACAATATTTGTTCTTTTGTAACAGGTTTATTTCACACAACATAAAATCCTCAAGGTTCTTCTATATTGCCATATGCATCCCAATTTCATTTCTTCTTAAAGCTGAATAGTATATGCCATTGCATGTATACACCGCATTTTGTTTATCCATTCATTGCTTAATGGATATTTGGGCTGGTTCCATATTTTAGCAATTGTGAATAGTGCTGCTATGAACATCAGTGTGCAAATGTCAGTTCGTGCCCTGCTTTCAGTTCTTCTGAATATATACCTAGTAACGCGATTGCTGGCTCATATAGTAGTTCTATATTCAGGTTCTAGAGGAACCTCCAGTCTTCCACAGAGGCTGCACCAATTCTAATTCCCACCAGCGGTGGAGGAGTGTTCCTATTTCTCCACATCCTTTCTAGCACTTGTAGTTTTCTGTTTATTTTATAGTGGTCATGGTATAAGGTGTGAAATGGTATCTCATTGCAGTTTTGATCTTCATTTCCCTAATAGCTACTGATACTGAACATTTTTTCATGTGCTTTTTGGCCATTTGTTCTTCCTCTTTGTAGAAATGCCTGGTCAGCTTTGGCCCATTTTAGATCGGGTTGCTTGTCTTTTTTATCGTTGAGTTGTATGTTCTCTTTATTTGACATGGATTTGAAACACTTCTCAAAACATGGTTTCCAAATATTTTCTCCCATTGAGTAGGCTGCCTTTTAACTTTCTTGACAATGTTTTTTGAAGAATAAGTGCTTATTTTGAGGAGTTCCCATTTATCTATTTTTTCTTTCATTGCTCATACTTTGAGCGTAAAGTTTAAGAAACTACTGCCTACCACAAGATCTTGACGATGTTTCCCTACATTTTCTTATATTTTGATTGGTGTAGCTTTTATATTTAGGTCCTTGATCCATTTTGAGTTAATATTTGTAAAAGGTGTGAGAGGAGTTTGTCCTTTTTCTTTCTTTTGGGTATGGATATCCAGTTCTCCCAGCACTGTTTGTTGAATAGACTGTTCCAGCCTAGCTGGTTGGGGCTTGACTGCCTTGCCAAAAATCACTTAACCATAGACGTGAGTATTTCTGAGTTTGGTTTCACTAGTCAATGTCTATCTTTATGCCAGTACCATACTGTATTTACCACTGTTGCTAAGTAATATGCTTTAAAGTCAGGAAGTGAGAGCCCTCCAAATTCATTCTTAATTTTAAAGATATTTATGGCTATTTGGGCCCTTTACCCTTCCAAATAAATTAGATAATTGACTTTTCCATTTCTGTACAAAGGACTGTTGGGACTTTCATTGGGATTTCATTTAATCTATAAATCAATTTGGTTATGATTAACATCTTAATGATATTTAGTCTTGCCAATCCATGAACACAGAGTATACTTCCACTTATTTAGATTTTTTTTTTTTTTGTAGCTATGTTTTGTAGTTTTCTGAATATGGGTCCTTTATGTCCTTGGTTAAGATTATTCCTGAATATTTGATTCTTTTAGTTGCTATTATAATTGGATTTTTTATTCTGATTTCTTTCTTAGAATACTCCTCAGTACTATATAGAAATGCTACTGTTTTTGCCTATTAATCTTGTAACCTGCCACTTTGCCAAACTCATCTATTAGTTCTAGTAGCTTTCTTTTGGGTTTTTTTGGGGAGATTTTCTAGATATAGGATCATATCATCAGAGAATAGTGAAGGCTTCACTTCTTCCTGTCCTTTTTGGGTTCCTTTTCTTTATCTAGCCTAATTGCTCTAGCTAGAACTTCTTTCATAATATTTAGTAACAGTGCTGACCTTGGTACCCATGTCTTGTTCCTGATCTCAGTGGGAAAGCTTTCAGTCTTTCACTGTTGAGTAAAATGTTAGCTGTGGGTTTTTCATATATGTACTTTACTATGTTGAGAAAGTTTCCTTCTGTATTAACTTTTGGAATGTTTTTATTAAGAAAAGATACTTTATTTTGTCAAATCCTTTTCTGCATCAATTGAGAGTATCAGGTAATTTTTCTTCTTCAATTTATTAATGAGGTTTATTACACTAATTGGTTTTCTTGTGTTGAAAAACCCTTGCATACCTGAGGTAAAACCCACTTGGTGGTGGTATAATTCTTTTCATATGCTTTTGGATTCAGGTTGCCAGTAGTTTGTTGAGAACTTTTGCATCTATATTCATTACAATAATTTTTCTATAATTTTCTTTTTTTATAGTATCTTTATCTGGATTTTTAAAATAAGCAATTTTATTGAGATATATTCACACTCCATACTATCCATCCAAAATGTACAATCAGTGATTCTCTTTATTATCAGAGTTATGCATTCATCACCACAATTTTAGAATATTTTCATTACTCCAAAAGGAAAATCCCCATATCTCTTATACAGTCCTGTTATGGACACTTGGCCTTGATATGGTAATTTTGTTACAAATGATGAAAGACTATTAAAATATTACTGTTAACTATAGTTCATAGATTGCATTTGGTGTATTTTTCCCATATACTCCCCTTTTATTAACAGCTGGTAATAGTGATATACATTTGTTTATTGATTTGCTGATGTCCAGGTATCTGAATATATTGGTGAATTTACTGCGATGAAGTCAATTTCTCTCTCTTGCCTGGTGGTTTTGTTTCACGGCTCTTCTTTGATTTTTGGTTCAACTTACTCTGAGTCTTTAAAATTGCCCGGCCTAAGTTATCAAAATCGCCCAGGAAATCACTAACGGGTGCAGGTCCTTTCCCAGGGATTCTGGACTAGAGAGACCTAAAGGTGGTTTTTCCCCTCGCGGCTTCCCGTCCTGCCAGCAGATGGCGCTCTTTGACACATCTTCCCATGGCAGTGTCTCCTTCACCCTCCACTTGCCCATGATTCTGGTCTGTCCAGAGCTGAGATTCAAAGTGGGCTTTGCTGGCCAGTTTCACTGGGGAGAAACCATTCTCTGCCTTCTGCCACACCCTCCCTCTTCCAGGGAGGAAGATGTCTGTCCCCATCTCCCTTGGCTTCAGGGAGCCACAGGAATTATCCAGGCTGTTCACCTTAAGGATGGGGGATAGGTGCCATTCCTTGACACAGGGTTAGTAACTCATGGTTTTCATTTTGGCATTTTCATCTCCCTGTCCTATGCCCTACTGTGGAATGCACAGCACTTTCCTGGTCTGCTGACACCCAGAGCAGATCCTCCAACAGCATTTTGCCCTTGTCTGTTGTTTTTGTGGAAGAGTTGAGCCTGCTTTCTTACTCCAATACCATATGCCTGGAACTCTTTATTTTTAATATATTGAACTGGGATTCAGACACAAAAACATTGTAGTAAATGTGAGTTTCCACTGTATATGTTATCTTTGCAGATAAGCCAAAAGTTTCTGTTTTAGTTGGCAGTGGGGTATAAGTCAGAGCTCAACTGACAGCAGTATTCTTTTCACCTGTGTCTTTCAGAGGGTACAGATGAAGAATGATGAGCTGTCCATAATGGGAGGTGACTTATTTTCAACAGACATGTTGAAAGTGGAAATATTAGCTAGTGAACCCTACCCAAAAGACTCCAATTAACTTGTTTGTATGATGTCCTATTAGAGTATGAAATCTCAGGTAATGTACTCAACATACAGAATATTTTATGTTTTCACCTTTGAGTACACTTTAAGTACATTTCTGGGCTGAGACTCAACCCTAGAAATATGACCCATTGGAAGATTGACTAAGGTGATGTAGTCCACTTGACAAGAGAAAGCAGAAGCAGAACCCCCTTTAGAGCACCTTTGAAACTTTACTAGGTGTCTTGCTAATGTTGTCCTAGATGTAGACACTGTGGGAATGTAACTGAATACACCATGATCACACTGCAAAATGCATAGACATACTAGAACTACAATACCATGTGTGTATGATGTGTGTGTTTTTCTTCAATGCATTGCAGATTATCACCTGTGCCTTTCAGAGGAAACTGACTTGGAACCACGAGCGGGACATAATGGGAGGTGGGTGAACTACAGTGATGTCCTGTTGCTTGTTGAAATGTCAGTTCCTGACATAGGCCCCATGCTTGACTACTTTGAATAACAGGAAGTCAGGATCAGAGTTTTTGTATTGAACATGAATTTAATTGGTGAGTTCCTCTGGAGGAAATTTGATTGTGGATGGACTGAAGAGGATTGGTTTATTTGAGGGTGTTTGGGCACCCATTTGAATGCCCATGGGAATACTCATAAAAGACAGTTCATCAATTGCCTGAGGGCAATTCATGCTACATTGATTAAATATTTGAACTGATGTGTGGAATATCTTGGGCCATTGAATAGTTGCATCTGGGTAGACACTTGATAACACTAGATAAAGTACAGTTGTCACAAATATCCTTTTGCATAAAACATGGCACTTTATTTCAGGATGATAAAGTTGATAGCCAATTTGCAGACTCCTTCTATGAGGACAATCATCTCTTGACCTTCTAGGGATTGAGTAGGGTACTACTATTAGTGTTTGGTATACAAATATCATAGAATGCAAATGATTCAAGTTTTCTTGAGAACTGAGTCCCATTATGGCAATATCTCTCCTAATATATCTGGTGAGATCTTGGCACCTTCAGGAGACCATAATCTGTGTCTGAAAGTCAATGAAAATGATGTGGAGATGTTTCAGGGGACATCATTTCCTTTTCTTCTCTCCTGTTTTGGGGATCTAAAGAGATGATGATTTTACTGACCGTTCACTTGCTGTTGCGGCCAGGTGGCGTTAATGAGTTGGTGCACTGCAAATGCCCACATCTCCAACTGGCGGCAGGTCAAGGCCTTCTGTGAAAGTCCGTGAATTGATAGCACATGATTTAGGGAAAAGGCACGAGGTGGTTGTGCAATTTTCTTGCCATCTTAGGTGCAGATTTTGAAGGCTTTGCAAAATAAAACCTTAAAGTGAGAGTTCTGATGCATTCCAAATGCCCATCTTCTGGTTGTCCCATTCTTGTGCATATAAGCTAGGGAAGATCCAGGGGATCGCCTGGTTTAAAGTGTAAGCTCTACAAACACACTGTAAGACCAGGAAGCTGTCCTATTCACCAGTTTGTGTTTAGTGATGAATGCGCTCAATGCAATTAATGAGTCATTTTTCTAGGGTGACCAAGGTGCTTCATGTGATCATAGAAGGCAGGTGTGGAGCACACATGATTTCATTGTACCAGCTTCAAATCATGTCTTTATCCATGTTGTCACAGATGGGGTCTCCATGGGAAAGCAGCTGCAGATCCTTGACTGTGGCAATTATTTTAGCTCTTGGCACTGCAATGCATCCTAAGCATTCCAAGGCAATGGAAAGCAAGGCCATCACAAAGGAGCATCTGGTAAGCATTTACAAGTCAAAGGGGTTGGACGCCTGGAGAGACTCTTGGCTTGGGTCAGTAATAAGAATTTACCTTGTTGAAGACATATGATGATATAAAAATCATTACATAGAGGTATTACATAGAGGTCCGCAACTGGTAGAAGACACAGGCACAGGTATTCGGGATCCTTCTTTTCATTCTAGTGCAATGACTGTGATTGATTCTTGAGAAAATGATGGCCACTTTGATTTTCAGTGGCATACGTGTATATTTCTCTGGAAGCCATCCATTTGGCTACCAGAAGACTGCCTTCCATGTTCTATTTTTCCTAGCAGTGTGATATAATGCAGTGTTCAAATCATAACCATAGTCGTTTCACGTTCATCTTTCAGAGGCAAGTCCGTGGAGCCGTGATCTCTCCATTATGGGAGGCAAGAGATTTATTTTTGAGTGAAGGTGGAAATGTTAGTTAGCAGATTCAACTTGTTTGAATACTATAATGGCATGACTGTGGTTTTTTCTGACAGTGACTCTGAATGATTGAGGAGTTCCTGAGGAAAGCTGGAAATTTATGAATTTGATAGGATTGTGATTGAAGGAGGTATTCACACTATTTGTATCCTCAAGGGAATACTCTCCAATAGCATTTCCTTATTGGAGCCCTTGTTTATTCTCCATTCATCACATATTTGAATTGATTCCTCATTTTGGGGAAGATGGGGTATGATCATTTCCAATGTGAGAGATGCTGGTGTATATGTTTGAAAATGCCAGAACAACCAATGTCCTTCCATACAAAATATGGCATCTACTTGGGGAGGAGTAAGTGATGGTAGAATGTCCTGCCACATTCACTGTGACCCTTAAATCACTTCCCCTTAGGAATCCAGCATGATAAGACTTATGAGAATAACTCAATCAGTGTCATAGACACCAACAATTTGAAGTGCTCAGCCTGACTGCTTCCCAATATGGCTTTACATTCTCAGTGATGAGTGGGCACAGTTTATGTATTTCCCTGAGAGCCATTTCCTTTTTTGAAATTATAGCAAAAGCACATTGCAGACTTCCTGGGTCCAAGATAAGCACTTCTACTGGTGCCTCCAATGTGATGGAGAATGTTATGGAACCCGGCCTCATTATTCCTTCCATGTTATTTGGCCAGTTCTTGGTGTATTGTGAGCCCTCTTACCAAAGTACAGGGGCAAGTGTTGTTCCTCTTTGAAATTTCTCTTTTCTACAGCCATTTTTAAGCAAAATTGCACTAAAATGGAGTGCACCACTGTTGTATTTGCAGATTCCAATGTGTAAGGATTTGCACGTACTATACTCCAACAGGAGAGCACAGTTGAACTCATAAGGCCAACATTACCATTTTTTTTAATTTAAATTTTTATTAAAGATATTTAGATTACATAAATGTTACATAAAAAATATAGGGAGTTCCCATATGCCCTGCTCCCTACACCACACACTTTTACCCCCATAATGACATCCTTCATTAGGGTGGTACATGAATTGTTATTGATGTACACATTTTGGAGCATTGCCGCTAAGCATGGATTTATAGTTGTCATTTTAGTTTACACTCTCTCCCACACAATTCTTTAGGTTATGGCAAGATACATAATGGCCTGTATCTGTTGTTGCAGTGTTATTCAGGACAATTCCAAAGTCCTGGTTAAGACCCCGTATTACACCAATTTTCCCTCTCCCTGCCCTCAGAACCTCCAGTGACTACTGCCTCCATATCAATAACACAAGTTCTTCCTTTGGTAGAATCACAATAAGTCTGTAGTAGAATACCAAAAAATCCACTTTAGTCCATAGTTCATTCCCCATTTCTGAGAATTCTGGGATCATGATGCCTACTCCACCTCTAATTGTAAGCTAGTTTTGATCCCATTTTGCTGATGGACAGGACTCTCTTACTTGCAGTTATAGACTCTTTAGGTTCCTTGGTATGGTGGTTGTCCATCCTCACCTCCATGTTAGTTGTTCTGGGTGAGTCCCACGAACTGGAGAGTAGGTGTTACAACTCCACTGAGTTCAGGGTCCAGTTGGCACATGGACAGTCCAAAGATTCAAGTCTCTTGGGTGTACACCTGTCAGTTCCAGCACCAACTACAGTCTGAAATAGAAAGGACTGAGGACCAGAACCATGTGTAGGGAAACCACAACTGAATCCAATTCTGTCACACTGGGGAGCACAAACCCAAAGTAGGGCCCACTGGCAAGGTGCCAAACTCATGAGATATCTGCCCTGACCATAGTGCCTGGGTGTCTCCAGAGGCCTCAGGAGTCCCACCATTTGGGGTAGTGTCTAATTTGGCAGTCAATGAGATCCTACTGAGATGTGCATAAGCGTACCTCTGGAATGACCTCTCGACTCACTTTGAAGTCTCTTAGTCATATAAACTCATTTGTCTTTACCTTTCCCCCTTTTGGTCAAGGTCTTTTTCCAGTTGATTGCTAATTGGTGCTTAGTAGTAATCCCTTGGTGCCGGGGAATCTCATTCCTGGGAGTCATGTCCCATGATGGGAAAAGGTAAAGCATTTATGTGCTGAGTTTGGCTTAGAGAGAGGCCACATTTGAACAAGGAGGCTCTCAAGATGTGTTAGGCACCTATAGCTGTTTTATATGGTTATGAATTCCAATAATAGATATTGGATTATGTTTGTAATCTGGTCTGTACCTGGGCATGATTAAGTTATGATTAAGACTTTGATTGGGCCATGTCATTAGGACATTGAGTCCCCACCCCTTGGTGGGTGGGGACTCAGATAAAAGGCATGGCAAAGGACAGAGTTGAGGGTTTTTGATGTTGGGGTTCTTGATGTCGGAGTTTGATGCTGAAGCTTTAAGCTGGAGCCCCAGAAAGTAAGCACACAGAGGAAAGAGAAGCAAGCACCAAGAAGAGAGGACCTGAGCCAGGAGAAGATCACAGAGGAACAGATACATCTCCTTAGACATGGCAGAAGCCCTGGGGAGAGAGGCAAAGCCTAGAGTGCCTCATAGTCTACAGCTGACCTTGTGGAGAAAATAGGAGACCTAAGCTCAGAGAGAAGCAAGACCTGGGAAGAGAGGAACCTTGAAAGCCCGCACCCTGGCAGATGTAGGCAGCCATCTTGCTCCAACACAGAAAAGGGCAGAGAATTAAGACATGAATCAAAACTGGCAATTTATTTTATAACTGATATGTAGGTGATCCAATACTAATAAACAGTTAAATGATCACAGTTATTGATTGCTCACAACATAATGCAATAAGCCAATTAAATAGTGTAGAGGGAGAGGGAGAGGGGAAGAGAGAGAGAGAGTATATTTACAATTACTTACCAAACTAGGAGAAAACTCAACATCTGATCTTTCATGAGGTTGGGATGTCCCATTCCACAGGTGGCCAGAGCCCCTGATTGGAATCATGGTCCCAGGCAGAGCATTCCCTCCTGGGTGAGACTTCAGCTGGCAGGCAAGGGACTGTCCCCTTGAAGGAAGTCTGAAACTGCAGATCTCTTGCTGATTTTGCAACTCATGAGTAATTAAATCTTCTGAGACAACAGTGTCTGTCCACAGGAATGTGGTCAGCCCCCCCAAGGAGAGACACAAAGTCTGTGAAATGTCCTGTTCTAAAGGGTATCACTACTCATGGAATGCTAAGCACGGACATATAGTTAATGCATAAGATAAAGAACCAGCAAAGACAAAGTTACAGAGTTATATGCTTGAAGTAAAGGTCCCCAAGGACATTCTCCTTACACAGACTTAAGGTTACATTGCTGAGGCAGGAGAATTCTCTAAGCATGTCCACATTTAACTCCTGCTCCTACATGCTCAAGGCAGTCACATCATACATCTAATTTCTTGTTCACAATTCTTCCCTCAAGGTAATTATAATATGCATATATCAATATATTAATTTAAGGACATTGTTAAGTTAATGCCTCCAAATTAAAACTTCTTTTTTAAACATTATACTGTTTTATTAAAATTCTCTTCTAGAGGATGCTGAGCCAGCTTCAGGAGCTGCACAAGGAGGAGGAAACGCTACTTCTGTTGAAGGCAGCACTGCACGATCAGCTGAACCGACTCAAGGTTGAAGAATTGGCCCTTCAGTCAATGGTTAGTTCTAGCAGAGGGGATGAGATGCTTTCTTCTCAACCTGCACCTGAACCTTCACAAGATATATTGATGCACGTAGACAATGAAGCATCAATCAATCAAATTGCACTGGAGTTGAGCACAAGGAGCCATGCTCTGGAAGAGGAGGAGGAGGACGAGGAAGAAGAATCAGATTCCTAAAGAGGTGGAAGAGCCAGGGTTGGTATACAACTAACCCTGGCTCATAAACTTTCCTTCTTTGAAGAAATCTTCCTGGCATGGGCCCTATGGCCTGCATGAAAGAGAAGCCAGAACTATAGAAGGATATACGGTTATAAAAATGGCTCCATGAGTACCTCAAGTTTCAAAATGTTTTAAAAATTAGTGACACACAGAAAATCAAAGTTGCAGTGATTTCGCATTGAGCAATATAGGTGATGCTCTGTCATCTAGTCAAACTTAGGAATTGTGTTCAAAACAGAACTTCCTCTGAAATACTAGTGACAAAGTTATCTGGCATTTGCAGAAAGGGCAGAGTTTAAACACAGGCCAGCCTTTCCATCCAACAATGCCTCTTTTAAGAAATCCACTCAAGGCAGTTTGCATTCCATTTAACCCTTGTGGCCACAGCAGAGCTATAGTCTAGGAGAGGGAAAGATGACAAGAGGGCAGAGGGCAGGGGATCACTTGGAAGCACAAGCTGTCGCCGCCCCGCAGTGGCCCTGCAGCAGTGCGCACTCTAGAGTGCTTTGTGTGGGATTCTTCACATCCAGCTTGAGACAGTGGTGAAATGTGCTTAGAAATAAACTATAGCTGAAAACCAGTCATGGAGCTAGCTGGTTTCCAGATAAGAACAGAGACAAGGGTCAGTTCCTCTCTAGTGAAAAAATACAATGGGATGGTTTAATGCAAATCTCTGGCCTTAGGCAATATGTCATTAAAGAAGAAATTAACTGTTCCAGAAGAGAACACAGACACCTTTGATCAAGATTTCATTAAAGTTACTTTGCACTACTTTTACAAGAAAATAGCCAAAAATTTAAATGAGCATGTTTCTTGGAAAATACAATGTGAGATACTTCCAGAACAAAAAGCATCAAATGCCCCTTTTGGGGTCTAATTTCTAAAATAAGAGTATGGGTTTTTAAGAGCTGAAAAACTCGGCATTGAATTCTAGCTCTACAACTAACTGATTACTTTCCCTCACAGTCTTACAACTTTCATTTTCCTATTTTGAAAATGAGGACATTCACATTTGCTTTAGCATATCCCGGGTTGTTATGAGGTGCTACTGAGATAGCATTAAAATAATTGTCATTGGTGTCCCAGGAAGAGGAAGCATGAGGAAGGAGTTTGACGCAGGGAATTCAGTACTCTGCAGGTTTGATGCAGGGAGCATTCTTGAGAACAACAGGATCATGCCTGGTAAAAATAACTGGAAAAACATCTTTGACTCTAAAAATGCAAAGTTTTGGGATATGACTAGAGAATTTAAAACACACCCCCCTCCCATTCCAAAAGCCTGGAATACGAAAGTATTTTAGACAGAAGTTACACCAATCTTTCTTACTAAGAAAGGAGTTCGTTTTAATGAGATATTCTCAGTCGTGATGTCATGCTTGCTGTCGTCCGCGTTAAGAGTGTATGGGTCTTAAACCTTGGCTGTTAATAAGCGGGAAACTTAGAATGTCAGAGCACCGGCTCAGGACAGCTGTTAGCCTCACAGAAAAAAATATTTACTGGCTTACGCAGCAATGTATACACAATGACTAATTTTTTAAATCCTGGGTCTCTCTCAACCTCTGGAAGATCCAGAGAGGAGCTATATACTCAGGAGGTTATTTATCCAAGTACTATTTTTCTTTTTTTTTTTTAACTTTATTTTGTATATTTAATCATCGAAAATATAAACAATTATAAACTAAAGAAAATACAGTTGAATAAAAACATACATTCTTCAAATTTAAAAAATGCTCTTCTAATAGGGTGTGTCTTTTGGGGACATCACATGCCACACTAATTCTTGAAAATGACACTTATTATTTCATTATTAAAAAGGATATAAAACTTAGGCATAGTGTGAAGGCTCCTCATTTACCTAAACGTTTTTTTATTAGAGAAGTTGTAGTTTTACAGAACCATCAAATATAATATACAGGAGTCCCATACACCATGCCACCACTAGCACCTTTCACTGGAGTGGAACATTTGTTACAATTAATGATGGCACTTTTTAATATAATTGTACAATTTTTAGGAGTAGTTGCCTTGTTACAATTGATAAAAGATTATTACAATAGCACTATTAATTACAATTCATAGTTAACACTAAATGTATTTTTTCCATATATCACCCTATTAAACACACCTTCAATTAGTGTCGTATATTTGTTATAATTCATGAAAGAACATTCTTGTACTTTTAACTGTAGTCCATCATCTACAATAGGGTTCACTGTGTTATGCAGTCCTGTGTTTGGTCTTTCAGTTTTATTTGAGTAACATATGTGACTTAGAGTCTCTCCCCTTTTAAGCACATTCACCTATATAATTCAGTGTTGATAATTACATTCACAATAATGTGCTACCATCACTACCATCCATTTACAAACCTTTGTAATCAACCTAAATAGAAATTTTGTCCAGATTATGCATCAACTCCTCATTATCCAGCCCCAATCTATCCTCTGGTAACACATATTCTAGATTCTAACTCTGTGAGTTTGATTAATATACTTAGTAATATCAGAGTGATCATACAATATTTGGACCTTTGTGTCAGCCTTTTTTCACTCAACATATGGTCCTCAAGGTTCATCCATGGTGCCACATGCATCAGGACTTCATCCTCTTTTATGGCTGAATAATATTTCATTGTATGTGTAAATACCACATTTTGTTTATCCATTCATCAGTTGATGATACTTGAGTTGCTTCCATCTTTTGATGATTATGAATAATGCCACTATGAACAAATATATGTGTACAAATATCTGTTCAAGTCCCTGCTTTCAATTCTGCTGAGTATAAACCTATTTACAGTAGTGGGATTCCTGGGTCATATGGTAATTCTATACTTAGCTCCCTGAGGAACTGTCAAAGTGTCTTCTACAGCACCTTCACCATTTTGCTTTCCAACCAGCAATCAATGAACATTCTTATTTCTCCACATCCTCTCCAACACTTGTAGTTTTCTGGGTTTTTAATACTATTCATTCTAGTGGATGTGAAATGATAGCTCACTGTGGTTTCAATTTGCATTTTCTTAATAGCTAGAGATGTTGAGCATCTTTTCATGTGCTTTTTAGTCATTTGTATATCTATATTCAATTTGTTTTAGTTTCCTAGTCTGTGGAAAACAATATTCCATGAAATAGATTGGCTTTTAACAATGGGAATTTATTAGCGTACAAGTTTAGAGTTTTGAGGGCATGAAAATGTCCAGATTAAGGCATCATCAAGATGGTGCTTTCTTCCTGAAGACCTACTGCCAGCACTCCTGGACTCTTCTGTAATATGGCAAAGCAATGGCGGTGTCTGCTGGCCTCTCCCTTCCCTTCTGGGTTTCATCACATTCAACTTCCTGGATTTCTGTCACTGTATTTATCCTGTTCATAAAGGATTACAGTAAAAAAATTATGACCCACCCTGGACAGTGCCTTAAGTGAAGCAACCTCATGTAAACCTTTGTACAATAGGTTCACACTCACAGAAACGGATTAGCTTTAGGAACATAGTGTTCCAGGGTACGCCCAGTTCCAAACCATCACACAAGTCTTTGTGCATTTTTAAACTGGGTTGTCTTTTTAATAAAGGGTGTAGTATTTCTTCATATATTCTTGATATTAAACCCTTATTAGGTATGTGGTTTTAAAATATTTTCTCCCATTGAGTAGGTTGTCTTTTTGTTGTAGATTTTTGGGGTCTTTCTTCATATAGGATCCTGTCATCTACAAAAAATCCTTTGAGGCACAAATGTTTTTAAATTTGAAGAGGGCACATTTATCTATTTTTTTTCATTGCTTATTCTTTGGGTGTAGTGTAAAAACAATTTCCTAATGCAAGAAACTGAAGATGCTTCCCAACATTTTCTTCTAGGAATTTTATAATCCTGGTTCTTATATTTAGTTCTTTGATCCATGTTGAATTCATTTCTGTCTATGATGTGGGGTAGATATTTCATGCTTTTGTGTGTGGCTATCCAATTCTCCATTACCATTTGTGGAGGAGACTATTCTTTTCCAATTGAGTGAATTTGGCAGCCTTATCAAAAATGAATTGGGGGAAGTGGTTGTGGCTCAAGTAATTGGGCTTCCATCTACAACATGGGAGGTCCACAGTTCAATTCCCAGGGCTTCCTGGTGAAAGCAAGCTGGCCTGTGTGGTGAGCTGGACTAAGTGGAAAGCTGGCCCATGCAGGGTGCTGGCCCACATGGTGAGCTGGCCCAAGCAGAGTGCTGGTCTGCATGGAAAGCTGGCCTGATTAGAAAGCTGGCACAGCAACATGATGCAACAAAAAGAGACACAGGGGAGAGAAAATAAGAGACACAGCAGGCCAGGGAGCTGAGGTGGCACAAGAGATTGAGCACCTCTCTCCCACTTCGGAAGGTCCCAGGATTGGTTTTCAGTGCCACCTAAAGAGAAAAACAGGCAGACACAGAACACGTAGCAAATGGACACAGAAAGCAGACAATGGCGGGGTATGGAATAAATAAATAAATCTTTAAAAAATAAAAAAAATGAATTGGCTATAACTATTTTTTTTAAACTACAGGAGTTGGAGAGAATGTGGAGAGAAAAGAATGCTTATTTCCTGTTGGTGGGACTGTAGAATGGTACAGCCACTGTGGAAGTCTGTTTGGCAGTTTCTAAGGAAGTTAGATATAGATCTACCATGTGACCCAGCAATTCCACTACTAGGTATATACCCAGAAGAACTGAGAGCAGTGACATTAACAGACATTGTCACACCAATGTTCATAGAGATATTGTTCACAATTGCCAAAATTAAAAACAACCTAGGTCTCCATCAACTGATTAAAAGTTGTTTGGAAATGTTTGGAAATTAATAGAAATGGTGAAAGTATATCTATCATAGGATTTTTAATTAGTAGTGCTAAAGTATGGGTATGATAGTGGTTTGTTTTTTTGTTGTTGTTTTTTTAAATGAAAATGCTCTAATATTGATTGAAGTGATGAATGCACTACTCTGTGATTATACCAAATGCCATTGATTGCACACTTTAGCTAAATTAATATGGTTTATGAACAAAAATAATAATAATAGGTGGGTTGAGGATAAAATACACCAAACGGCAGTATGGGATTATTTCATGAATCCCCAAAAGAGAAAGATTACGGTTGTAAACTGTTCCTCTGGGTGTGATACCTTTTGATTGCATTAAATTCAGCTGATGGGCCTTTGATTAGATTACACATTAATATTGCTTTAGGGCTTTTGATCCAGCTATGTCAGGAAGGCATGATTCAGGTTGGGTCACTGCCCCCTTGCTGGGTCTGGAGCGGAAGGCAGAGACCAGGCAGAGATTGCCCACCATCTTGCTTCTCGTGGCAGCTGACTTCCTTGAGAAAGCACTCTTATGGTGCCTCAACTTGGACTTTTCACAGCCTTGGAACTGTAAGCTTTTACCTAAATAAATCTCCTTTGTAAAAGCCAACAGATCTCTGGTACTTTGCATCAGCAGCCATTTGGCAAACTAATACATGGATTATAGTTAGTAGTAATACTTTGATGATACTCTTTCATAATTTGTTACAAATGTTTCACAATGCAAGGTATTTGTGGTGGGGTAATGTATGGGAGTCCTGTATGATGTTATGCATGTTTTATTTGTAAGGTCACAACTTTTGCTATACATTTATTGTTTATGTATGTTCATGTATGAATTTTTCAATAAATTGTTTTTAAAATGAAAAAAAAAAAAGCCAATTGGTCATAGATGTGAGTGTCAATTTCTGAACTGCCAATTCAATTCATTGTCAATATATCTATCCCTGTGCCAGTACCAATCTCTGTTTCAACCACCATAGATTTATATAATATGTTTAAAGTCAGGAGCCATGAATCTTCCAGTTTCATTTTTCTTTATCAAGATGCTTTTGACTATTACATCCTCTTAACCTTCCAAATAAATTTGATCATTTTCTTTTCCATCTCTATAAAGTAAGCTGTTGGAATTTTGATTAGGATTGTGCTGAATCTATAAATCAATTTTGTTAGAATTGATTTTTAATGATATTTAATCTTCCAACCCATTAATACAGAATGTCCTTCCCATTTTAGGTTTTCATTTATTTCTTTTAGCAATTTTTTTGGTAATATTGTTTTGTAATATTCTGTGTACAAGTGTTTTACATCTTTGGTTAACATTTTTCCTACATATTGATTCTTTTGTTGCCATTGTAAATGGAATTTTTAAAAAATTTCTTCTTCTGATTGTTTATTGCTTGTGTATAGAAACACTATTGATTTTTGCATGTTGATTTTGTACCCATGCTCTTTGCTGAAGATGTTCATTAGCTCAAGTAGCTTTTTTTGTGAATTTTGGGGGGTGTAATACATGTGAGATCATGTCATCTGCAAATAGTGAAAATTTACTTCTTCCTTTCTAATTCGGATACTTTTTTTTCCTTTTCTTGACTAACTGCTCTAATGAGAACTTCCAATACAATGTTGAATAACAGTGGTGACAGTGGTCATCCATATCTCGTTCGAGGTATTAGACGGAAAACTTGTCTTTCACCATTGAGTATGTTAGCTATGGGTTTTTCATATATACCTTTTATCATGTTGATTAAAAATACTCCTATTTTTAAGAGTTTTTATCAAGAAAGGATGCCGGGATTTTTTCACATGCCTTTTCTACATCAATCAAGGTGATCATGTAGTTCTTTCCCTTCATTTGTTTATGTGGTGCATAACATTAATTATTTTACTTGTGTTGAATCACCCTTGTATACCTGGAATAAAAGCCACTTGATCATGGTGCATAATTCTTTTAATGAGGTGTTGGATTTGATTTGCAAGTATTTTGTTGAGGATTTTTGCATCTCTATTTATTTATATTAGAGAGATTAGTGTGTAATTTTCTTTTCTTGTAGTATCTTTATCTGGCTTTAGTATTAGGTGATGTTGGTTTCATAGAATGAGTTAGGTAGTGTTCCCTTTACTTCAGTTTTTGAAAGAGTTTGAGAAGGACAGGTATTGACTCTTCTTGAGAGGATTGGTAGAATTCATCTGTGAAGCCATCTCAATGGGTTTTTCTTTGTTGGAGAGTTTTTGATGACTGATTCAATCTCTTTACCTATAATTGGTCTGTTGAGGTCTTCAATTTCTTCTACAGTCAGTGTAGTTTGTTAGTGGTATGGAGGACCTTACTTTCTCTTTCAACCATTACCATACCCATATATTAGCACTGCTAGTTACAAACACTATGATGTGCTTTCACCATTTCTATTCATTTCCAAAGGTTTACAAACTTTTTTTTTACCAACTCTGCACAGCTTTGCATTTTCTAACCTAATTCTGTTTTATAGTGACCTATATTATTAACACCACAAGTTTACTCAATATATTTAATTCATAATAGAACAATCATACAATATTTGTCCTTTTGTGTCTGACTTGCTTCACACAACATAATTTCCTCCAGTTTCATCTATGTTGTCATGTGCTTCATGACTGTTAGAGATGTGCAATAATTAACAAGCCATAGCTCAGTTCCCACTGATATGCACTGGGGAAAGCTAACCCCCTCCCCCATAAGCCTATGAGTCTAAGGGCATGGCACTTCCCCCAAAGGTTAAACTAAGAAGCCCCAGTAGAGATGGAAGTAAAGGGAGATGGAAACCTTCACTATCTACATATCAGAGGGAGATGGAAACCTTCAGTACCTGCATATCAAAGGGAGATAAAGAAACCCTTTACTCCCTACAGATCAAAGAAAAACCCACCCCTCCAGTGTTCCAAGAACACCTAACACCTTAACCTACTACCCTCTAGTCATACAAGGGAAATTTTTCACCTCTAGGGCTTCCAATTAGCCCCTGAACCGTCACTCGGACCCTTGACCCCTCCCACTGACTATTATTTCTCCACCTGGGAAACTTCTGTATAAATTCAAATCCACCCCTTCCAGAAGTGGACTGAAGTCTCTCTTCAGACTCCCTCCATTGGGAGAGCTTCTCAATAAATTCTCTGCCTGTGGTCATATCAGTCTCCATGTCCCAGGGAGCACCTTTTTTCTCCAACAATGACTTCATTTTGTCTTACAGCTGAATAATATTCCATCATCTGTATATACCATTCATCAGTTGATGGACATCTGAGTTGTTTCCATCTTTTGGCAATTATGAATAATGCCACTATGATAATGTAGACATCAGTGTGAAGATGTCTGTTCATATATTTGCTCACAGTTCTTCTGGGAATATACCTAGTAGTTGTCTTGCCTATCACATATCATATTTATACCTAAATTCCTCAGGAACCACCAAACAGACTTCCACAGCAACTGTACCACTCTATATTCCCACCAAAAGTTAATAAGCACTCATTTTTCTCCACATCCTCTCCAACACCCGTAATTTTCTGTTTTAATATTTTTATTAGTGGCCATTCTTATGGGTATGCATGATATTCATTGTAGCTTTGGATTGCATTTCCCTAACAGCTAGTAAAGTGATTTCCCCCCCTGCCATTTGTATTTCTTCTTTAGACATAGGTCTATTCAAGTCTTTTGCACATTAAAAAATCTGGTCATTTGTCTTTTTATTGTTGAGTGAAGTATCTCTTTATATATCATAGATAATAAACTCTTGAAAGATGTGATCTTTTCAAATATTTTCTCCCATAGAGTAGGCTCCTTTCTACCCTCTTCACAAAGCTCTTTGAGGTGCAAAAGTGTTCAGTTTTGAGGAGGTCCTATTTATCTATTTTTCCTTTTGTTGCTTGTGCTTGGGTGTAAGGTTTAAGAGACTGCCATCTACCACAAGCTTGAAGATGTTTTCCTATATTATCTTCTAGAAGTGTTATGCTCCTGGTTTTTATGTTTAGGTCTTTGATCCATTTTGAGTTGATTCTTGTATAGGAAGGGAGATGGGAGTCCTCTTTCATTCTTTTGGTTATGGATATCCAGTTCTCCCAGCAACATTTGTTGAAGAGATGGTTCTGTTCCAGTAAAGTAGACTTGGTAGGTTTATCAAAATGAGTTGACCATAGAGTTATTTCTGACCTTAAACTCAAACCCACTGATCAATTTTCTATTTTTATGACTTGGTGTTTTGACCACAGTAGATTTATATTATGCTCCATGGTCAGGAAGTACGAGTTGTTCAATTTCACATTCTTCTTTATGATGTTTTTAGCTGTTAGGGGCCCCTTTCTCTTCCAAATAAATTTGGTAATTGAAATTTCTATTTCCATGAAGTAGGCTATTGGAATTTTTATTGGGATGGCATTAAATCTATAAATCTGTTTGAGGAAAATTGACATCTTCACAATATTTATCTTGGAGATCACAGACACAGAATGTCTTTCCATTTGTTTTGGTCTTCTTTGATTTCTTTTTGCAGTGTTTTTGTAGTTTTCTGAATACAGTTCCTTTACATCCCTATCTAAATTAACTCCTGATTTGAACCTGTAGTTAGTACTAGAGTTGATAGTTGTATGTCCATGAGACTTAAATATTTGGGCTGTCCATGTTCTAGCTGAGCTCTGAATCTCAACAAACTAGTAACACCTATTCTCCAATTCATTGGACTCATCCAGGACAACTAACGAGGAGAAAATGACTGACAACAACCATCTCAAGGAACAGAAAGAGGGGAAATGGACTTGGCCCAATGGTTAGGGCGTCCGTCTACCACATGGGAGGTCTGCTGTTCAAACCCCAGGCCTCCTTGACCCGTGTGGAGCTGGCCCCCATGCGCAGTGCTGATGCGCGCAAGGAGTGCCCTGCCACACAAGGGTGTCCCCCGCGTAGGGGAGCCCCACGCGCAAGGAATGCGCCCCATAAGGAGAGCCGCCCAGCGTGAAAGAAAGTGCAGCCTGCCTAGGAATGGCACCGCCCACACTTCCCGTACTGCTGACGACAACAGAAGCGGACAAAAGAAACAAGACGCAGCAAATAGACACAGAGAACAGACAACCAGGGGAGGGGGGGAATTAAATAAATAAATAAATCTTTTAAAAAAAAAAAAGGAACAGAAAGAGTTTGCAACTGCAAGCAAGAAAGTCCCATCCATTTGCCCCTGGGGACCTAAGACCCTCTCAGTTAGACTTAGAGAAGGTAGAGTTAGAGAAGGCATCACCATTCCAGAATCCTCAGGATTTGGGAATGGATGATGGATTAGAGTAGACTTACAGTTGTTCCACTGTAGACTTATTATGATCCTAGCAATGGAAGAATTTTATCATGGATGTAGAGGCAGTGGCCACTGGAAGTTCTGAGGGAAGGGTGAAGGAAAAATAGATGTAATATGGGGGCATTTTAGGGACTTGGGAATTATCCTGAATGACATATCAATGACAGATACAGGTATTATATATTTTGTCATAACTTACAAAAGTGTGCAGGATAGAGTATAAACTATAATGTAAATTTAATCCACACTTACCGGCAATGCTCCAGATGTGTTCATCAATTGTGACAAACATACCACACTAATGAAGGATGTTGCTGATGTGGGAGGACTAGAGAGTGGAGCATATGGGAATCCCCTATATTTTTTGTGTAGTGTTTATGTAATCTAAGTTTCTTTAAAAAAAAAAAAAGTGTGTAAAAAAATAAATTAACTCCTGGATATTTGAGGGTTTTTGTTTTTGTTTTTGCTATTATAAATGGATTTTTTCTTCATTTTGTCCTCAGGTAGTTCATTATAGACAATATAGAAATACTGGTTTTTGAATGTTGATCTTGTATCCTGCCACATTGACAAACTAATTTATTAGCTCCAGTAGCTTTGTTGTAGGCATTTTGGAATTTTCTAAATATAAGATCATGTCATCTGTGAAGAGAAAATAGAATTTTACTTCTTGGTTTCCAATTTGGATGCCTTTTATTACTTTTTCTTGCCTATTTGCTCTTGCTGAATTTCTAGCACAAAGTTGAATAACAGTGGTGACCTTGGGCATCCTTTTCTTGTTCCTAATCTTAGAGGGAAAATTCTCAATCTTTCCACATTGAGTATGATGTTGGCTATGGTTTTTCATATATGCCCTTTTTTATGTTGAGGAACTTTCTTCCTATTCCTATCTTTTGCAGTGTTTTTTATTATGACAGTATGCTAGATTTTGTCAAGTACCTTTTTTGCATGAATCAAGATGATCATGTGCTTTTTAATTCTTTTTTCTTTTCAAACTATTATTTTCTTTACTTTTAAAGAAGATTTAGATTACACTATGTTACATAAAAAATATAAAGGATTCCTATATGCTCCACTCCCTCCCCCTCCTAAACTTCCTTACATCAATATCCCTTGTCAGCTGACAGGAAGGTGAGAATGGTCAACCACCACACCAAGAAACCGAGAGTGTCTACAACTTTAAGCAGGAGAATTGCATCTACCAGCCATATGGGATCTAAGCCCCATCTCGATTTAGAGGTGGAGTGGACATCACCATCCCAGGGTCCACAGGATGGAGGAAGATAATATGGATTGGAGTGGACTGGCTGGTATTCTACTATAGAACTGTTGTGATCTAGCAATGGAAGAAATTGTGTCATTGATGTGGAGACAGTGGCCATGGGAGTTGATGGGGCAGGGAAAGGGAGGAAGAGGTGTGATATGGGACATTTTCGGGACTTGGAGTTGTCCTGAATGATATTGCAGGGACAGATGCAGGGCATTGTATATCCTGCCATAACCCGCTGAGTGGACTGGGGAGAGTGTGAACTACAGTGTAAACTACGGTCCATGTGATGTGGCAGTGCTCCAGGGCGTATTCACCAAATGCAATGAATGTGTCACAGTGTGAAAGGGTTGCTGATGTGGAGGAGCTGGGGGCGGGGGAGTGGTGGGGAGTGAGGTATATGGGAACCTCTTATGTTTTTTAATGTAACATTTTGTGTGATCTATTTATCTTTTAAAAAACACAATAAATAAAAAGAAAAAAAGAAGACTTAGATTACATAATCTTACATAAAAAATATAAGGGATTCCTATATGCCCCATTCCCTCCCCCTCCCAAACTTTCTTACGTCAACATCCTTCATTAGTGTAGTATATTTATTACAATTGATGAACCCATATTGAAGCATTGCTACTAGCCATGGATTATAGTTTACACTTCATCCCGCACAATTTTATAGGTTATGAAAGAATAACAATGTAATAACAGATACAATGACCTGTATCTGTCACTGCAGTGTCATGCAGGACAACTCTGGTGTCCTGAAAATGACCCCGTATTACACCTATTCTTCTGTCTTCTATCCCTCAGAACCTCTGGTAGCCACTGCCTTTATATCAAAGATAAGAGTTCCTCCATTCCTAGAATAATAATAAGCCTATAGTAGAATAATAATAAGTTTACTTTAGTCCATTGTTCATTCCCCAATTTTGAGGATTTGGAGATGGTGATGATGTATTTTTTTATCCTTTGGTCTGTTAATGTGGTATATTATGTTTATTGATTTTCTTATGTTGAACTATTCTTGCATACCAGGAATAAAATCTACTTGAATGCAAAGTATAATTCTTTTAATTTGTTGTTGTATTTTATTGGCAAGTATTTTGTTGAGAACTTTTGCATCTACATTGACTAGAGAAATCTGTATGTAATATTTTTCCTTTGTAATATCTTTACCTGGCTTTGGTATTAGGGTGATGTTGGCTTCATAAAATATTTTGGGTAATTTTCCCTCCTCTTCAATTTTTGGAAGAATTTAAAGGGAACTGGTATTAATTCTTCTTGAAATGTTTGGTAGAATTCACCTGTGAAGACATCTGGTCCTGAATTTTTTTTGGTTTTTGGGTTTTTGGGGGGAAGATTTTTGATGACTGATTCAATATCTTTGATTGTGATTGGTTTGTTGAGTTCTTGTACTTCTTATAGAGTCAATATAGGTTGTTCATGAATTTCTAGGAATTTGTCCATTTCATCTAGGTTGTCTTATCTGTGTACAGCTTTTTGTAATAACCTCTTCTGAACCTTTTTGTTTCTGTAGGGTCAGTTGTAATGTCTGCCCTTTCATTCCTGATTTTATTTGTATCTTCTCTCTTTTCTTGTTGTTAGTCTAGCTACAAGTTTTTGAATTTTATTGATTTTCTCAAAGAGTCAACTTTTGGATTTGTTGATTTTCTCTATTGCTTTTTTTGTTCTCAATTTCATTTATTTCTGCTCTAATCTTTGTTATTTCTTTCTTCTTGCTTGCTTTGGAATTGGCTTGCTATTCTTTTTCTAACTCCCTCAAATTTTCAGTTAGGTCTTCATTTTCTGCTTTTCCTTCTTTTAAATATAGGTGCTTAGGGTATAAATTTACCCCTTAGCACTGCCTTCACTGTACCCCATAAGTTTTGATAAGTTATTTTCTTGTTTTCATTCATCTCAAGATATTTTTTAATTTTGCTTGCAATTTCTTCTTTGACCCACAGACTGTTTAGAACTGTGTTATTTAACCTCCAAATATTTGTGAATTTTATCACTTTCCCACCTGTTTTTTATTTCCAGCTTCATTCTGTTACGATCAGAGAAAGTGCTTTGTGTGCTTTCTATCATTTCAATTTATTGAGTCCTGTTTTGTAAACTCTCCTCCCTTGGCTGGCCACATCCACCCTCTTTCCCAGGTTGGAATTAAATTTCTACTCAGTAACTGTTCAAGTCAATAGGAAGGGTGTTTGAGGAGGCAGCTCCCAGGAAAACAATGTCACAGCTCTGCCAAGCTTGGATGGTCATGACCCATGGGATGCTGCAGACCAACTGGCCAAAGGCCCAATCAGCCATAGGCTGAGTCCCTCCCTCTCCACTTTCCAGAGTAAATGGACCCCTTTGATGCCCTCATTCCAAGGCCGTCAGCCAGGGTCCAGAGGACCCACTGCTATCTCCTCCAGGGGTGGGAGTATGGACACCAGCAGCTGAGCTTGCAGCTTTACTCATGGATCTTACCTGCCAAGTTCCCATTTCTTTGGCCCTCTCTCTACTGAGTGGTATCCCACCTTCCTCTGGTGTCCTAAACAATAGAGGATATTTCTGGCCAGCTTCTGCCTGTCCTCTAGCTATTTTCCTGGGAGAGTAGTGAGTCCTGAACTGACCTAATCCTCCACCTTCCTGGAAGTCCTCTTTGTCTCTTATAACAGCTTTTGACTTAAAGTTTATTTTGTCTGACTTAAAGCTTATTTTGTCTATCCTCTTTGTCTCTTACAACAGCTTTTGACTTAAAGTTTATTTTGTCTGCTATTAATATAGCTACACTACCTCTTTTATTGTTGCTATTTGCATGGAATATCTTTTTTCCAAACTTCCACTTTCAACCTACTTTTTCTTTGGGTCTAAGGCAGGGGTTCTTAACCTTTTTTGTTTCATGGATCCCTTTTTGCCAGTCGGGTGAAAACCATGAATCCTTATTAAGTCCACACTATACTGTTATCTAATAAATATACCACACCCATGCCAACACATCTCCACAAGAATAATGGTTTTTTAAATTTTCAATTCAAGCTCATGGACCCCTTAAAATCTCAAGGGGTCTGTGGACCCCTGGTTAAGAACTACTGGTCTAAGGTGCATCTCCTGCAAACAATAAATAGTTGCATCATGCTTTTCATTCATTCTTCCAATCTCTGTATTTTGATTGGGGAATTTTCACCATTAATATTCAGTGCTATTGCTGTAAAGGCAGGACTTGCTTCAGTCATTTTGTCCTTTGGTTTTTATCTTATCTTCTCTTGTCTTATCTATTTTGTGTGTCTCCTCTACTGTGAGCTACTTTATTATGTAGAGTTGATCTTTTGTGATATATCTGACCGGTCCCTATCTCATTTGTGTTTTTCTGTATAATTGTAAAATACTTTCTTTTTCGTTACCCTAGTGTCTATATTGTACAAACTGTATCTATAATATATTAATTTGAAAAGAGCCCTATTTAGCTTCAATAGCACATGATTTTTGCACTCATATCCCTTAGTGTCCCTTCTTTATGTTTTTGTCCCACTTTACCACTTCATAGTTTGCATGTCCATTATCAGGAAATAGGCCTTTTTCTTGTTCAATTTTATTCTGACTCTTATAGTTATGAAAGAGTAGAGTTGTGTATTGAGGATACAATACCATTGAGTTTTACATTTACACTTTGGTTACCCTGATAATCTTCATTTCTTTACACTTCTCCAAGCCACTTCTTTCTTTCCTTTCAACCTGCAGAACTCCTTTCAGTAAATGTTGTAGTGCAGGTCTTTTGTTGATGAACACTCTCAGTTTCTGTTCATCCCTCATTTTTTTTAAAAGATTTATTTTATTGCTCTCTCCTTCCCCCCCTCTCCCCCCCCCCCCCCCCATTGTCTGCACTCTGTGTCCATTCACTGGGAGTTCTTCTGCATCCACTTGCATTATCAGGCAGCACCTGGAAACTGCCTCTCTTTTTGTTGTATCATCTTGCTGTGTCAGCTCTCCGTGTGTGCAGTGCCAAACCCTCATGGGCAGGCTGTGCTTTTTTCACTTGGGGTGGCTCTCCTTGTGGGGCGCTCTCCTTGTGTGGGGGGCATCCCTATGTGGGGGCATCCCTGCATGGCATGGCACTCCTTGCACGTGGCAGCACTGAGCATGGGCCAGCTCACCACACGGGTCAGGAGGCCCTGGGGATCGAACACTGGACCCTCCATGTGGTAGGCACTCTATCAGTTGAGCCATGTCCACTTCCCAGCTCTCCCTCATTTTAAGCACAGTTTGTCAGATAAAGAAATTTGGCCTGCAATTTTTCTCTCTCATCACCTTAAATACATCATACAGCTGCCATCTCACCTCTGTGGTTTTCTGTGGGAAATGGGCTCTTAGTCTTGTTGAGGACCCCTTGATTGTGATGAATCCTTTACTCTTGCTGCCTTCAGAATTCTCTTTTTACCTTTGCCATTTCACATTCTGGTTAGCTTCTGTCTCTGAGTAAGTCTACTAGGATTTATTCTGTTTGGAGTATGTTGTACTTTTTGGACATGTACATTTATGTCTTTCCTAAGAGTTGGGGAATTTTCAGTCATTATTTCCTCCTTTTCCTTTTCTTCTCTTCTGTGATACCCATGATGCATATGTTTGTGTGCTTTCTGTTGTCACTCAAATCTTTGAGACAATACTCAATTTTTTCCTGTTCTTTTTTCTATCTGTTCTTCTTACTGTATAATTTTTATTGCCCCTTCTTCTAGTTTGCTGATTCTATACCTATAGTGTATTTTTAATCTCTGTTATTGTGCCTTTCATCCCCATAACTTCTGTTATGTTTCTTTTAATACTTTCAGTTTCTTCGTTATGCTCACACATTGTCTTCCTAATATTTTTTTCTTCTTTATGTATGTGTTCTTTCATCTTCTAGAATTGATTGATGTGATTTGTTTCAATGTCTTTGATTAGTTGTTCCAAATTTTCTCTTCTCTGAGCTTTTAATTTGTCCTGTTGACTGAGCCATTTCTTCCTATTACTTAGTATGGCTTGTAATTTTTTGCTGATGTCTAGGCATTTGATTATCTTGGTGACTTAATTCTGAAGATTAATTTCTCTCTCTTGTTTGGGTTTTGTTGTGGATTGGTGTTGTGGTTTGGCTTTTTTTTTAAATCCTCGGTCCAACTTATTCTGGAACTTTAGTATAGCCCATTTTTAACTGATCAGCTTTTCTCAGTTCTTTTTCCTCTGATTCTTTCCCTTGTTTTGTGGTACAATTTTTAAGATTGCTCTTTTTATGTAATTGTTACACCTCCAGTAGTAAACTTTTTCCTCTGTTTCTTTTCAGAAAATTTTAATCTGTTCTGTTTGTTTTTGTGCAGAGATTTTTCCTGTGCTCCTGTATTCATTTAAATTCCCTCTGTCTAGCAGTTTTCCTTATACTTTAATGTTCTGGGATCTTCATGTCTTATAGTGGTTCAATTTGAGCCCCACGTTTTTTGTGTGATGCTTTTCTGCCTCTGGTTTCTTCCTATTATGACATTCTGCCCCATGGGACCAGAAAAGATCAATCCAGAAAGGTGAGTCACTCCGGAAAAGTTTGTTCATCCTTTCCATGGTCCTGCTGATAGTAACTAGATTGAGTGAGTGCACCACTTTGCACATGTTGCTGTGTCTATCTTTGTCACCCCCCTAGGGTCCCTATTGTATGCAGCACTCCTCAGTGGCTTGTATTCAGCCCTGGGTCTCCAGACTCGGATCACTGTGCCTAAATATGCATGCATTCTGACTTTCTTCCGTAAGTGGCTTTGTAGTCTATATCTCCAGTGGGAAGGAAGCATCCTGGCTGCTGTTTTCTGTCATTTCTCTATTTCTTCTGCCCCTTTCTCTCATTCTTCGCCTCTGGTAAGACTTTAATGCATGTATTGGTATGTTTAAAGATGTCTCAGAGGTGTCTTAGACTATTTTTATTTTTCATAATTCTTTCTTTATTTCTGCTCCTTAGCATGACTCATTTCAAGTGTCTTGTCTTCAAGTTCACTGATTTTTTCTTCTGCCAGCTCCAATCTGCTCTAAACTCCTCTGGGAATTTTTCATTTCAGTAAATTTGGTCTTTAATTCCAGTAGTTCTGTTTTGTTCTTTTTTAAAAAATTCTCTTTATTAATATTATCATATTTCTCATTCTTTATTTTCCTGATATCCTTAGTTCTTTCTCTGTATTTTCCTTCACCCTGTGCACATTTTTAAGTTCATTACTTTAAGTCTTTGCTCACTATGCCCTTCTTTGTTGGTGTTTTCTGTATTTTTATGCTCTGCTTTTGGATTGGCCATCGTTTCCTGTTTCTTTACCTTGTACTCTGTTTTACACTCTATTTTAATGCTTTATAATGTTAACTCTAGGAGTCATTCTCTGAAATGTCTGTTACTTGATTTTTAACCAGCTGGTGACTAGACAGAATTTTTCTTGAGCTTAAACCCTCCTATAAGGATGGTTTCCTCACTAAGAATGTGGTATGCTGGGGTTTCCCAGATTTTCTGGGCATGTATGTTTTCCTGGGCTTTTGATTTTTGGTTGTTTTAGAGTTGCCCTGTTTACGGGAGTTTGGTTGTCCCCTGTTTCCCAGGAGGCAAATTGTCCTCTTCCAGGTGTTTGAAGCCGACAAGACTTTGCCCCAGATTTTCCACCTCTATAGATTCTTGCACTTTTTGTTTTCTCAAGTTGTTTTTACCTGGAGAGAAAATTCTGTGGGAAGAGTCATGCCAGAGAGGACATTCCTAAGTCAATCTTTCCCATCCAATACAGGACCAGGGACCTAGGAAAGGGGCACATACTGGCTCCAAAGTGCCCTGGGCTGGGGTTCAGGAAGGGCATCAAGAGCTTCTTCCATGACTCCTGAAAGCTGATCTTTCTTTGCCTGCCCAACAAGTACAATCCTTCAACAAACTGTCCTCAGTGGTCCTGAGGAATTGTAACACCTTCAACTCTTCTCTGCCATTCTCTGCGGTGGGTTGAGATAATGGCCACCCTCAGAGCCAGGTCCCCAGTGATTCAAAGTTGTTCATTGAAAGCTGTGATCATTAATCAGCCATGCCCATCCCTGGACTGAGGGAAGAGGATTTTTATGCCCCTTTCTGTCACCAGTGAGCTATCCAGGGCCTGGACCCTACAAGAGCCTGCCACAAGATTGAGAGATGGGTGCTAGTAGCTACCATGCTAAGAGAATTTACTGTTCTTTACCATAATTTAACAGCCTTTTCCTCCTGCTTTTCCCTGGATGTTATATAGAATTCATCTGGCCTCCAACTAATGGTTGTTTCAGGTAGTTCTTCTGTTTCATATTTCTTCTGGTTAAAAGACTGAGAGCTGAAATTCCCTTCTCTGTCTTCTTCCCACAGTCCTTTTCCCCAATAAATTGCTTTAGCAAATAATTTACATCTTTGTGAGAGTTCTTTCTTTTTCTGTAAGAACATGAATTTACATGGAGCCATTCCCAGATACATGATTGTTTTCTCTCTTGAGATGTTTTTTGGGTCTCAATAGACAAAGCATCTTTCTGAATATGGCTTTGTTGTTATCTCAATTTGATTTTCATTTGTTGTTGATTTATTGTGAGCACTCACAACCCCAGATAGAGGTATAGCCAGTGCTTATGTGAAACTCCTGTGACCATTTGCATCATGTGTCTGGACTATTGAATCATATAAGCAAGACCTATTACTGGGTTTGTAGGCACATATTTGAAAGTTTTGCAAAATCTTTGCTGTGGGAGTTCAGTTGGAATCATGATGTCAATATTACACTTGTCTCACACTTATATATATAGGCTAGGGATGATCAAGGAATGCAATGTTTTTGGAACAAAACTCTTAAGTACTCTAAATCCAGAAAGTCATCTTCCCTGATCAATGGTTTTAACTGTATAAATCGGTCTCATTAAGATTGATCACTGAGGTCCATAACATTGCAAAAGGCAGAAGCTGCACACCCTTGAGGACATGTCCAAACTTTGACTGTGTCTTACGCATCTTCTCTTAGTGTTCTATTTTGCCCTAGCATTGTGGCTTATGCTTATTTTCATTCACGGGATATTTTACCTGTGTCTTTCAGGTAAAATCTGTGCAGTGAACCATCCTTAATAAGAGGTGAATGATTTATTTTTACCAATCTGTTGCATGCTGAAACTTCAGCTACTGAATCCAATCTCTTGGGCATCTAACTCATCTTGAATGTCATTATTATAGTGTTTTCTGAGTGTGTGTCAGTTTATGATTTTCTCTTAAAGAAACCTTAACTTACTTTCTGAAATGCATATAATTTTGATTTGATGAAGTTTCCACTTCCATGTTTATGTCCAAGTGAAGACTCAATTAATATCAATAAATAGAAGATTCCCAATTTAATCTCAAATAAATTAACTGATTTCAGTTTCTTCTGGTTCAATGTTGAATTTCCAACTGAGGCATCCAGGAATATGTAAAAGAAAATGTGTGAGAATGAAAAAAATCTTCTGCATGACACACAGGACTGGATACATGGATGACTAAAATGGTAGCAGATTGACAGCCCCTAAATATGATACCGCTTCATTATCTTACCCTTTATGGAAAGACCTTGTGTTATTTAAGGCAGTTGGTGATCAAATATCATACAGGCCAATTGAGTCAAGTGTTCAGACAAAATGTGTCCCTATATAGCTTTATGTTCTCAAACTGTCTTTAGCAAATAGTTAACATCTGTATGAGAATAACTTCTTTTTTCTGTAATTACATAAAAATTACATGGAGACATTTCTGGATTAAGGGTTACCTCCACTACTGAGATATTTTTGTCTCTGAATAAGTGAACAATCTTACTGACCCCAAACTTGTTCTCTCAAGCTTGTTTTGTGTAGTTTTTCATGCATTTTGAATACTGAGAACCCTGCATAGGGGCATTTCCAGTGTTTCTGTGAAATCCTATTATGAGTAAGTAGGTATGAGTCTGAAAAACTGCAGCAAATATGTACAGTATATTATTGTATTTGTGGACTCATATTTTGAATATTATGCAAAATCTCTATTAGGAGAGTTCAGTTCAACTCAACAAGTCAATATTACATTTGTCTCACACATGTGCATATAGGCTAGGGAAGGTCTTGTGATGACCTGGTTTTATATAAAAATGAAGCAAATATATTCCAAATTAAGAAACCTGACATGTTGTCCACTTTATGTTCACTGATTAATGGTCTCAATCATATTAATGACTTTTATTAGAAGAGTGACCAAGGAAGTCCACAGTAATATTTGACCTACAGAGAAGAGCAACCACAAAGCTCTTCAGGGAAGATAGAGTTCGTCTCACTAATTGATTCTTCACTGTCCTGGGGAAAGGTGTGTCCTCTGGACATTCCCGGGGTGGGTGAGCAGGTCTTAATGATAAATCCACTCTAGCACCCAAACCGTCTGAGCCTTTGGATTACCTCGTCTGCATTATACTGTGGTAGAGAAATAGGGTGTGTGTGGTATCGAAGGCCAGGACACGAGAGCACCGAGAAGGAAGTTGGTTTATTTCGACCAGCCGGGCGCGGCGGACTCTTGTCCTAATAAAAACCGAGCCCCGAATAGCCTTTTTCAGACCCGTTTATACAGAGGATATAGGATTAGGGAGACAAACGGTGATGGTATGCAAACAGACCTTTGGTTAGGTTCTTCAGTGTTTGATCTTAGTATCAGATAGGTTATTTCCTCCAGGTGAGTTACATATTCCCCACATCCAAGCCAGCTTGGATTTAGCAGATCTTCCACATTCCGTCTGGAGGCAACCTTGAATACACATTCAGTCTTACATCCTTTCTAAACATTCAAAGACTGTAGGGCCTATATTATTTATTTGGCCATTTTGGGGACTAGGTACACTTGGAAACAATTTTGAATTTATGCACAGGCTATATCAATACCAGGGAAGTTCTGGCATTTTGACCTCAGGTAATGTAGGCAAGCTTTTTGGCCCATGTGTCAGCCAACCACTCAAACAAACATTAGAGTACTTTCTGACTCCTTGAGCTACAACTTTGGATTCAAAATTTATGCTTAGTGGGTCCACATCAATAAACTCAGCCTGACCCAACTTTATATACCTGTCGCCATTATCCCCACACCCTTAACATCTATTCCTGCATATATTCCACTAATTTCTGTCGATTTAAATGGGACATGTCATGCAGTTCTTTTAGAGTAGAGTGTACCTCATCATGGGTCACACTTTGCACCTCACTTTCAGAGGCTAGTTGGGACATCAGGCTAGTTATAGGCCTAGAAGGAAAGAGGGGTCATGAGAAGAATTAAAGATGTTGTGCAAGCCAACTATTTCAGGGCATTCCATTTCAGTTTCTTCTGGTGAAACAGGGATAACGTTTCATACAGAGGAGTGAGGGCTGTTAGCTACAGGGAGGTTGTTACAGATTTATCGGGCACAGTAGGGTTAATCCTTCTGCTGGAAGGTGGATGGAAGACTCCTCAGGTTAGGTGACAGGACTCCAGGGTAGAACAATGTGGGTTTATCTGGCAAAGACTTAGAAGAATTTAGGGTTTCAATGCCCCCTCCCACCATCATTATAAACCCATCTGTCCTCATTCCAATTTTAAGGATCCCATTCCTTTGCAATCAATGTCCTCATTTTAATAGCAGGCACCCTGCAATTTGGAAATTAATTTATGTTGTAATTCAGCCACTTGAACAATGAGACTCTGGGTCTTGATTTTAGAAATCTGAAGTCTACAGCTACACAAAATAAGATTTTCTTTCAGGGCCCATTAGAAACTCTCATGTCTCATGTGGCACTTAAGTTTCAAATTTGAAACCTTGAGCTCATCCCTTTGTTTTAACCTGTATCTAGTATATTTAGTTACAACCAGCCAACATCAATATAACTTTAACTCCACAAATCTCTTTTAAGATGTCAGAATCACTATCAACCATAGCCTTACTCTTATGAGCATTTGAGCAGCTGTATCAAGTGGTGATATTTTGCATATCTCTTCTGCCAATTCATGCCATGGACTATCAGTTTCATTTTGATAATTAGAAGTAGAGTCCTTAGTGTATTTGAAACTAATCAGATTAGAGAACCAATTCTAAAAACCCCAGAATCAATTCAGAAATCTCATCCTTAAGACTGTTTCTGAGATCCACTCCTGGTACCAAAGCTGTATGAGTTAGTTTTCTAGGGAAAAAGAACCAACAAGAGATAGCTGTAAATATTATGGGATTTTTATAAGGATTGTCTCACGTGACTGTGGGGATGCACAAGTCCAAATTCCATAGGACAGCCTGCAAGTTGGGAACGCCAATGAAGGTTTTTGATGAATTCCCTAGCAGAAGCTGGCTGGCTGAAGTAGGTATAGAAATTCTCCTTTCTGACTGCTGAAATATCACTTCTTGTAAAGCCTTCAACTGATTGGATGAGATTTCTCTCATTGTTAAACAAAATCTCTTCAGTTGCTTGTAGATGTGATCAGCAGTGCATGCAATTAACTTGTCCTCACAGTAATAATCAGGCCAGTTCTTGCTTGACCAAACAGCTGGACATAATAACCTGGCCAGGTTGACACATGAATATAACCCTCAGGCAGTTTGTGATATCTGGATGATTTTTTCTGAAGAGTAACCCCAAGAAAGAACTTGCGACTCCATTTTAAATCCCTTACCTATAGAAACTCTTTTGTTTTATTTCTTTATACAGTATCAATTTTTTCAATGATCTTTTTTTTCTGAAATCAATAAGTGATTGAATGAATCTAAGTTTTTTAAATCAATATTAACTTTAACCTGATAGAAATTAGAGTATAAGAGTGAAATTCCCAGAATTATGAATATTCTTCTGCATGAAACATACCATTATATAAATGGATAAGTAACTGGATAGCAGAATTTCACCCCTCAGATAACATGAGCCTTTAATCTCTTACCCCAACAGAACAAGTGTGGTATTACTTATGAGAGTTGACAATCAAATATTATAGAAACTAACTTCATTTTTTCACCACAAATGAGTCCCAATATGGCTTTATCATCTCAAATTTGATCAAGAAAGTTCTTGGTATCTGCATTTTAACCATTTGCTTTTGCTGAAATTATATGAAAATTACCTTGAGCCATTTCTATCCTGAGCTATTTTTTGGCTCCTAATAGACAAGGAAACTTAATGACTCCGAATTTTTTTCCCTTTGGGTAGTTGTAGGTGCATTGTGAACACTCACATCTCCAAATAGGAACACGTCAAGTGCTTTTATGAAATTCCTATAAATACACACCCCGTGTTTCAGGAAAATTGTACCGAATACATGCAGAATATTATTTGATTTGTAGGTTCAGATTTTGAAATTTTGCAAAATCTTATTTTGAGAATTCAGTTCAATTCACAATGTCACTATTACACTTGTCTCAGGATGACGACGGTGGGGGATGATCAAGGGATGACCTAGTTTATATTAAAACTTACCTAGCACACTCTAAATTCTGAAAACTGTGATATGCTCTTTATGTTTCCTGGTCAAGGATCTCTATCCTATAACCAGTGTCCACAACATTATAGAAGGTAGGATCAGCACACTCTTGAGAACACTGTTCAAGTTTTCATCTGTCTTACCCATATTCTCCTAGATGAGGACACTCTGAAAGTGAAGCTGTTGCTTCCTGGCCCTTTGGCGACTATATCACCACTCTCTAAAGCAATGAAATGGTGGAACTTTAATGCAATGCAGTCTGAGGATTTCAGGAAGGAGCCCCTGGTAAGCATTTGCATGTCAAAGGGAATGCATGCCCCAAAATATCACAGTCCTCTAGTCTCTTTCTCCTAAGGAAAGAGTGTGGTATAAATTATGACAGTTGGTAATCAAATATCATAGAGACCACCTGATTCAAGTGTTCAGGCAAAATGAGTCACAATATGACTTTATCTTCTCAAAATTTATTGAGCAAGATCTTGGCGTCTTCACGAGAACCATTTCCTTTTACCGAAACTACATGAAAATTGCACTGAGACATTTCTGGATCCAGAGCTCTTCTCTCTGGAGCTGTCTTTTGGGTCTGAATAGATGAAGAGTCTTTCTAATCCAACATTATTGCTCCTTTGATCTGGTTTTGGGTTGTTTTTTGGTGCACTGTGAAAAGTCAAACCCCAAAATAGTGGTATTTGGAGTATAGAAAGGGGCGATGTAAAATAACAGGTTCCCGCCAAACGGAGGATTCATTAGACCAGAGAATGACTTGGGCAAGTCCAGCCTGGCAAGCAAGTGAGCATGTATTAAAGAGCTTACATGAGGTCCTCGTCCTTGGCAGTGGGAGGTGAGGTGACACTCACCACAAAACAAGGGGGGCCTTTTTACAGTACACATCTACCTGCAGATGGTGAAGGAACACATGAGGAGGAACGTGATTTCTAAGGATTGCAGAGCTTTGGACATTATATATATATAACATATAACAAAGCATTCACATATTTATCAGTAGGGCAGAAGTTACATATTCACAGTAACTATGTAGAGACTTACTGATATGAGAGTAAACAAACAGTCCAAAGGAATGTTCCTACAGTGTTGTAAAAGGAAATGTCAAGCTTTTATGATGTGAGGGATACTGATTACCCACGAGTTCATAAACAACCATCTCCTGAGACTTGATTTTTTGTTGTTGTTCTTTAACTATTTAGGAATTGAATACTGCAGTTACTGGAAGGTGTAAAGAACTAGAAGGTTGGGAGAAAATGCAAAACCATATATGACACAAGGGGCATGGCAAGAGCTTATGTGAAATTCTTGTAAGTCCATACATAGACCATGTTTCAGGAAAATGGCACCAAATACAAGTGGAATATTATTCAATTTATAGGTCCATATTTTTTAAGGCTTACAAAAATCTCTATTATGAAAGTTCTATTAAATTCACAATGTCAATAATATAGTTGCCTCAGCCTTGTGTATGTAGGCTGGGAATGATCAAGGGATGACCAGTTTCGTATGAACAAACTCAGAAGTTCAACTTTAAAAACCTGAACGGTTCTCCACTTTGTGTTCATTGATCCAAGGTCTCAACCCTCTTAATTGTTCTGATTAAAAGAGTGATCATGGGGTTCCATGACATATAGATGCCAGGAGTAGCACAACCTGGAAAGCACTATTCAAACTTTTACTTGTGTCTGACCCATGTGTCCTAGATGAGGATTCTGTGTAAGAGCAACTCTAGATCCGTTGCCCTGGGATGATTATTTCACCACACTGTACTGTACAGAAGTAGTGGAACTCCCATGAGAGAAAGCCCAAGGCTTTCAGGAAGGAGTCTTTGGTGAGCATTTGAAAGTCAAAGGTCATCTATTCTTGGAGACATCTGTGGCTTCAAAGATGAGAATTTATCTTGTTGAAGACCATAAAAATCTTAGGATTACGCTGTGGTCAGGGCCTATTTGACAACACAGGGGCATTAGTTCTTGTTTCTTCATTTCTATTCTAGTGCAATGTGTATGGGATTGAGTCAATACAAACATTGTGAAAAATTTGATTTTCCCTTGTCTACTCAAATATTTCCACAGAAGGCACAAATTTCAGTCCTTGAAATCTGCCCTCAGTGTTCTATTTTCCTAGCAATATGGACTAAATTTGTGCTCAATTTACAGTAGTTTGTTTTACCTATGTATTTCAGAGGATGAGTGGTGGTGCAACGAACCATTCATGATGAGAGATGAGTGATTTATTATTGGCTGACCTGTTGCAAGTTGAAACTTCAGCTAGGAACCCTTGCCCTTAGGTACTAGTTTTGCTTATTCAAAGAATATCCATGTCATTATGGGAGTTTTTTTCCTTCAGAGGAAACCTTGATTTATTTTGTGAGCTTGATGGGATTTGGAATTGAGGAGGATTTGGATCTCATTTATATATCCATATGAATAGTCATTAATATCAATAAATTAAAGATGCCAAATTTTGCTTCAAATCATTAAATTTTGCACTTATTTGGGCTCTTTTTTATGTCAGTGATGAATTTCCAATCGAGGGACCCTGGAATATACAAAAAAAAAAAGAGAATTACAAGTGTTCTTCAGCACGAAACTTGGCATTATATTTGAGCATGAGTAACATGATAGCAGCATTCAACCCCCAAATATCATAAAATATCACTTTTCATAAAGAGACTGGCATTGATTGTGACAGGTGGCAATCATGTGACGTATAGACCAACTGATCCAAGTGTTGAAACAAAATGAATCTCAATATGGTTTTATCTTTTTTATCTTCTCAAAAATTGATTGTGTTCTTGCATCTCTATAAGAACAACTTCATTTTTATGAAATTACATTAAAATCATTTCAAGATATTTCTGGATCAATAGTTACCTTTTCTCCTGAGCTATATTGTGGGTCTGAATAGACAAAGGATCGTAATGTCTCTAAACTCATTGTTCCTCTTAAGAAAAACTTGACTTATTTTCTGAACATAAAAATTGGGATCTGAGGAGGTTTTGGGTCTAATTAATTTGTCCATGTGAATATCCATTAAAATTCACCAATTTAAGATGCCCAATTTTGTCTAAATTGATTACATTTTGAACTTATTTGGACTTTCATGGGCCCATGATTTATTTCCTACCTGAAGAACCCACTGGAATATATGATAGAAAGTGTGGCAATTACAAATGTTCTTCATGAAACATGGCATGCTGTAGGGATGAGTAAAGTACCAGGATTTCAGCCTTCAAACGTCATGACACTTTAGTCTCTCCATTTTATGGAAACAGCGTAGTATTAATTAGGACGTTGATAATAAAATGACCAGCTGATTCAAATGTTCAGAAAAACTGAGTCCCAATATGGCTTTATATTCTCAAAATTGACTGAGCGAATTCTTAGCACCTTCATGAAAACAACTTCCTTTTAAAATGCTACATGACAATTACATTGAGTCATTCCTTGAATCATGTTTTACCTTCTCTCCTGAGCTATTTTTTGGGGTCTGAATAGATGAAGAAACATACTGACCCCAACTTTGTTCCCTCAGAATAGTTTTCAAAAGTCAGTACCTTCTGAACATTTAAAATACAAAAATAAGAGCTTTTCCAGTGCATATATGAAATTCCTGTAAATGCATGGCCCAAGTTGCAGGAAAATGTCACCAAATATGCACCGCCTAATATTGGATTTATAGATCCAGATTTTTTAAAATTTCATAAAATATCTCTTATGAGAGTTCAGTGTCATTTACCATGCCGATAGTTACACTTCTCTCACATTTGAGAATACAGGCTAGAGAAGATGGCTGCTTTTAGATAAAAACTCAGCTTACATATTCTAAATTTGGAAACCTGTAATATTCTCCACTTTGTGTTCCTTGATCAATGGTCTTAAGCCTAGTAATTGGTCTTACTTGAAGACTGACCACAGCAATCCATGGCATTTTAAAAAGCAGGAGCAGCACAGCCCTGGGAGCCCTGTTCAAGCTTTGACCTTTGACTCTCCTAGTTGAGGACTCTGTGAAAGTGCAATCTGAAGTTTCTTGGGCATTTACATCTCCACTCTGTAGAGCAATGAAATAGTAGAACTCTAATATAATATAGCCCAAGGTTTTCAGGAAGGTGTCTCTGATAAGCATTTGTTTGTGAAATGGAAAAAATGCCTGGAGGAGCCTTGGCTTGGGTCAATAATGAGAATTTAACTAGTTGAAGTCAGATGACATAAAAATCATTCTCAGTAGGATTACACTGAGGTAGAGTCTTAGGTGACAGTCCAAAGACAGGAAATTCTGATTCTTTATTTGTATTTCAGTGCAATTTAAATGGGATTGATACATTTAAACTGATGTGGGCTATGGGTGGAAGGCTCTTTGTCTCTTCAGAGATAACCTAAACTGAAGGCTGTGGGTGTGGAACGGTAAGAGGCTGCAGTCCTGCCCTTAGGGACAATGGCAACAGGCTCCAGTCCCAGGAAACAGTTTAACAATGCAAGGGCTATAAACTTTAAGTATTTAGGGGAAATGCAAAAACCAAATATGCTAAAAGCTTATCTAGAATATCTGGAGTCCATGCTAAAAGCTTACCTAAGATGTGGAAGATATATATGCTAATTGAAGCCTATTGAGAACTGAAACAAAGGGACCATTTCGCTTTTCCTCTCTGTATAAAAGAGGTTTGAAAATCTTGTTCAGGGCTCGGGATTCAAACAGAAAGCTCCCAAGTCCGGCCAGCCGTCAATAAACCATTTTTCCTTCTCAAAATCATTCCTGAGTCCTGGCCTCTCTATACTCAAATAATTGAGCTGCTCTCAAATTCTACAACAAAACCATTTTGGCAAATTTGCAGTTTCACTATTCTACCACGTATTTTTCTGGAAACAACAAATTTTGTTCCTTGAAACCTACCCTCAGTTTTCAATTTTCTAGCAGTCTGGACCACGTCTGTTCTCTTTTAACAGCATTTTTTTCACCTGTGTCTTTCAGAGAGAATAGCTATGTAGGGATGAGCAGCCTATGATGGAAGAAAAGTTGTTTATTATTAATAGACATATTGCAAGTTGAAACTTCAGCTATTGATCCTCACCCCTGAGTCATCTATCTTTACCTAGTCAAATGACATGCCTCATTATAGGAGTTTTTTTCTGAATATGCATCTGAATAATTGCTGAGTTCCTCATGAAGAAATCTTGACTTACTTCCTGAGCTTGATATGATTAGAATTTGAGGTGCTTTGGGCTCCCATTCACATGTCTATGTGCATAGTAATTAATATCAATAAATTCAAGATGCCCAAATTTACCTCTAATCATTTCACAAATTTTACAAATTTGTATCTAATTAAATTGTTTTAACTGTTTTGGTCTCTTCTTTTGTGTAAGAACGAAGATTAGTTTAGTTTTCACATAAAAGAAGAAAATATTGATTAATATAACCTGGCAGCCTACTGCCTCAGTCTCCCACTCCCGGGTTAAAGCAACAAAGGAAACCAGTTTAAGCCAGTCCTATAGGCAGTAAAAAGATGCCCAAGAAAGAGCTAAGTCAATACCAATTCAGCACTAAATTCCATTCCTTATTTGGCAAAGGGGAGCAGGTAAAAACTAAAATGGTTGGAATGTGATGGGGGAAGTGGTTAATCACAAACTTTTGCGCGGGAAAGTTAGATCTTCTCGGATAGGCTGTAACTTCTGAAGTGTCCAGTCTATGGAGAAACAGAGGAAGGGCTTGCTTCCTAGGCTGAGGGGTATAAATTGTGTCATTTTTCTTTGTTCGGGGGGCCAGCCACTTTTTCTGGTTGTGCGCCCCTTCTTGCAAGATTGAGAATAAATTATTTTCTTCTCCACAATTGGGTGAGCCTTATTTTCTTCCTGAAGATTTCTTTCTAACATTTTGGTCAATATTTTCTTCCATTCAGTGGTCCACAGATTACATGAGATAAGATGTGATTTCATGAATGTTCTTCAACCTGACACATATATGGATGAGTACAGTAATAGTAGAATTTCAGCCCCCAAATACCATGACTCTTCAACCTCTTCCCTTAAGGAATGGGTGTGGCATTATGATCATTGTGATAGTGACCACATATTTCAAGTGTTCAATATCCGAGTCCCAATATGATGGTAGCTTCATGAAAAGTGATTGAGCTATTTCTTGGCACCTTCATGAGAACTTCGTTTTTCTGAAATAACATGAAAATTACAATGAGATATTTCTAAATCCATGGTTTCTTTCTTTCCATGAGCTATTATTGGGTTCTAATAGTCAAAGAATCTCAACGACCCTATCTTTGTGTTGCCTTTGCGCTGGTTTTTAGTAGTTGTTGGGATATTGTGAAGAAATATAATCTAAGGAGATGGGAATTTCCAGGGCATTTGACAACTCTTCTGAATACAACGCTCAAGTTTCCAATAAATGTCACCAAATACTAGCACCCAATTGCATTTTAGATCCAGGTTGTTGAAGGTTTTACAAAATCTCTAGTAGACAGTCCAGTTGAATTCACCATTCCAGTAGTTACCTTCATTACATATTTGTGCATATAGTCTGGAGAAGATCAAAGGTATGAACTGGTTTATGCATAAAAACTCAACTTAGGTACTCTAAATTTGGAAAACCTATGAGTCTATCCACTTGGTGCTTCTTGTTAACAACCTCAACTCTTTTAAGGGGTGAAATGTGAATATTGACATAAGCTGTCCATGACATTGTAGAATGCGGGAGCAGCACACACTTAAGAGTTATGTTCTCACTTTTGTCTATATTTTATCCATGCTGCCCTAGATGAGGAACTTTAAAAATATGGAATCTGCAGTTTCTCGGCCCTGTGGCAATTTTAGAACAATCCTGAATTCCACTGAAAAAGTGGAACTCTAATGTCTTGTCACGGAAGGCTTTCAGCAAGTGCCCTTGGGCAATTATTTGCAATTCAAAGTAAATGTTTGCCTGGAGAAAACCCTGGCTTGTGTCGAAGAAGAGTTTATCTGGTTGTAGACAGATCATGCAGAAATCATGCTCAATAGGATTATTCTGAGGCCTAATCTTAGGTGACAGTTCAGGGCCAAGAACTGGTGATTGTAATTTCTATGATCTTGCAGTGTATGTGGGATAGAGACTAAAAACATTGTGGTGAATTGAGTTACCCTTGCATACCCATAGGCAAGCCAAAAATTTGCATCCTTGATGTCTTCCTCAGTGTTCTCTTTTTCCTAGCAATCAGGTCTTACCTCTGTGCTCAATTCAGAGCAATTTTTTCACCTCTATCTTTCAGAGAGAATTGCTGTGCAGTAATGAGCATCCATGAAGGAGGTGAGTGATTTATTTTGACTTCCCTATTGCAAGTTGAAAGTTCAGATAGTGAACCTTACTTCTCAGCCACCTAGGTGTACTTATTCTGGTAACATGAATGGTATTACAGGATTTTGTTCTGAAGGTGTTTCTGAAAATTGATAAGTTCCTCTTGAGGAACTCTTGACTTATTTTCTGAGCTTGATATGATTGGGATCTGAGGAGGTTTTGGCTCCTGTGTATATGTTCCTGTGAATATTGATTAATATCAGATAATCAAGATGCCTATTTTGTCTCAAGTCATTAAATACTTAAATTTATTTAATCTGTTTTTTGTGTGAATGATGCATTTCCAATTTGCAGGACACTTGGAATATATGAGAAAAATGTAAGAATTATGAATGTTTTTCAGCATGCAATATGACAATATATCAATGGATGAATAAAATGATAGCAGAATTTCAGCCCTCAAATCTTACAGCCCTTCAGTTTCCTCCCTTTAAAAAAGAGAATGCTTTGGGATTGTATATGTTAGAGGTTTGCAATAATTATCAAGCTGTAGCTCAGTTTCCCCTGATGTGCACTGGGGAAAGGCTCACCCATCTCCCATAAGCCTACGTGTCCAAGGGCATGGCACTTCCCCACAGGTTAAAAAAGAAACCACAAAGAGATTGGAGTAAAGGGAAATGGAAACCTTCCCTACCTACCTATCAGGGGGAGATAAAATTCCTTCAGAACAAAGAAACATCTGCTCCAGCAGCATTCCAAGAAACCATAACTCCCTAACCCACTGTCTTCTAGTCACTATCAGGGAAAGTTCCACCTCTAGGGCTTCCTGTTGGCCCTCCCCTCACTCTTACCCTCAACCCCTCCCACCAACTATCATTTCCCCGCCTAGGAAAGTTCTGTACAAATCCAAATCCCCCCACCAGGAGTGGGCCGAAGTCTCCCTTCAGACCCCCACCATGCTGGGGGGGGAGGGGGGGCTGAAGTCTGTTCTTCAGACTCCCTCCACTGGGAGAGCTTCCCAATAAATTCTTTCTCTGCCTGTGATCATATCAGTCTCCGTGTCCCAGTAAGTGCCGTTTTTCTCCAGCATATGGTGCTGAAAGCCCGGGGCTGGGGTCATGTTGAGACTGACTGACTAGTGAGGAATTCCCCCTCCGGCACGGCTGAACACCCATCCAACACTGGACATCGAATCTCAGCTGGTGAGTTAAGGATTTCTCTGCTGGAGGATCCTGCTCTCTCTCTCTCTCCTTCCTTCTCTGTTGTCCAGGACAGCCCACTGGGAAAACCTAGTGCTAGGTCAGGATCCTCACTGTCCCCGAGGGCCACGGTGGGTGGCATGCCTGCGTCCTTGTGGGAAGAAACCCCTTGGCTCCAGAGACATCTGGCCCCAAGAGCAGTTTCCTGTTTCCTTGAAAAGATCTGACTGATTTGGGGACACCTGTCTTGTGCAGAATCTCCCCCATTCTAGAGGTCCTTAGTCTTGTCCCAGCCACCTAAAATGGGGAATTCAATTTCAGCCCCCCCACCCCAAATCCACACCTCTGGGCTGTCTCCTTCATAACCTTAAAACTCTGTACCTGGAAGGAGACATCAGACCTAAAAAACTCATTTTCTATTCCACCTCTGTGTGGCCTTGATACAAATTAAACAATGAAAATCAATGGCCAGAAAACGGCACTTTTGATTTCCAAGTTTTCCAAGACTTAGAGAGCTTTATCCAGCGCCCTGGCAGATGGCCAGAGATCCCTTACATTCAGGCACTTTTCTATCTTCAAAATTGCCCCTCCCTCTGCCAATCCTGTTCTTCCTACCAAATTCTTCTTTTACACCAGAAACCTCCTCAGAAAGCTCCCTCCTCAACTCCACCCCCTAAAACTTCTGAAAATTCCAACTTTGATCCTGCAGATCCCGCTCCCCCTGTGCCTCCTCCCTGTAATCCTCTGGTGTTATCCCCGCACTCACCCCCCATCCCTTCTTCCTCCCCCTCTTCACCCCTGCCCTCACCCCTCCTTTCTCTCCGCCTCATACTCACTCCGCGGGGCCACCCCCCTCCTTCTGTACCGCGGCCTCCACCTCTGCCAGCTCCAGGCTCCTAACCCACACAGACGCCAGCTCCTCTCTTGCCCCCCTGGGAAGCAGCAGGAGCTGAAGGGATAGTCAGAGCACACGGTCCTTTCTCACTCTCAGATTTAAGCCAAACAGAGGACCCGTTAGTATCTTTCTCTGAAAACCCTGCTACATACATCAAAGAATTTCAGCACCTCGCTCGCTCATATGACCTCACATACCAGGACACATACGTTATCATTACCTCCTCCACAACTCCAGGGGAAAAAACCGCATTTGGGCTCACAGACTCCATGCACACTCAGGATCCCAAAGGCATCCGGCCGGTCCCACTGCAGTTCCCACCACTAACCCCTCCTGGGATTACCAACCAGACTCCACTGGCCTTGCTCGTATGGCCCATTTCTTAGCCTGCATAATAGAAGGCATGAAAAAGCCTGCTCTTAAGGCAGTTAATTAAGGTAATATTAAAGAAATCTCACAGAAACCTGATGAAAATCCAGCTGCCTTCAAGAACGGATTAACCAAGTCTCTCCTTAAATATACTAATTTAAATCCTGACTCAGACTCTAGTCAACTATATTTACACACCCACTTCATTACCCAATCTTATCTCGATATTAGAAAAAAACTACAAAAGTTGGAAGATGGCCCTCAAACCCCTCCAAAACCCTAATTAAAGCTGGCGTCAAGGTCTCTAACGATAGAGAGGAGGAAGCCAAATTGGAAAAGCATATGCGAGATCGGGTTAAAACCTCCCTTCTTGCTGCTGCCGTCAAAATCAGTTCTTAAACCCCCTCCCCCTTCCTTTCGTTGGCCACCACCTGGACCCTGTTTTTCAAATGTGGAAGGACGGGCGCCGGGCACGTCCTGCCCTAATCCAAGGCCCCCATTTACGCCTTGCCCAGTGTGTCAGCACAAGGGTCGTTGGAAGTCAGACTGTCCTGAAAACCCAAAGCTGCTCCGGTGCACCCCACAGATCCGGAGCCAAGATCTTCCTTTCCAGACCTTCTCAGACTGAGAAAGAACATTGACAAGTCCCGGGTTTGGAACGGCCGCACATCTCCGTGAGTAAGTCGGAACCAAGGGTGACCATCAAGGTTGGAGGTAAGCCGACCTCCTTTTTAACTGACACGGGGGCCACATGTTCAGTCCTCCTAGAACATTCAGGACCTTTATCTGCTTCCTCTATCTCTATTGTGGGAGTTGATGGCATCCCTTCTTCTCCTTTAATTACCAAACCACTCATATGCTCAATAGGAAATCATATTTTACCACCAATTCCTCATAATCCATACCTGCCCCTCCTCACTTCTAGGTTGTGTTATACTGTCTAAACTTCACTCCTCCGTTTCCTTTATGCTCCCATCCTCCCAAACCAAATTCCTTCTCCTCCTGTCTACCGCACCCCCCCTCTCAGCTCCCTGCTGACATTCCCCCTGTACTACAAACAGAAGCTCATCCCAGGTCTGGAACACCAGCTCCCTTCAGTCTATCACACCATGCCCCTGTCAAAGTAGTCTTAAAAAAACCCTCGGGAAGCGGACTTGGCCCAGTGGTTAGGGCGTCTGCCTACCACATGGGAGGTCCACAGTTCAAACCCCCGGCCTCCTTGACCCGTGTGGAGCTGGCCAACGCACAATGCTGATGCGCGCAAGGAGTGCCCTGCCACGCAGGGGTGTCCCCGTGTAGGGGAGCCCCACGCACAAGGAGTGCACCCGTAAGGAGAGCCGCCCAGCGTGAAAGAAAGTGCAGCCTGACCAGGAATGGCACCACACACACGGAGAGCTGACATAACAAGATGATGAAACAAAAAGAGACACAGATTCCCGTGCCACTGACAACAACAGAAGCGGACAAAGAAGAACACGCAGTTAATGGACACAGAGAACAGACAGCTCGGGGGAGGGAGGGAAGGGAGAGAAATAAAAAAAGATAATAAAATAAAATAAAATAAAAACCCTTGTCTTTCACAAACATTCCTCAGTATCCCCTATCCATCACTGCCTGACAAGGCCTGAAACCTACCACTGACAAACTCTGTAATGCTGGCCTTCCATGTCCAACTAACTCACCCTTCAATACTCCAATTCTAGCAGTAAAAAAAAACCAATGGAAACTACCGTCTTGTGCAAAACCTCAGAACTATTAATGAAGCCACATAGCCTAGTGTTCCCCTGGTTCCCATCCCATACAATCTTCTGTCCCACAAACCCCCTCAAACTACACACTACACTGTAATCAACCTCAAAGATGCCTTTTTCTCTATTCCCCTAGACAAAACTTCCCAAAACATTTTTGCCTTTACATGGACAGATCCTGAAAACCCTCTAAATCCCCAACAATTAACATGGACAGTTCTCCCCCAGGGCTTTAGAGACAGTCCCCCTATCTCAGGACAGGCCCGACACCCGGATCTCTGACCTTCAGCTCCGCTCCAGTACCTTCTGCAACATGTCGATGACCTCCTCCTTTGTAGCCCCTCCTTACAAACCTCCATAACCCACACTACTGCCCTGCTTAACTTGCTCAGTGGTGAGGGATATCGGGTTCCCCCAAGCAAAGGACAATTTTTAAAATCTGAAGTAACCTATCTAGGGCTCCACATTTCCCCTCACATAAACATCTAACTGCAGACTGAATCCAGCTCATCAGCAGCTATCTTCTTCCACAGACTAAAGCAGACCTCCTTTCTTTCCTGGGGCTTGTCAACTTTTTCCGTCTCTGGATTCCAAACTTTGGACCTATATCTAAACCCCTTTACCAAGCTGCTTCTGGCAACTTACACGAGCCACTTGATTGCCCGCCACCCCCATTCAAATTTCCCTTCAGTCAGCTTAAAAAAGCCCTATTAACTGCATCTGCTCTAGCTCTCCCCAATCCCTCCAAACCTTTCTCCCTCTACGCAAATGCCAGACAAGGATATACCCTAGGAAACTTAATGCAGCCATATGGCCCTGATAACCGAATCATCGCCCACTTCTGTTGCAGAAGTCGAGAGAGGTTCAATTATTTGCATATATAAAGGCCAGGACTCAGGAATGATTTTGAGAAGGAAAAATGATTTATTGACAGCCGGCCAGACTTCAGAGCTTTCTGTTTCAAACCCCAGCACCAAACAAAGTTTTCAAGTTCCTTTTATACAGGGTGGGGAGTCAAATGGTGCTTTTGTGAAAGAAAACAACCTTCTTTGTTAGTTAAGTGTTTGCCTGAGTACCAGATAGGTTTTGAATTAACATATCGCCCACGTTTCAGGTGAGCTTGAATTAGCATCTCTCCGACATTCCATCTGGATGCAACTTTTGAATACACATTCAGTCTTACATCCTTTCTGAACACTCACAGCCTATAGGGTCTATATCATTTGACTGGATTTCTAGAGACTAGGTGGACTTGGATACACAATTAGATGATTTTGAATTTATGCACAGGCTATATTATATTTTCCATTCGAGTCAAGTCCAAGTCCCTTTAAGCTGTGGCATCACCACCATCAGAGCCTCCCTGGACTGACTGATATGTATATAGTTTGCATTGCTAAATTGCTTCCTGGGACTGGAGTTGTTGCCATGGTCACCAAGGGCAGGACTGCAGCCTCTTACTGTCCCCCACCCACAAGTCAGGACAGACAGCTTAGGTTATCTACTAAGGGACGAACAGCCTCCCACCCATAGCCCACATCATTTCCCCCCTTATGCTGAAATTTAACTTGCTAAGCTTTGGCATAATTATTGTTGGAGCTATGAGGTGGGCGGCTGTTTGTTGTTTTGATTGATTACTTCACTTATCAATTTTCAGTGAGGACCTAAAGACAAAGTTCTTGTGTAGCACCCAGGATCTTGTTTTAGAAGTTTTCATTCTGGACGGCAGAATCCTGGGGCGGGGGCCCCTGCAGTCATCCTGGTGCCACCAGCACTCTTGTGAATTTCCAGTCAGGCTCCAGATCCATCTCTTAATTTTATTTTACCCTTAAAGAGTTTACACCTTTAATCTTAAAGGGGTGCTGAAGGGAGATGATCTCTTTTCTGTAACTGCTTCCTCCTGGCCATGGGCTGTAGTCATTGCCTAACAAGGGGTAAAACTTATATTTTAACCGGAGGAAGATGGATCTGGCATTCTGTACAAAGCTGGATGAATTTTTCATATGATTAATAAGATGTTCATTCTGAAAGCAACCAACTTAATTAAAAATTTGGAATACCCATTTTTAAAAGAGACATTGGATTACAGAGGTAGACAAGGTTAGGTGCCTATAAAGATGGCATTCCTTTTTAAAAGCTGGTGGGAACAGTATATATATATATATTTTTTTTAAGTTATTTATTTTCAAAGAGAAATGCAACAGATACTTAGCTTTGTTTTGAAGATCCATTTCAGGCTGTTTAATGATTAGCACTCATGTGCTGTCAGATGCTCCTGGTAAATTGGCGCTTTTGGGCAGTTGGTTTCATTCAGGATTAGTCAAGTTGGAAATTTTCTTAGTTTTTAGATGTGGGAGTGATCAGAAATACAGAATAAAGTTTTTTTTCATTTTGGTTTTAATTGTACAATTTCTGGTAATTTTGATTGTTCAATAGGTGACCCACTATTAGCAAGCAAGCCTCATTTTTGCTACACAGTAGAGTACACTGGAATAGTAGGGTGGCTGAGCCTGGCACCAGTTAACTGGCTACCTGCAAGCCACTGGTGGCCCCACTGCTTTTCAGCTAAGACTGCCACCTTATTTTAGACATGTTTATTAACTATTTAGAAAATGAAGTTACCAGGAAGTTAACATGTCTAATATACTTTTGTACCTGATCCAGAATAGAAACGATAACGTTATAATTATTAGGCATATATTTATTACAGGATAAAAGTACAGCACTTTAATATTAATTAATATATTACTTAATGCATAAGGATTCTGCATTGCAATTAATAGTTTTGAATTTCAGGATTGTAATATGTTACATGTTATTTCTCCATGGGAGCAGGCCAGAATGCCAATTGTGTTTAAGTTTTACTTACAGTATTCTGGTAATCATGGCTCCACTTAGCATGTTCTTCACACAGTGAGCAAGTCGCAGCATCATTGATCTTAGAGAGAGTTTCCAGTATTCTACCAGCCTGGTGCATAGTGCTCTCTGGCACTATTGGACAGCCCAGTCTGGAAGTGATATCCATTGTATGCTTGGCTGTACCAAGTCATCATTGGCTGCTGCAGGAGCTTGAAACTGCAACGTACTTTCCATCGACTTCAGGAGCATAACCAGAGGCTGATATAGCAAATATTTCTATTTGAGCGGTCAGTGACCAGCCTAGCCAATAATTCACATGGAGAGGCAACCTGTAATGTATTCAAGGCCTGATTTGAATGCACAAAAGAGTTTGGCAATGTTAAAGTTTATTCCTTGTTTTATATATTTTAAACATTTTAATGCAACACATCATATATCAAATGACTTTGTTTACTTATACAATTTTACTGTAACGATAATAGTAGGTATTTTACTTTAGTAATAGAGAGAAAAAAACTATTTTTCATTGTTAAAATGAAAACAGAAGATTCCCAATAGAATCAAGTTAACTTTTCATTACCATTTATTTAAATATGTACCTTGCAGTGGCCTTCAGACAGGTTTTATTATCAGTTATTCTTTGTCACCAATACCAATCTAGGTTTTTCATTAACAACGACTTCTAGAACTAGAACCATTTAAATGTTTTCAGTTTGGAAGGCGTTTTTACAAACTCTTTATAATTGACCACAACCACATAGACTAGTTGCCTTACATTTAAATAAACTTATTAAATTACAATTACCAAACAAAGAAGTTTACTTTATTCAAGAGAGCATATTAACATGAACTTACAATTTTCATTACTCCAAAGATTTTGTACATATAATGTTAATATATTTAATGGGTAATTTATAAACTAAGGGAGATTACACCCAAGGTAAATAAAATTGAAACCACTATAGTTTATGCAAGGAATGTTCTCTTTTCTTTGTTTAAGTTCTGAAACAGTGAATAATTTAAAAGCATACTGACTACCAATTTCTGAAACACATTACAATCACATAATTTGTTTAATCATAATCCAGGAAAGATCTCTCCATAGCTTTTATTGATCTTCCTTTACTTACTGAAATTTGGCAACAGAACCACTAACCACCCTTATTTTAAGGTTTTAAACTGGGGAATTATACGGCACACTGATTCTTAATTCCCCAGCCTAGTAGATAGGTTTGATCTGCCACACCTAGTCCCGGCCTCAAAGCTCTTGTAAAGAGAAGGCCCTTTCCCAATAGTTTCTATAATCAGATTTCTATATGATCCTTCCATCCTGCTTAGTCTAATTTGGGCTCCAGGAATATTTATTCACATATATAACTGCATATTTAATTTTTAGCAGTTTGAATAGAGCTCTTTTAAGAATTTTCATTTGTTAATTTGATATTATTATCCTGATGTATGAAGATATACACTGAGCAAATAGGCAGACACAAATAGAGTTAGACACAGAAACACAACTCATTGATGTTACTTATAAATTGCATTATTTTATATATCGTTCAGTTTAATTAAGTTCTAGAAATATATATTACTTATATAACTGCATATTTAACCCCAACAATTTGAGCAAATAGGCAGACATGAATAGTTTGACACAGAAACATAACTTACTTAAAACTTTCATTTGTTTACAAAACAAATGTGTCTGTAAAATAATTGAAGATTTCTAAAAGTTTTTTTCCCATAATTTGCACTATAACCATGCAGTTTTGCACAAGAATTTTGTTTCTTAACTAATGGCTTGTAACCAAAATGTTCCCAATGCTTTAACACAATTTCCCTTGTTTCAGAACTTTATATTTTACCTTGAATTTAGGAGAATTTTGATGAGCAACAGGACTAATTCTATGTATATTCACTGAGGCTATTGAAGCCTCAGGGAGACTGGTTCCTCTCTTGAATTGCCACTCTCAGGAACCCTGACAGTCAAGGCAGGAGGCCTCCTTTATTTTTTAGTCCTTGGAGATAATAAAACTCCAGGGGTCATACAACCCTGAGGATTAAGAATTCCACCAGGCAGCAACTTAGTTCACACCTGGAATCATGAGAGAAAGCAGGGTCACTAATACCAGTAGGACAGGAGACAGGGATGTCCCACAGCTGCCTTTCCCTGGACTATAGGGGCAGAAGCTGTTATGAAATAACCATAAGCAAAGGCAAGGGGTGAGGCTAGGCTTGAAGTAACCATAAATGAAGGTAAGGTTAGCTTAGAATTTACAGTGACAATAACAGGTTCAGGCTATAAATTCACCCAGTTATAATTTCAGTTATTACCCTTCTGCTGTTTTATAACAGAAATGCATCTGTAAATGATCTCAACTCTTTTTTTTATATCTTAACTCTTAGTTACAGTGTTCATTAAGTTTTAACCTTAAGGTGAATTATTAATTAAGTTACAAGAATTTTATTAGTAACAATTCTGTGAAGTTCTGCCTTTTCCTAGTAATGGAAAAAAATTTTCATCTGCAAGTTATGCATTTAATTACCAGAAAGAGAGTATTGGCATTTAAAGATTCATTTTTAAAATACCTTTTTACAGTGAATTCTTAGGCGCCAGCAACTGACAAAAGCCAAACACAGATTTTAAAGTGGAGGTTCACCCCCCCCACTTTTTTTTCCTCTGTAGTCTCACAACCCTGAAGTTCCCAGCCAGACCATTAAAAAGGCCATCAAGTGATTAGAGGTTCATTGTTTTCAAATGATAGCCTCCTTCCTTTAGACAAGTTTACAGCTTGAAAAACATTTCAAAGTGTTTTTACATAGTCTCACAGAACCTGGGCAGAATGCAAATTTATTTTGGCCTTTGACACCCTAGGGAGGGAACTTTATTGCATTTATTTTGATCCTGCTCTGCATCCCCTTCACCTCCCCCCCTTCCAGGCAGTGGGGTGCACAGCGATCAAATAGGAATGTAGTTTATGAATAGAAGGTGTGGACTCGCTGGAAAGGGGCAAGCCACTCCCTCCTTTCCAGCTTTCCACCAAAATGGGCTGAAAGAACCTACTCAAATTTGGCGCCCCTCCCAAGGACCCAGTCACCCTGACTGGGGCAGCCCCAACAAACCTGGGTGTATGACACGGACACCGATGGCCCCCAAGCCCCAGCAAAGGGGCAGACCAGAGACGAGGCAGCAGAGCATGCACAAACACCCAGACTCAGCAGTTTTGCCCCATAATCAATTCACCCTCTTGCCAATGGCAAGGGAGGGTTCCTGCTCAACCAAATTCCACCACTTTACATAACCACACAGCTCCAACACGAGCATTGAGCTTACACAGACCAAAGCACAAAACTCATTAATCTGACCCACAAATTTATGTATATCTTTTTTAGAATGGCTGCCCCCACAGCCATTATAAACCTGAGAAAGAGCGAACACTTAATATTAACATCTGATATAAAGCAAATTCATTTGCAATTCAGCACCATAACAAAAGATTCCAGCTAGGCCTTTTTCTCTGTTTAACTTTACACCCAGATCAAGCTTAACTAGAAAAGACAATCAATTTTCCTGTAACCAAGTTTTTCAAAATCCAGACCAATTTCCAGGACGTTAGGATTTGAACCTATAAACATCCTTTCCCATCATATTCAAGCCTCCACTCTTTCACCAGAGACAAGACCAGCACCAGATTCCAACATGCAGTTAGACAAACCTGAAACACCAGGCTTTCCCCCTTTTTTTCTCCTTTTTCCAGACTTAGTGAGAACGGCTTCCCTCCACATTGCTGGGGCTACTGGGGTTCTCTCAGGAGGTGATTGGCTTCCCTCCCTAGCAATTAAAGCTAGGGTTCTCATCCCAGGGTCCCCAAGATGGAGGAATAGAGTATGGATTAGAGTGGACTTACTGATGTTCTACTATGGAACAATTGTGATTAGTAATGGAAGAAATTATAGCATTGATGTGGAGAAAGTGGCCATGGTAGCTGCTGAGGGCAGGGAGAGGGAAGAAGAGATGTGATGTGTGGGTGTTTTCGGGACTTGGCATTGTCCTGGGTGGTTCTGCAGGGACAGTTGCTGGACATTCTCTGTCCTGCCATGGCCCACTGGATGGACAGGGGGAGAGTGTAAACTACAATCTAAACCACTATCCATGTGGTGCAGCAGTGCTCCAAAATATATTCACTAAATGCAGTGAATGTCCCATGATGATGGAAGAGGTTGTTGATGTGGGAGGAGTGGGGTGAGGGGGTGGAAGCTATATGGGAAACTCATATTTTTTTAATGTAACATTTAAAAAAGACAAAAAAGAAAATGAAATGATGATGATAGTTTTAAAAATAACAAATAAAATACAAAAATTTTAAAAATTGGAATAAAAAATAATTAAAAAAAAAAAAAGCTAGGGTTCTCCTGACTATGCTCCCCTGGGGAGCCTTACCTTCTTCCATGTTCAGAGTTCTTTTTCCTTCTCAGAATTTTCCTTCAGATCTTCCATTGCCCTCAACTTTTGTTGGGAAGACTCCAGTGGAGCCCACATCTTTTCTGGATTAAATTAATCCAGGGGCACCAAAATGATTGGGGTTCACCCAAGTCCTCCCAGCTTCCTTGGCGATCTGGAAGGGGCAGCAAAATACTACCAGTTTTGGCCATTGTTTGCAAACTTGGATGAGCCCCTATTGATGGTGTAGAAGTTGAGAGAGGTTCAATTATTTGCATACAGCCCAGACTCAGGAGCTTTCTGTTTCAAACCTGAGCCCAGAACAAGATTTTCAAGTTCCTTTTATACAGGGTGGGGAGTCAAATGGTGTTTTTATGAAAGAAAATGACCTTCTTTGTTAGTTAAGTGTTTGTCTGAGTACCAGATAGGTTTTGAATTAGCATATCACCCACAGTTCAGGTGAGCTTGTATTAGCATCTCACCCACATTCTGTCTGGATGCAACTTTGAATACACATTCAGCCTTACATCGCTTCTGAACATTCACAGCCTATAGGGCCTATATCACTTGACTGGATTCCTAGAGACTAGGCACACTTGGATACAGAATTAGATGATTTTGAATTTATGCACAGGCTATATTATATTTCCCATTCGAGGCCAAGTCCCAGTTCCCTTAAGCTTTGGCATCACCACCATCAGAGTCTCCCTGGACTGACTGGCATGCATATAGAGTTTGCATTGCTAAAATGCTTCCCGGGACTGGAGTCATTGCCGTGGTCACCAAGGGCAGGACTGTAGCCTCTCACCATCCCACACCCGCAAGTCAGGACACAGACAGCTTAAGTTATCTATGAAGAGATGAACAGCCTCCCACCCAAAGCCTACATCATAATGAGAGTGGTTTGTGTCTTATATGGTATTGATTGTGTAAAGAAGTGAGAGTGTAATGTTTTTGCAATTCAGGTAAAAGGATTTTTCCATCTTTCATAAACCATCCCTCAATTTGTTTTGCTCCAATAAGGGGAAGTTTTGAGGATTCTTCAGGTGTATAAGGGGGAGCAGGATATGGGAGTGCCAGGAGAGTGGGTGTGACAGTGGTGTGTGCACGTAAGTAGCGTTTGGTAGCCTGTGCTCTGGGTTCAGCATCGGCTCAATTACTGCCAACAGATATGGGGGAATTTGATTTTTGGTGCCCTTTGCAGTGAATTATAGCAGCTTGGGTTGGAAGTGATGCCACGTTGAGTAATTGTAGTATGAGATCTTTATTTACAATGGAGGATCCCTTAGAAGTTAGGAACCTTCTCTTCTGCCAGATGGAGGCGTGTGAGTGTAGGATGTGGTATGAATATTTGGAGTCAGTGTAGATGTTTAGGGCTTGCCCTTTGCCTCTGACTAGTGCTCTGGTGAGGGCTATAAGCTCAGCTTGTTGTGAGGTTGTGCTGGGTGGGAGGGGACCCGATTCAACTGTATCAGTCAAGGTAACATAGGGTATCTGGCCTAGGTGGAATTGTTAAGTTTAGTGGAGCTGCCATCAATAAACCATGTGTGAGTAGGATTAGGAGAGGGGTATCTGAAATATTGGGAAGAGGTTTAGCGAGGAGATCAAGCACATCACCACAATCATGAGTATAATATGTATCCAGTGTTTCCGGGGATGGGTTGGGATCAATGGGGAGGAGGGTGGCAGGATTGAGAGGAGGACAACGGTGTAAGAAGATGCCAGGATTTTGTAGAAGAGTTGCATGAAGGGTTTGAAGACGGGTAGAGGAGATAGATGCAGTAGCTTTGTGAGTTAAAAGAGGAGATAGGGAATGTGGGGAAAAAATATTGAGATGATTTGTTGGCGATAGTTTAAAGCTTTCTTGGGCTAGGAGAGGAGCCGTAGCGAGAACTTTGAGGCAGGTGGGCCAGCATAGAGTTAGGGATTAGCTGTTTGGAGTGATGTGGGCTATGGGTGGGAGGCTGTTCATCTCTTCATAGATAATTTAAGCACCATTTGACTCCCCACCCTGTATAAAAGGAACTTGACAATCTTGTTCTGGGTTAGGGTTTGAAACAGAAAGCTCCCGAGCCTGGCCGGCCATCAATAAATCATGTTTTTCCTTCTCAAAATCATTCCTGAGTCCTCGCCTTTCTATACGCAAATAATTGAACCTCTCTCAACTTCTACAACAATTACTCCTATCTAATTCTCTACATTGTCCTGAGCTCTCAAAACTCTTAAAAATAATTACAAAAAACTGTTCTCTTTGCCAACAAACTAATATCCACAGAAATCCTACTTCTCTCTGTTTTAAAACACACCAGTATAGAGGCTCCACACCGGGACAAGATTAGCAATTAGACTTCACTCACATGCCACCATTAAAAAAAATTAAGTATCTCTTGGTCCTCGTAGACACCTTTTCTGGGTGGGTTGAAACATTCCGAGTAACCTCAGAAGCGGCAGACGTGGTTGTTAAAATCCTATTAACAGAAATCATTCCCAGCTTTGGCTCCCCTCTTCCCTGCAGTCAGACAATGGAACACTGTTTACTTCACAAACCACACAAGGCATCTGTAGGGCCCTATGAATAGCTTGGAAATGACACATCCCGTACAGGCCCCAATCTTCTGCAAAGGTTGAGCATATGAATGGAATCTTAAAACAACACTTAACTAAATTAGCAATGCAGATACGAGCACCTTGGGCTGAACTCCGACCCTTAGCTCTCATTAGAATCTGAACCCTTCCCCAGCCTTGTTTCCTTAGCCCCATGTAAATCTTGTATGGACGCCCCTTCATCTTCACTATCAGTTCTTTTCAGCCATCAGATTTCAAAAGTAACCTGCTTGGCTTAACCCAGATGCGATCACTCGTCCATCAGCTAACTGACTCTACGCCTCCTGCACCAGAACCCTCTGCTCCCTCCCTACCTAGTCACCCAGGTGACTGGGTGTACCTGAAACCTTTCACCCTAAACCCTTAACCCCAAAGTGAATGGGTCCTTTTCTTGTTCTCCTACCCACTCCCACTGCAGCAAAACTTTTAAACTTTCCATCATGGATACAATTTTCCAGATTAAAACCTGCCCCATCACCTCCTGAAAACAGTAAAATGTCAGATCCTGAAACTGCAGACAAGTACATCTGCCAAACTCTCAGAAACCTACAACTGAAGCTCAGAAAAGAAAGAGCTTCTTGTCCGATTCATACACCAGATTGTACAGTCAATAACCCAGGAATATGTAAACAGCGTGTTTCTGCTGCGTGAACAACAATATCAGCCCCTGCGGAGCCTAAAACCACAGCCCACTGCACAGGATGGAAGGAAACTTCTTTTCTCCACCCCTTGACAGCAGGAAGTAGCCAGACTGAACTGACGCTCCAAATCCTCTCACCCTCCCATCCTGTCCAGTACCTTGTACCCCAATACCAAGGTCCCCCTATATATATATATAAACAAAGAGTTAGGAATGTTAGAGGTATGCAATAATTAACAAGCTGTAGCTCAGTTTCCCCTGATATGCACTGGGGAAAGGCTAACCCCACCCCCCATCAGCCTATGTGGCACTTCCCCACAGGTTAATTAAAGAAACCACATAGAGACGGAAGTAAAGGGAAATGGAGACCTTCCCTACCTGCATATCAGAGGGAGATAGAGAAACCCTTTAATCCCTAAGATTAAAGAAGCATCTGCCCCTACAGCATTCCAAGAAACCATCACTCCCTAACCCACTATCTACTAGGGAAAGTTTTCACCTCTAGGGCTTCCTATTGGTCCTTGCACTTCACTCAGACCCTCAACCCCCTCCCACCAACTATCATTTCCCTGCCTAGGAAAGTTCTGTTTAAATTCAAATCCCCCTTCCAGGAGTGGGCTAAAGTCTGTTCTTCAGAGCCCCCTCTGTTGGAAGAGCTCAATAAATTCTTTCTCTGCCTATGGTCAGTCAGTCTCCATGTCCCAGTGAATGCCGTTTTCTTCAACTGTATAACATAGTGAAACCTCATGTGAATTATGAATATGGGTAATACTGCATATATGACTGTTTTTATAAAATGTAAATACAAATAAACCAGAGAGATGTAAACAGAATAGCATCTATGTACAACAGGGGAAGCATAGAAAGATTGAGAGGTGATGAGTTTTGTTTTGTTTGTCTGTTTTTTGTTTATTATTATTATTGGAATAATGAAAATCTCCAATAATGATTGGAGTGATGAATGCACGACTATGCGATTATACCATATATCACTGATTGTACACTTTGGATGGATTTATGCTTTATTAATATGTATCAATAAAAATGATTTGTTTAAAAAAAAGTGTTATTAATTACGACTGTTGGTGATCATTTACCATAAAGCCCAAATGGCACAAGTGTTCCTATAACGTGAGTGCCAATATTTATCTTCTCAAAATATAATTGAGGTATTTCTTGCATATTTATGAAACAACCTGTTTTATGAAATTATGTGAAAATTACAGTGACACCTTTCTAGATCCATGGCTATCTTCTCTCCTTGAGCTATTTTTTTGGTTCAAATCGAAGCATCTTACTAACATCAACATTTTGTTCTGTTAGATCTGATTTTGGGTATTTTGGGGGGGCACTGTGAACATTCACAACCTCAGAAGAGGTGCATTTCCACTGTAAGGATGAAATTCCTGTTTATATAATGCTAATGAGTCATGAAATGTCAAGAAATATGAGCAGCCTACTATTGAATTTTTAGATCCAGGTTTTTGAATGTTTTTCAAAATCTTCATTCTGAGAATTCAGTTGAATTTACCATCGCGGTTGTTATATTTTTCTGATATTTTTGTATGTAGACTAAGGAAGATCAAATGGATGAACTGATTTTGCATGAAAACTCATTGTATGTGTTGTAAAATCAGGAAACTTGGATTTTTTCCCACTTTTTGTTCCCAAATCAGTGGTCTCAAGCTTATTGTGGATAGTATTTGAAGATGTACCATGGTGGTCCACAGCACTAAAGGAATCAGAAGATGCACACCCTTCAGAGCGATGCTCTCACTTTGACCCCTGTCCCACCATCTTCACACAGATGAACACTTTGGATGTGCAGTCTGTAGGTTTTCGGCCCTTGGCAATTTTTGCCATCACTATATACTACAAGAAAGTAGTGGAATTCTAATTCAATGTAGCCCATCGATTTCAGGAAAAAGCCTCTGTTTAGCATTTATTAGTCAAAGAAGATGCATGCCTTGCAAGTATCCTACCTTGGGTCAACATGAGAACTTACCCTTTTAAAGACAGATGATGGCATGAAAAACATACTCAATAGGATTACAATGAGGTCCAATCCTCAGTGACAAACCAGGGATAAGAATTTTTGATTCTTCATTTCTATTCTAGTTCATTTTATGGACGGTTGAGACAGTACAAACATTGGGACAAATTTGAGTTCCCTTACCTACCAATATATTTCTATGAAAGCCACAAGTTTGGGGTCTTGAAGCTTGCCCTGTGTGTTTTATTTATCTTAGCAATCTGCCCTAACTCTGCTCAATCCTCAGGAATTTTTCACCTGTGTCCTTCAGAAGGAAAAGCTGAGGAGAGATGAGCCTTCCACGTGGGACATGAGTATTTATTTTTGCCTGACATTTTGTAGTCTAAAATTTCAGCTAGTGAGTCATACCCCTCAGGCACTTAACTTTTCTTTTCAAGAAACTTGAATTCCATTATTAGAGTTTTTCTGAATGTGTGTCAGATTATTTTTTTCTCTTGAGGAAGCCATGACTAATTTTCTGGACTTGATATAGTTGGGATTTGAGGAGATTTTGGCTCCCGTTTATATATCCATTGGACATTCATTTATATCAATAAATTCAAGATGCCCAAATTTGTCTCAAACCACTCAATATTTTAACTGATGGGCTCTTATGAGTCAATGATGAACTTTCATCCTAAGGGACACTGGAATATATGAGAGAAAATATTTAGAATCTTGAATGTTGTTTGGCATGAAACATGGCAGCATATACATGGGTGAGTAAAGAACTAGCATATCATATATCATGACTCTCCAGTCGTATATCATGACTCGTATATCATGACTTCGTATATCATGACTCTCCAGTCTCTTCCACTCAATGACAGTACTTGGAATAATTATGGAAGCTGGTAATCTAATGTCATAGAGACAAACCGATTCAAGTGTTCAGACAATGTGAGTCCCAGGATAGCTTTATCGTCTTGAAACTTGATCATGCTAGTGCTTGACATCTTCATGTGAACAGTTACTTTTAAAAACTTACATCAAATTTGCAGGAGGCATTTTCAGATCAATGATTTTCTTGTCTCTGTGAGCTACTTGTGAGCTATTATTTGTTTTTGAATAATGAAAAATGTTACTGACCCCTGCCTTACTATTGCCTCTGCTCTGGTTTGGGGAAGTTCTTGGTGTAGTGTGAACCCTGACAATGCAAAAAGAGGGACATTTACTGTTTAAATGTGAATTTCCTGGTAATATTGGCACATGTGTCTGGAAAAAGGCACCAAATATCAGCAGCTTATTTTTATATTTTTGATCCAGATTTCTGAAATTTCGTAGTAGCAAAATTTCTACTATGAGAATTGAGCTGAATTCACCATGCCGCTAGTTAGAGCTGTTTATATAAGCTAAGGAAGATCAAAGGAATGAACTGGTTTTTGCATGAATACCCTGGTCAGGTATTCCTCATTCAGCAAACCTGTAACATGTTTCCTGATCAATGATCTCAAGCCATTTAAAGGATCATATTTGTAGACTGTGTGCTGTGGCCCACGACCTTATAGGAAGCAGTGGTAGAATAACCTTTAGAGCAGTGTTTTATCCACGTTCTCCAAAACGAGCGCTTCTGTGGAAGTGCAATCTGCAGTTACCGAGGCCTGGGGCAATTTTCCAACAGTTTGTACTGCATTAAAGTATTGGAATTCATTGTGACATAGACCAAGTCGTGAGGAGGAGTGTCTTGTAAGCATTTGAAATTCAAAGGGAATGTATGCCCAGAGAGAGCAGGGGCTTGTGCCAATGAAGAGAAGTTATCATGTCGAAGACAGATGACATAAAATTCACCTGAAAATGATTACACTGAGGTCCAGTCCTTGGTGACAATCTGTAGAATGGAATTAGTGATTCTTCATTTCTAGTTTAGTAAAGTTTATATGGGATTGATGCAATGAAAACATTGTGGCCAAGTTCACTTTTTCTTTTGCTTAGTATATCTATATATGGAAGACACAAATTTCCATCCTCGAAGCGGGCTTTCCGTGTTCTGGCTTTTTCTGACAACTGGCCTGTATATATGATCAAATCACTGCAGGTTTTCACTTGAGCCCTTCAGCCTGAAGATCTGTGGAGGGATGAGAGGTGAGTGATTTATTGTTGACCAATATTCTGCAATTTGAATCTTCAATAAGTGAGCAATAGCCCTCACACACCTAGCTTCATTTATTCAAATAACATGAATATCTTTAAGGGATTTTTTTTTCATGTGTGTCTTAATAATTGATGCTTTCCTCTTGAGGAAATGCTGACTTACTTTATGAACTTGATAAGATTGAGTTTTTTAGGAGATGTGGCTCAGATTTATATGTCCATGCAAATATTCATTAGTCTCAATAAATTCAGGATGCCGAAATTTGTCTCAAATCATTAAATTGGTTCACTTAGTTAAGTTCTTTTTGGCCTAATGATTAACTACCATCCTTAGGGACCTTGGAATATATAAGAGAAAATGTGAGAATCACGAATGTTCTTCAGTACAAAACATGGCAATATATAAATGGATGACTAAAGTGATAGCAGAATTTCAGCCCCTCAATATCATTACTTGCTATTTTCTTCCCTTTAAGGAAGGAACATGATATTCTTTATGACATTGATAATGAAACATCCTAGAGACCAACTGGTTCAGGTGTTCAGACAAAATGAGTCCCAATATTGCTTTATCTTCTCAAAAATGATTGAGCTAGTTCTTGGCATCTTCGTGAGAACTACTTTCTTTTTATAAAATTACATGAAAAGTACAGTGAGGTATTTCTGGATTCATGGTTACCTTCTCTCCATGAGTTATTATTTGTGTCCAAATAAATGATGACTCTTCCTGACCCCTACCTTGTTGTTCATTTGCTATGATTTTGAGAAGCTGTTGGAGGCATTGTGAACACTCACAACCCAAGAGGCAGGGCATTTCTAGGACAGGAATGAAATTCCTGTGAATACATCACTAGATTATGGGAAAATGGCTCCAAAAGCCATTGGACTAATATCAGATTTGTAGATCCAAATCTTTAAAGGGTTTTTTAAAATCTGTATTATGAAAGTATAGTTGGATTTACCATGGGAATAGTTACAATTGTCACTAATTTGTGTTTATAGACTAGAGTAGATCAAAGGGATATTCTGGTTTTTGCATGAAAATTCTGGATACATACTCCTAATTCAGCAAACTTGTGATGTTCTTCACTTTGTCTTCCCTGTTCTATGGTATCAAATATTTTAATGAATCATAATGGGACCATGGTGGCACATGACATTTTTGAGAAAAGAGACTGCACAGCCTTGAATAGAACTGTCAGTTTGACTAGTGCCATACCCGTGTTCTCCTGCATGAGGACATCTGAGGAAGTGCAACTTTCAGTTGCATGGCCCTGGGACAATTTTAACAGTAACTTGCATTGCATTTAAGTAATAAAACTCTCCTGAGATGTAGCCTGCTACTTTCAGGAAGAAGCCTTGGTAAATCAAAGGGTATGTATTCCTGGAGAGAGTGCTGGCTTGTGTCTATGAGAATTTATCTTGTTGGAGACAGGTGATTACATAAAAGTCATGCTCTACAGAATTATGCAGAGGCCTAATCCAAGACAAGCCAAGGACAGCAATTAGTGATTCTTCATTTCTATTGTAGTGTTGGTTTTTGGGAATAAAGTAATGAAATATTATGGTCTTTGAGTTTCCCTTTTGTGCTGATAGTTTGTATGAAAGCCACATATAGTGGTCCTGGATGCCTGCCTTTAATATCCTTATTTTTCTTAGCAACCAGACCTACCACAGGCTCAATTCACAGCAGTTTTTTTTTTATCTGTGTCTTTCAGAGGGAAGAGCTTTGGGGGGATTCAGTCTCCCATGATGAGAGATGATTTAATTTTGACTGACATACTACAAATTGAAACTTCAGAGAGTGAACCTTACCCCAGATGGAGCTAACTTAACTCATTCAGGCAACAATCTCATTATGGTTTCTTTGAGCAAATGTCTTATCAGTTGAGTTCTTCTGACAGACATCATGACTTTTGTATGAGCTTGATATGACTGGGAATTGAGGAGTGTTTGAACTCCCCTTTATATGTGCAGGTGAATGTTCATGAAGGTCAATAATGTCAAGATGCCCAATTTTTGTCTCTTGTATTTAAGTGGTATTAACTGATTTGGTCTCTTTAAGGGCCATTCCTAAACTTCTATATTGTGACCCTGGAATATGAGATAAAATATGAGATTCACAAGTGTTATTCTGCATGAAACACTGCAATGCATATGTGGATGTGTAAACTGATAACTGTATTTCAGGCCCCAAATATCATACCCAAGTTTTTTTTTTTTTTCCCTTTAGGGGAATGGTATGGTATGATCAATAATCATTGGTAATTAATGTCTTTAAAGACAAATTGAGTCAAGTATTCAGACAATGACAGTCCCAATATGGCCTTGTCTTCTCATAAAGTGATTGAGCTAGTTCATTACACTTTCATGATAAAATAAACTCATTTTAAAAATTTACATGCACTTTCCAATACTACATTTCCAGATCCATTGTTACTTGCTCTCTGTGAGCTATTGTTTGGACCCAAATAGATGATAAATTGTATTGACCCTTATATTATGTTGTTCCCTTTGTTATGGCTTTAAGAAGTTGTTGGGTAATTGTGATCACTCACAATCTAAAAAGAATGGCATTTCCAGTATTGGTGTGAAATTCCTGTGAATCTATTACGGATCTAGAAAATAGCTTCAATTCCCAGGTTCCTAATCTGGGATTTTGTGTATCCAGATTTCTGAGTGGTTTGCAAAAACTGTTTTATGAGGGCAAAGATTTACAGATGTCGCTAACTTTTTTAATACAAGTTAGAGAGGATCAAAAGGATTTATGGGATTTTGCATGAAAACTCAAGCCAGAAACTTCTAAATCAGGAATGTTGTTATTTCTCCAGTTGGTGTTCCCTCTTCAATGGTCACATGCTTATTAATGGGTCATTGCAGAAGATGGAATGCCATGGTCCTTGGCATTATAGAAAGTAGGAATGCACCCATGTGGTTAATTTTCTCACTTTACCCAAGTCCTTCTCATGTTCTACTAGATGAAGACTACTGTGGAAGTGTACGCTGCAGCCTTTCGTCCCTTTTGCAATTTTACCATCCATGTGTCCATATTTTAGTAGTCAGAAATCTACTGCATTAAAGGCCTAGGCTTTCAGAAAGAGACCTCTGATAAGCCTATGCAAGACAAAGGGAATGTATGCCTGGAGACAGTCTTGGCATAGCTCAGTGTGAGAACTTGTCTTGTTGAAGACAGATGAACACATAAAAATCTTTCTTATGAAGATTACACTAAGTCTCAGTCCTAGGTGACAATTTTGAGACAGGAATTTGTGATTTCTGTTCTTTATTTTAGTGCAGTTTACATGGGATTGGGACAATGAAAACACCGAATGAAATTTAGTTTTCCAAACCTACCTTTATATTCATATAGAAGTAATTTTGGTCCTTTAGCCTGCCTTCAGTAATCTATTTTTCCCAGCAACCTGGCCTATTTAGGATTTATTTTATGGCACTTTTTTCTTCTGTGTCTCTCAGAAGGAACAGATGTGAGGTGATGCAAGCCTCTCATTATGGGAGTTGGGTGGTGTATTGTTGAGTGAGATATTGCAAACTGAACCGTCAGCTAATGAACTTTACCCTTAGAAATTGCAATTACCCATTCAAGTAACGTGAATCTTATTATGGGCTTTACCTCTGAATGAATGTGTGATTAATTGATGAGTTCCTCTTGAGGAATCCTTAACTTTTGATCCACTCAACTGAATTGGACTTTCTGGGTCAATGATGAACTTCAGTGCTCCAGGGCCCTGATATATAAGAGAATATGTGAGATTCATGTATGTTCTTTAACATGTAACATGGGCAGGTATAAATGGATGAGTAATGTGAATGCTAAATTTCAGCCTTTGAGTATCTTAACTTTATACTCCTTCTTTTCAAGGAAATGCCCTGGTATTATGATGACTATTGGAAATTAAGTATTTTTATCAGATCAGCTGATTCAAGTGTTCAAATAAGGAGAGTGCCCATATGCTTTTGTCTTCTCTAAAGTGATGGACTTAGTTCATGGCATATTCATGAGAACAACTCATTTTTTGACATTACAGAAAAATTACAGGGAGACATTTCTGGACACATGGTTACCTTCTCTCTGTTACCTATTATTTGGGACCAAATAGCTAATGCAACTGATAGACACCTAACTTAGGTTGTTGCCTTCACTATTGTCTTGTGGATTATTAGGTCACTATGATCATTTACCACGTAAAAAGTGAGACATTTCCAGTGCAGTTGTGAAATTCCAGTAAATGCCTGACTCAGGTTTCTGGAAAATGGCTCAGCATTGTATTTATGGATTCAGATTTCTCAGTGGCTTGCAAAATCTCATTTATGAGTGTTCTTTTGAATTCATCATGCCAATAGTTCCAAATATGGCTTACTTGTATATACAGACGAGAAATGCTCAAAGGCAGGAACTGGTGTTTGTATTGAAATGATATTCAAGATCTTGAGCCCACAAAATTGTACACTTACTGGCCACAAGTACAACGTAAGCAATTTGAGAGAACCTTAAAAACTTGTAACCACATTGACCACAATTAAAATGTAAAAAAAGAAAAGAAAAGAAAAAAACACGGTTTGCAAAAAGTAATAACCAGGCCTTTGTTTGAGGATATGATATTGACCTGCTTGATGCTGGCCAAAAGGACACTTCTGATAAATCCCAGGGCAGATACCTCTTCAATAAGTGACAGAGAGGCATGCTGTCACCTACTCACTCTGACTCTCAACTCCAATGACCACACTGTCAGGAGATTGCTGCTATCTTTGCCACTACAATGGAACCAGAGCAGTGCTTCCATCCTTCAGCTTTGGAGCCTTCATTTGACACTGCATCTGACCTGTCTCCTGAGATCTCTCATTAAAGGTATCCACCTACCATCCATAGGCTCTTGGGCTGCTGGACTTTAGAGACTCTGGTAACTTCCACCTTTTATTATGTTCAAACCCTTGACCTGGATATTGCTCATTGGTTGTAATGGTAACTTGTGATCAAGCAGGCAAATAAATTGCCTTGAATAGTCAAACTATTGTTGATTCAAATCTGCTTTCAAGTTCTGAATTTTCTTTTGATTTCTATCTGCTTTCAATTTGTTTCTACAACTACATTTACATGACACTTGGGATATCCCTGCAGATACCAGTGCAAATACTTTGTTAAAGCACTGCACCACAATACAACTGCAATACTTTTGCTTAAAGTTTAAATTCTAAACAAAACAAAGCAAAAACACTTAAAGGAGGTGAGAATTAGTTGATCCTTGGACCAAAATGAAAAACTGTTCCTGGGTTATGCATGGATGCCAACAGCGCACATGTCATCTTAAAGAAAAATCCTATGGAAGAGATAATTGGTCATAGGTCACGCACCAAAGCCACAGTGTGCATGCCAGTCTAAAGGAGAATCCTGTGAAGGGATAACTGTTCACAAGTCAGACAGAGATGCCATTAGAGTGACCCCAATAAAAATAAGAGTCTTGTGAAAGGTACGTGTAAAAGTATAACACCTGAGCCAGTCGAGAGGAGACGTTTCTTATCCAGACATAGTCTCGTTACCATTTTGGAATTTTGTATGTTCTTATTTTAAATGGAATTTTTATTTGGGAGAAAGACCTGAACAAAAGGTTGGATAATACTTTAGATGTGGAAAATCTTTCTAAACAACTAGAAAGGGAAAACTATGGATTAAAAAAGAGAATTCTTGGAGGTCAGTAGATCACCTCAGAAGACAAAAATTTAGGAGTAAACATATTCTGGATCTCAGCCTGATCACGTGACCAGAGGAGATGTAGCCTCTAATTAGAGCTAAGAAGGATGAAATACATTCTTCATTAATGGGACAATTAGCAACATAGACAAAGATAGAAATAAAGGGAAATTTCTGGCCAAGAAGACTGTGTTTACAAGACTAATCCCAAATACTAACTCATTTGCTCCAGATGATGGCCCACATCCTTTGCCAGGAGATGGCGGCTATCCAGATGATCCATAAAATCTGAATGGGGGGTAGTGAACCCATCCATTAGTTAGTAAAACACTAAGAACAGTAGTAATCATGACCCTACTGCAGTAACAGAGCAAAGGCAGTTACCTGACAGCAAAACATAAAATTAAATCAAGATTTCTCACAATATGGAGCAACAACTGAAACACAGTGGTTATTAGATGTATGCTACAGGCCACTCCCACGTGTTCTCTCCCATCTAGCCGCAGCAGCGCCTACCCTGACCCTTCCCTCCTTCCCCTGGACTCGGCCAACAGCGCCATTCTGCAGCTTCGCCCTGGTGTCGGATGTGAGAGTCTGTGCTTAAGTAACAAATCCGACCTCAGTGGAGACATTCAAGCAAAGGTTGGACAACCACTTTTCCAGAACAGAAAGGGAGCTCATGCATCAGAAAAGGTAACTAATAAACATACCAAAAGAATATGGCTGCACAAATACCAGAATCTGATCAGATAAAACAGTTTAAAGAATTTCTTGGAACCTACAATAAACTTACAGAAACCTGCTTTTTGGACTGTGTTAAAGACTTCACAACAAGAGAAGTAAAGCCTGAAGAGACCACCTGTTCAGAACATTGCTTACAGAAATACTTAAAAATGACACAAAGAATATCCATGAGGTTTCAGGAATATCATATTCAGCAGAATGAAGCCCTGGCAGCCAAAGCAGGACTTCTTGGCCAACCACGACAGGCAAGTCCTGATGGATGGACTTTCAATGAAAGATTGCACTGGAAATGAGGATTCCTTTAATATAATCCTGTGAAAGCAGCAGCCACCATGTTACACCACCTGTCATGGCATTTGAAAGCCACTGGAGAAACAAAATTACTGTTTACAAAAAATAATCAAAATAGAAGGTCTTACTGTTCAGTAAAAATAATAAGATACAAAGTGTTAAAACTTTTAAGATTCAGCAGCTTGGTCATTTGAGTAGAAAAATAAACCATTGTTTCTTCAATTGTTACTGTTAATTTTAAAGCAAAATATATGTTCAATCATGTATGAGATAGAAAAAATTTTATTACTATAAGTAAAATAAATGAAAATATCACTGAGCAGTTGTTTATACTATAGAATACCATGGTATCTGACTGGGCTGTGGATACGTTGAAATGTTTTTCAATCAGGATCATCCTCTAAGCATTCCTGTTCATTCATGTCTGCCTCAAATTGCTGGTAAATACATAAAATAGTTACTTGCTAAAAAAAAAAAAAAGATGTGCGATACAAAGGAGTACATAATTTGCCAATAGCCAGTGAATTAATACAATTAAGCAACTTATCTAATGATGTTAGACCAAATCAAATACTTAGAAGATTGTGTGGTGAGATAGCTAGGACCTGGAAATTAAAGTGGCCCTTACTAAATTTAACAGCTGTGGAAACAGGGAATCGGATCTGTACAGCAAATTTCATTAATCTCTTGTTAAGGCTGGGGCTATTGACTATGATTTATGATGGTCTCACTAACAGTCTGTTAGCAGAAGCAACAGATCCAATTTTAGTACAATTATACTGCAATCAGCACCAAGTCATAAAAAAAAAGCTCTGTTCACAATTTTCACAGATGCTCATACAATTGGCAAATTAACGGATGCAATTGGAACTGTTGAAGGATTAAGTCAGGGTAAATATTACGTATTCAAAACACTGCCAGGTTTGAAAACCATTGAGAAGATCCCCATTTAATCAATGGATGTGAAAACATGTACAAATAGGGAAAATACATAAGGAAAATGGGATTCAAAATTTCAGGAATGCCTTCAATCATAAAAACAGATAATACAGGCAGAAAAAAAATGATGGTGGCAGGTCACAGAAATGTTTAAATCACCTGGAACACCTTACATGACTAGGATAGTAAGGAGTTAAATTCAAGGTAAATTAAAAAAAAGAGAGATGCATAGAGACCTTATGTTGCTGTAGGCACTCTCAGGCTCCATCACCCGGCAAAAGTCAGAAACAATAACCCAAACATAAAAGAAAATAACAAAAAGCTTTATATTGAAGTTCTGGGAGGCAAATTTATTATAGTACCATGTCTATGAGTATATTGTAATAGAAGTGGAACCAATGGAAGTCAAAAGCTTCAAATGTAATTTGGAAAAATACTCCGAATGGACATTAAGGAACCACATTAAAATAGAAATAAAGAATATACAATGGTCAGCTAACAGGGAGGTGAAGATGGTCAACCAACACACCAGGGAACTGAGTGTGCCCACAACTGCAGGCAGGAGAAGTGCATCCATCACTCATATGGGACCTAAGCCCCCTCTTGATATAGAGATGGAGTGGACATCATCATCCCAGGGTCCACAGGATGGAGGAATAAAATATGGATTAGAGTGGACTTACTGCTATTCGACTATAGAACTGTTGTGACTAGTAATGGAAGAAACTGTAGCACTGATGTGAAGGAAGTGTCCATTGTAGTTGCTGAGGGCAGGGAAAGGGAAGAAGAGATGTGTTGTGGGGGCATTTTCGGGACTTGGAGTTGTCTTAAATGATATTGCAGGGACAGATGCTGGACATTATATAACCTGCCACTACACACTGAATGGACTGGAAGAGAGTATAAACTACAATATAAACTACAATCCATGCAGTGCAGCACTGCTCCAAAATGTATTCACCAAATGCAATGAACGTGCCACAATGACAAAAGAGGTTGTTGATGTGGGAGGAGTGGGGGTGGGGTGGGGGGGTATATGAGAACATTTTGTTATGTAACATTTTTTGTGATCTATGTATCTTCAAAAAAGACCAATAAAAAATAGTAATGGGGGTAGGAAAAATATACCAAATGTACACTATAGACCATAGTAGTAATGGTCGATTATTTTATCTCATAATCTGTAACAAATGTTTCTACATCAATGTAGTGTGTTGCTGGAGGGATGTTGTATGGGATTCCATACATATGCATAATTTTCTTGTAAATTCACAACTTCTTTAATAAAACTATATATTAAAATATATATATACAATAGCATTAGCCGTTACCTTAGCATTAGCAAAAGCTAGATGGAATTCTATAGTGTTACCAGATATAAATAGTGTAATTAATACCCCACAATATATTTTAAAAGGAGGTTTCCAGTATATTACTAAAAAGAGACAAAAACTATAGAAAGAAGGCATAATAATCCCTGCCATCTCACCTGGCATTAATCCCATTTGGCTGTTTACAAAACCGTATGGGGGGAAGCAGACTCGGCCCAATGGATAGGGTGTCCACCTACCACATGGGAGGTCTGCAGTTCAAACCCCAGGCCTCCTTGACCCGTGTGGAGCTGGTCCGCGTGCAGTGCTGATGTGTGCAAGGAGTGCCGTGCCATGCAGGGGTGTCCCCTGCGTAGGGGAGCCCCACGCGCAAGGAGTGCACCCCATAAGGAAAGTCACCCTGCACAAAAGAAAGTGTAGCCTGCCTAAGAATGGTGCCACACACATGGATTCCTGGTGGCGCTGATAAAGATAGAAGCAGTCACAGAAGAACACCCAGTGAATGGACACAGAGAGCAGACAACAGGGAGGGAGGGAAGAGAAAAAAAAAAACCATATGGGGAGGAACTTCTGAAAAGATGGTGGAGTAGGGAGATCCACAATAGTCCTTCCACCAAAAGAACTTATAAACAGGTAGGAACTGCCTGAAACAACTATTTTGAAACTCCAGAATCCAGATGAACACTGTACATCATCTAGGGAAAAGCCAAAAGAAGACACTGATAAATTACAGTAAAGAACTGTAAGTTACTTTCTCTGTGGCAGCTACTGGTGCCCATCTCCCACTCTCATGGCAGGCCACCATGGGTCCAGTTCTTGACTAGCTGCTGGTCACAGAGAGGGCCATAAAAATCCTCCTCCCCAGCAACAAAGGAGGGCCCAGAAGATCATCGAGCACAACTTTTGCTTAGCAAATTTGGATGACTGGGTCCCAGCTCTGAGGGCAGTTATTGTTTCAATCTGAATTGGACAAAGGCAGTGGCAGCCATTGTTTCAATCCTGCCCTGGGCAAAGGTGGCAGCAGCCATTGTTTCATCGCTCCCTAGATAGGGCCAGGGGTGGTGGAGGTTTGAAGACAGAGTGTTTCCTCAGGGCTGCAGGGGACACGTAGCTGAAGGGTTACATTTGCTGGGCAAGCCAGGAAAAGTCAGCTTTGGGGAGCCAACAGAGAAGTTTTTAGTACCCTTCTTGTTCCCTGACCCAGGACACTTTGTAGCTGGTCTGTGCCCTCTTGATGTAGGCTATGGGCGGAGGGGGGCGTTCGTCTCTTCATAAATAACCTGACCGAGCTGTGCCTTTGGGACAGGGAGAACTGCAGCCCTGCCCTTGGTAACCATGACAACAACTCCAGTCCCAGAGAAATAGTGTAGCAATGCGAACTCTATAAACTTTAAATATTCAGGGAAAATGCAAACCAAATGTGCTAAAAGCTTATCTAGAATGTATGAAGTCCATGCTAACAGCTTACCTAGGATGTGGAAGATAAATGTTAATTCAAGCCTATTGAGCCCTGAAACAAAGAACCATTTGGCCCTTCTTCTGTATAAAAAGAACTCAAAAATCTTGTTCGGGGCTCAGATTTTGGAATAAGAAGCTCTGATCCCAGCCGGTTATAAATAAATCCTTTTTCCTTCCCAAAATTATTCCTGAGTCCTGGTCTTTCTATACTCAAATAATTGAACCTCTCTCGACTTCTACAATATTTTTGGGGGCTCTCCAAGGATTTGCAAATGAAGGCCAGAGGAGGTAGCATTTCACGGCCCCTTCCAGATCCCCGAGGAAGCTGGGAGAACTCAGGTGAACCCCAATCTGGGTGCCCCTGGATTACATTTAATCCAGAAAAGATGTGGGCTCCACTGGAATCTTCCTGATGAAAATCGAGGGCAATGGAAGGTCTGAAAGAAAAAATTATGGGAACGAAAAACACTCCAAACATGGAAGAAGGTAAGACTCCCTGGGGAAGCACAGTCAGGAAAACCCTAGCTTTAATTGCTAGGGAGGGAGGCCCATCACCTTCCAAGAGAATCCCACTACCTCCAGAAATCTGGGGGGAGGACATTCTCTCTAGGGCTGAAAAAAAGGAGGAAAAAAAGAGAAAAAGCCTGGTGTTTGGGGTTTATCTAACTGCATGTTAGAATTTGGTACTGGTCTTGTCTCCACTAAGGTAATAAAGGTTTAATTATAATAGGAACGGATGTTTATAGGTTCGAGTCCTAACATCCTGGAAATTGGTCTGGATTTTGAAAAACTTGGTTACAGGAAAATGAATCGGCCTTTTTTTAGTGGAGCTTGGTCTGGGTGTAAAGTTAAATATAAGCACATGTGATAAAATGGATGAATCTTGAGGACCTTATGTTGAGGAAGCAAGCCAGGCATTGAAGGACAAATACTGCATGACCTCTCTGATATAAAACAAGCAAACCGAGCTGTCTCAGAGAGCTAAAGATTGGAAGATAGGCTTAAAGGAATTGGGGGGGAGAGGAGGGGAGGAAGGTTGTGAGCTGATGCCTACATGGGTGAAGTCTATGATAAGCTATACTAAGTATTTGTATAGGGAAGGAATAAGATGGGAGCATAGGGATACCTTTGGGTGGGGCTTTGTGGGCTTGAGGGGAGTTAGGGTTGGGAAGATGGGTCAGAGGGTCCAAAGAATTGGGGGGAGGGCTGGGGGAAACCATTGAATATGGGAAATTGTCAGGTATGTGGTTGAAACTATACTGTTGAGAAAACTCTTTAAAAAATATAATAAGGAAGGATCACGTGTTCAAGGTGCTTAAGGGGGGGGGCATCTGGTACAGGGGCAAGCTACTAGGGAGTATGTGAGTACTCATTTTCTCATAGTGTGTTATATCATTGGGTGGAGACCCACACAACGAGTGTGAAGGTGTACCCACATCCTGGGGAGGCCTGATGTTCCCAAAGAGAGGGAATTGGGTCTCTCGAGAGAATTGAGAGAATCGCTGGCTCCCAATTAGTTAGGGCAGTCTGGTATGTCAAGCCCTCAGCATTGTTGCAGTATCTGTAAATCTGGTTCCTCAAGTAGTGAAGATTGAGTGTCACGGTGTGTCCTGAGGGGAGAGGGAGAGAGGCATAGCATGGATGGAAGCAGGGAACTGGTGGGGCAATGGAAGTGCTCCACAAGATCATGCAATGATGGACATGTCAACTTACATCTAATGTGTGTAAAAGTCTATAAACCAATGTAAACTGTAATGTAAAACGTAAGGAAACTAAAAATTTAGAAATTTGTACAGTCTAAAATATAAACAATAATGTAAACCAAAATGGAACCATGTTTGATTTCATGTTTCAAAATGTGTACATCAGCTGCAGCAAATATAATATGAACATGTAAAAAGATCATTGCTGGGGAAAGGGGGAAAGGGTCTGATGTTGGAAATCTGGGAATTCCTTATATTGTATATGTGAATTACTGTGATCTAAAGCTTTTTTGAAGACAAAATTAAAAATTGGGAAAAAAAAGTAAGGATGTAGACAGTGAGGAAGAAATGAAAGTGCCTTGCCACTGTACATACAGGGCAACACTTACTACAGTGATGAAAGGCAAAATGTTAGAAGCAAAACTTTATAATAATTTCATTTTATTAATACACCCATTTATTTTTAATTTATTTTAGTATTTCTAAATTACTATGTATTCTATTTCTAAACTTTAAACCCATCACTGTATTTGTTTCCTTTTAATTGAATTTGGCAATATACTAGGATTCAGTGTTGAAGATGTTTTGGACCACAGAGAGGTTCAACTATGGCAGGGAAGGAACTCTGGTGTGGGGTGTTATTGATGGGGGGCACATGGGTGGGGGGAGTTCTCCAGGGTATGTATATAGGGAACATAAATATGTTAGGATATATGTTCGGTATTTTTATAGTAGTTACAGTTACAAACATCAACTGAGGGAGTGCTGAGTTCCCACCCAGGGGAGCTCTATCTCATTCCGCAATGGTAAAACAACAATCCCCCAAGTGCAATGGCAAAGTTCAACAAGGAAGGATGGACCAATAATGAACCCTTGATACTGATGACTATGCTTAGGAGCCAGTGTGCCTCAAATATGAACTAGGTCTAGAGCTGTAGGATGCCTAAGAGTTACATCTTGAGAGTCTCCATGTTGCTCAAATGTGGCCACTCTCTTAGCCAAACTCAGTATGTAAATGCATTACCTTCCCCCCAGCGTGGGACATGACTCCTGGGGATGAGCCTCCCTAGTGCCAAGGGATTATTACCAATCACTAACTGGAGAAGCAACTAGAAAGAGACCTTGAATAAAAGGGTCAACTCAGACCAGCAGAATATCTCAGCCTACATGTTGGATCAAGTGTTAAAAACTGCTCTGTAGTTAAAAACTACACATGCTTCTTCTGTCACTATTACTGAACCTGTGGTTGGCACTAGGGATGGTCCATACTCAGGAGACTTGATTCTCTGGACTGTCCATGTACCAGCTGGACCCTGAGCCTCAGCAGAGTTGCAACTCCTACTCTATGGTTCATTGGACTTACCCAGATCAGCGAACAGGGAGGTGAAGATGGTCAACCACCACACCAGGGAACCCAGAGTGCAAACCAGATGTGCTAAAAGCTTATCTAGAATGTATGAAGTCCATACTAAAAGCTTACCTAAGATGTGGAAGATATATGCTAATCCAAGCCTATTGAGAACTGAAACAAAAGGACCATTTGACCCTTCCTCTCTGTATAAAAGGAACTCAAAATTCTTGTTCAGGGCTCAGGTTTGAAACAGAAAGCTCCCGAGTCCGACCGACCATCAATAAACCATTTTTCTTTCTCAAAATCATTCCTGAGTCCTGGCCTTTCTATACGCAAATAATTGAACCTCTCTCAAATTTGACAACATTTTTGGGGGCTCATCTGGGTTGCAAATGAAGGCTGGAGACAGTAGCATTTTGCTACCCCTTTCAAGACCCGAGGAAGCTGGGAGGACTCAGGTGAACCCCAAATCTAGGCACCCCTGATTAAGTTTAATCCAGAAAAGATGTGGGCTCCACATCTTTTTTTCCCAATGAAAATTGAGGGCAATGGAAGGTCTGAACAGAAAGATTCTGGGAATGAAAAAGAACTCCAAACATGGGAGAAGGTAAGACTCCCCGGGTAAGCACAGTCTGGAAAGCCCTAGCTTTAATTGCTAGGGAGGGAGGCTGATCACCTCCCAAGAGAACCCTAGTAGCCCCAGAAAATTGGGGGGAAGCCGTTCTCTCTAGGTCTGGAAAAAGGAGAAAAACCAGGAAAAAGCCTGGTGTTTTGGGTTTGTCTAACTGTGTGTTAGAATCTGGTACTGGTCTTATTTCCACTGAAGGAGTGGAGGCTTGATTATAATAGGAAGGGTTGTTTATAGGTTCGAGTCCTAACATCCTGGAAATTGGTCTGGATTTTTAAAAATTGGTTAGAGGAAAATGGATCAGCTTTTCTAGTGAAGCTTGGTCTGTGTGTAAAGTTAAATAGTGAAAAAGGTCTAACTGGAATCTTTTATTATGGTGCTGAATTGCAAATGAATTGTCTTTATACCAGATATTAATGTTAAGTGTTCTCTCTAACGTTTGTGATGGCTGTGGGGGCAGCCATGCTGAAAAATATATATATAGAACTAGTGGGTCATATTAGTGACCTTTGTGCTTCTGTCTGTGTCAGCTCAATACTGGTGTTGGAGTTGTGTGGTTATGTAAAGTAGAATTTAGTTGAGCTGGAACCCTCCCTTGCCGTTAGCAAGGGGGTGAGTTGATTATGGGCCAAAACTGTGGAGTCTGGATGTCTGCGCATGCTCTGCTGCCTCATCTCTGGTCTGCCCATTTGCCAGGGCTTGGAGGCCACCTGTATCCATGCCACAGACCCGAGTTTGTTAGGGCTGCCCCAGCAGGGTGGCTGGGTCCCCGGGAGGGGTGCCGAATTTGAGTAGGTTCTGTCTGCCCATTTTGGCAGAAAGCTGGAAAGGGGGGAGTGGCTTGCCCCTTTCCAGTGAGTCCACACCTATTCATAAGCCGCATTCCTATTTGATTGCTGTGCACCTGACTGCCTGGAAGGGGGAAGGAGAAGAGGATGAAAAGAAGAATCAAAATAAATGCAGTAAAGTTCCCTCCCTAGGGCGTCAAAGCCCAGAATACATTTGCATTCTGCCCAGGTTCTTTACTTTTCTGAATCTCTCTCTCTGTAAGACTGTAGAAATACTTTGAAATGTTTTAAAACTGTAAACTCATCTGAAGAAAGGAGGCTATCGCTTGAAACAATAGACCTCTAATCACTTGATAGCCTTTTCAATGGTCTGGCTGGGAACTTCAGGGTTGTGAGACTACAGAGGAAAAAGAAAAAGAAAGGAATGAAATGCCACTTTGAAATCTATGTTTGGCTTTTGTCAGTTGCTGGTGCCTAAGAATTCACAGTAAAAAGGTAAAAACGTAGTTTAAAATGAATCTTTAAATGCCAATACTCTCTTGCTAGTAAATTAAATGCATAACTTGCAGATGAGAATTTGTTTCATTACTAAGAAAAGGCAGAACTTCACAGAATTGTTACTAATAAAATTCTTGTAGCTTAATTAATAGAAGTATCTGATTCACCTTAAGGTTAAAAAAATTAATAAAAACTTAACTAAGAGTTAAGATCATTTATAAATGCATTCGTATTATAAAACAGTGGAAAGATAATAACTGAAATAACCAGGTAAATTTAGCCTGAAACTATTTTAAGTATAAATTGTAAACTAACCTTTCCTTCATTTATGGTTACTTCAAGCCTAACCTCACCCCTTGCCTTTGCCTATGGTTATTTCATAATAGCTTCTGCCCCTACAGTCCAGAGAAGAGCTGGGACATCCTGTCTCCTGTCCTGGTATTAGTAACCCTGCTTTCTCTCATGAATCCAGTGTAAACTAAATTGCTGCCTGGTGAAATTCTTAACCCTTAGGGTTAAACGACCACTGGAGTTTTATTATCTCCAAGGACTGGGGGGAATAAAGGAAGTCTCCTGCTTTAACTGTCAGTGTTCCTAAGTGTGGCAATTCATGAGAGAAACAAGTCTGTCTCCCTGAGTCTTCAAGAATTAATCTTGTTGCTTATGCAAAATTCTGCTAAATTCAGGGTAAAATATAAAGTTCTGAAACAAAAAAGAATTGTGTTAAAACATTGGGAACATTTCGGTTACAAGCCATTAGTTAAGAAACAAAATTCTTGTGTGAAACTGCATGGTCATAGTGTAAAACTACACAGTCATAGTGCAAATTAAGAAAAGTTTCAGGGGTCTTTGAAATGTTTTGCAGTCACACTTATTCTGTAAAAAAAAATGAAAGTTTTAAGTAACTAAAGTTATGTTTTTGTGTCAAACTATTCATGTGTGCCTATTTGCTCAAATTGTTGAGGTTAAATATGCAGTTATAAAGTAATATATATTTCTAAAATCCAAATTAAGCTAAACAGTATATAAAATAATGCAAATTATAAGTAACATCAATGAGTTGTGTTTCTGTATCTAACTATTTGTGTCTGCCCATTTGCTCAGTGTATGTCTTCATACATCAGGATAATATCAAATTAACAAATGAAAATTCTTAAAAGAGCTCTATTCAAATTGTTAAAAATTAAATAAGCAATTATATATATGTGAATAAATATTCTTGGAGCCGAAATTAGACTAAGCAGGATGAAAAGGTCTTACAGAAATCTAATTATAGGAACTATTGGGAAAGGGCCTCCTCTTTGCAAGGGTTTTAAGGGCAAGACTAGATGTAGCATATTAAACCTATCTACTAGGCTGGGGAATTAAGAATCAATTTGCCCTGTAATTTCCCAGTCTAAACTTTTTATCAGCCATAAAATAAAGGTAATTAGTGGCTCTGTTAACAAATTTCATTAAATAAAAAAAAAGTTCATAAAGGCTAGGGAGAGATCTTTCCTGGATTATGATTCAACAAATTAGGTAATTGTGTAATGTGTTTTGAAACCTGGTAGTCAATATGCTTTTAAAAATTATTCATTTTCATAACTTAAACCAAGAAAAAACATTTTAAGCTCTCTGTAAAGAAAAAGAGAACATTCTTGCAAAAACTATAATAGTTTCAATTTTATTTAGCTTGGGTGTACTCTCCCTTAGTTTATAAAATGCCCATTAAATAAATTAACATTATATGTACAAAATCTATAGAGTAATACAATTTGTAAGTTCACGTTAATGAAATTAAGCTAAAGAAAAAAGATTGTAAATATGCTCTCTTAAATAAATAAAATTTCTTTGGTTAATAATTGTAATTTAATAAGTTTATTTAAACATAAGGTAACTAGTCAATGTGGTTGTAGTCAATTATAAAAAGTTTGTAAAACATCTTCCAAACTGAAAATGTTTAAATAGTTCTAGTTCTAGAAGTCATTGTTAACTGAAAATTTGGATTAGTATTGGTTGCAAAGAATAACTTTGTGGTAATAAAACCTGTCTGAAGGCTACCGCAAGGTGCTTATTTAAATAAATAGTAATAAAAGTTATCTTGATTCTATTGGGAATCTTCTGTTTTCAAATTAACAATGAAAAATAGTTTTTTTCCCTCTATTACTAAAGTAAAATACCTATTATTATCTTAATAGTAAAATTGTCATTTGATATATGATGTGTTGCATATATGATATATGATGTGTTGCATTAAATTGTTTAAAATATATATAAAACAAGGAATAAACTTTACCATTGTCAAACTCTTTTGTGCATTCAAACCAGGCCTTAAATACATTGCAGTTTGCCTCTCCATGTGAGTTATTGGCTAGGCTGGTCACTGACCCCTCAATTAGAAATATTTGCTATATCAGCCTCTGGTTCTGCTCCTGAAGTCAATGGAAACTACGTTGCAGTTTCAAGCTCCTGCAGCAGCCAATGATGACTCAGTACAGCCAAGTGTACAATGGATATCACCTCCCGACTAGCACTGTTCCATAGTGCCAGAGAGCACTATGCACCAGGCTGGTAGAATACTAGAAACTCTCTCTAGGATCAACGATGCTGCGACTTGCTCACTGTGTGAAGAACATGCTAAGTGGAGCCATGATACCAGGACACTGTAAGTAAAACTTAAAACACAATTGGTGTTCTGGCCTGCTCCCATGGAGACATAACATGTAAAGTATTACAAACCTGAAACTTAAAACTATTAATTGCAACTCAGAATCCTTATGCATTAAGTAATACATTAATTAATATTAAAGTGCTGTACTTTTATCATGTACTAATTATATGCCTAATAATTATAATGTTATCTTTTCTATTCTGGATCAGGTACAAAGTACATTAAACATGTTGAATTCCTGGTAACTTTATTTTCTAAATAGTTAATAAACATGTCTATAAAATAAGGCCATGGTCTTAGCCAGGCTCAGCCAACTTACTATTCTAGTGTACTCTACTGTGTAGCAAAAATGAGACTTGCTTGCTAATAGTGGGTCACCTATTAAACAGTCAAAATTACCAGAAATTGTACTATTAAAACCAAAATATAAAAAACTTTATTCTGTAGTTCTGATCCACTCCCACAGCTAAAAACTGAAAAAATTTCCATCTTGGTGCACTAATCCTGAATGAAACCAACTGCTCAAAGGGTGCCAGTTCAATAGAAGCGCATCTAACAGAGCACATGAGTGCCAATCATTAAACAGCCTGAAATGTGTCTTCAAAACAAAGCTAAGTATCTATCACAATTTCTCTCTGAAAATAAATAACTTAGAAATATATATATATATACATACATATATATACTGTTCCCACCAGTTTTTAAAAAAATGGTGCCGTCTTTATAGGCACCTAACCTTGTCTACCTCTGTAATCCAATATCCTCTTTTAAAACTGGATATTGCAAAATTTTAATTAAGTTTGTTTCTTTCAGAATGAACATCTTATTAACCATATGAAAACTTCATCCAACTTTGTACAGAAGGCCAGATCCATCTTCCTCCAGTTAAAATAAAATAGAGTTTTATACCTTGTTAGGCAATGACTACAGCCCATGGCCAGCAAGAAGCAGTTACAGAAAACAGATCATCTCCCTTCAGCACCCCTTTAAGATTAAAGGTGTAAACTCTTTAAGTATAAAGCAAAATTAACAGAGGGATCTGGAGCCTAACTGGAAATCCAGGTGAGCACTGGTGGCCCCAAGATGACTACAGGGGGGCCCCGCCCCAGGATTCTGCTGTCCAGAATGAAAACTTCTAAACTTCTGAAAACAAAGTCCTGGATGCTACATTAAAAATTGATAAGTAAAGTAATCAATCAAAAGAACAAACAGCCATCCACCTCATAGTTCCAACAATAATTATGCCAAAGCTTAGCAAGTTAAGCTTTGGCATAAGGGGGGGAAGTGATGTGGGCTATGGGTGGGAGGCTCTTTATCTCTTCGGAGATAACCTTAACCTAAGCTGTCTGTCCTGACTTGTGGGTGTGGGATGGTGAGAGGCTGCAGTCCTGCCCTTGGTAACCATGGCAATGACTCCAGTCCCAGGAAACAGTTTAGCAATGCAAACTCTATAAACTTTAAATATTCAGGGAAAATGCAAACCAAATGTGCTAAAAGCTTATCTAGAATGTATGAAGTCCATGCTAAAAGCTTACCTAGGATGTGGATGATATATGCTAATTCAAGCCTATTGAGAACTGAAAGAAAAGGACCATTTGACTCTTCCTCTCTGTATAAAAGGAACTCAAAAATTCTCATTCGGGGCTTGGGTTTGAAACAGATAGCTCCCGAGTCTGGTCGGCCATCAATAAACCACTTTTCCTTCCTAAAATCATTCCTGAGTCCTGACCTTTCTATACGCAAATAATTGAACCCCTCTCAAATTCTGCAACAAGAGTACCTACAACTGTAAGCAGAGGAATTGCATTTATCATCCATGTGGATTCTAAGACCCCTCTTGATCTAGAGGTAGAGCAGACATCACCATCCCAGGGTCCACAGAACGGAGGAATAAAATATGGACTAGAGTGTACTTACTGATGTTCTACTATAAAACTATTGTGATGAGTAATAGAAGAAATTTTAGCATCGAGATGGAGAAAGTGGCATGGTAGTTTGAGGGCAGGGAGAGGGTAGAAGAGATGTGATGTGGGGGCATTTTTGGATTTTGAGTTGTCCTAAATGATATTGCAGGGTCAGATGCTGGACTTTATATATCCTGCCATAACCCACTGAATGTCCTGGGCGAGAGTACGAACTACAGGGTAAACGATTATCTGTGTAGTGCAGCAGTGCCCCAAAATGTGTTTACCGAGTGCAATGAGTGTGCCTCAATGATGGGGGAGGTTGCTGGTGTGGGAGGAGTGGGGTGGGGGCTGAGGGGTATACAGGAACATCTTAGATTTTTTAATGTAACATTTTTTTGTGTGATGTATATATCTTCAAAAAATACAATTTACAAAAATGATGTGGGGGTTGGGGAGTGGGTTATATGGGAACCTCTTATGTTTTTTGTTTTTTATGTTATTTTAATGTAACATGCCTTGTGATCTATTACCTTTAAAAAATTAAAAGATTAAAAATTTTAAAAATTAAAAAAACCAGTGAAAAGTTCTAGATGGAATCTTTTGTTATGGTGCTGAATTGAGAATGAATTCACTACATATCAGATATTAATGTTAAGAGTTCTCTCTTTCTAAAGTTTGTGATGGCTGCGGGGGCAGCCGTGCTGAAAAAGATATATATAAAATTTGTGGGTCAGATTAATGAGTTTTGTGCTTCTGTCTGTGTCAGCTCAGTGCTGGTGTTGGAGTTGTGTGGTTATATAAAGTGGTGGGATTTGGTTGAGCTGGAACCCTCCCTTGCTGTTGACAAAGAAATGAGTTGATTGTAGTTTGTGAAGCAAAACCACTGGGTGAGTGTATGTGCACATGCTCTCCCGTCTTGCCTGTCTTTGATCAGCCCCATTTGCAGGATCTTGGGGATTGTATTCTGTGTCTGTCTGCATCATGCCCTGGAGTTTGTTGGAGCTGGCCCAGTCAGGGTGGCTGGTGGAGCCAGGACAGGGGGTCCCCAGGAAAGGCGCGGATTTTGAAAAGATTCTTTCAAGCCCTTTTAGTGGAGAGCTGGAAAGGGGGAAGCAGCTTGCCCCTTTCCAGTGAGTCCACGCCTTCTATTCATAAGCCACATTCCTATTTAATAGCTGTGTACCAACTGTCTGGAAGGGGGGAGGTGAAAGGGATGAAAAGCAGAATCAAAATAAATGCAATAAAGTTCCCTCCCTAAGGGGTCAAAAGCTAAAATAAATTGCATTCTGCCCAGGTTCTGCTTTTCTGTCTCTCTGTGAATCTATGTAGAAATGCTTTAAAATGTTTTAAAGCTGTAAACTTGTCTAAAGGAAGGAGGCTATGGCTTGAAAACAATAGCCTTCTAATCACTTGATGGCCCTTTTAATGGTCTGGCTGGGAAGGTCAGCAGTAAGGGTCATAAAACTGCAACGAAAAAAAAAAAGCTAAAGCTCAACTTTTAAATCTGTGTTTGGCTTTTGTCAGTTGCTTGTGCCTAAGAATTCATGGTAAAATGTAGTTTAAAAATTAATCTTTAGATGCCAATACTCTCTTGCGGGTAAATTAAATGCATAACTCGCAGATGAGAATTTGTTCCCTTACTAGGAAAAGGCAGAACTTCACAAGATTGTTACTGTTAAAAGTCTTGTAACTTAATTAATAAAGGTATCCAAGTCACCTTAAGGTTAAAAAAAATTTAATGATGATGTAACTAGAAAAAGACCTTGAATAAAGAGGTCAACTCAGACTGGCAGAATATCTCAGCCTACAAGTAATATAAGGTGTTAAAAAAACTGCTTTTTTGAGTTTGGATAAAAGAGGGAAATGGAAAGGACAAGTGAGTTTATATGGCTATGAGTCTCTAAAAAAGAATTGGGAGGTCATCAGAGGGTGATGCTTATGCACGCCTCAGCAGGGTACCAGAGACAGCCAAGGTAGATGGAAACCCAGGTGCTGGTTCTCCTGAGGGCTGAAGGCCCACAGGTTCTAGGGTCAAGGCAGATGGCTCTGGAGTTCAGGGCCATGTCAGTTGGCCCTGCTTTGGAGTTTGTATTCCTGAGTGTGATGGAGTTGGACTCAGATATAACCTTTCTACACATGCCTCCTGTTACTTTTACTGGACCTGTGGTTGGCATTTGGGTTGGTGTATACTCAGGAGACCTGAGTCTCTGAACTTCCATGTGACGGCCAGGCCCTGGGCCTCAGCAGACTTGCGGCTCCTTCCCTCTGGTTTCTTGGACTTACCCTGGCCAGCTGACAGGGAGGTGAAGAGGGCCAACCACCACACCAGGGAGCCAAGAGTGCCTACAGCTGCAAGCAGGAGAAGTGCATCCATCATCCATGTGGAATCTAAGCCCCCTCTTGATGTAGAGGGGGACTGGACATAACCATCCCAGGGTCCACAGGATGGAGGAATAGAGTATGGATTAGAGTGGACTTACTGGTGTTCTGCAGGGGAACTATTGTGATTAGTAAGGGAAGAAATTGTAGTAGTGATGTGGAGAGGGTGGCCACGGTGGCTGCTGATGGTAGGGAAATGGAAGAAGAAATATGGTGGGGCATTTTTAGGATTTGGAATTGTCCTGGGTGGTGCTGTGGGGACAGATGCTGGACGTTGTGTGTTGTGTCATGGCCCACTGGGTGGAATGGGGGAGAGTGTGGACTACAATGTGGACCACTGTCCATGTGGTGCAGCGGTGCTCCAGAATGTATTCACCAGGTGCAGTGGATGTGATGCAATGATGGAAGAGGTTGTTGATGTGGGGGGTGGGGGGGGGGGGTGGAGTGGGGGGTATATGGGGACCTCATATTTTTTTAATGTAACATTTAAAAGAAAATAAAGAAGGAAAAAAAACTTAATGAAAACTATAACTAAGAGTTAAGATCATTTATAGATGCATTTACATTGTAAAACAGCAAAAAGATAATAACTGAGATTATAACTGGGTAAATTTAGCCTGAAACTATTATTATAAGTATAAATTCTAAACTAATGTTTCCTCCATTTACAGTTACTTCAAGCCTAGCCTCACCCCTTGCATTTGCTTATGGTTATTTCACAACAGCTTCTGCCCCTAAAGTCCAGGGAAAAGCAGACGTGAGACATCCCTGTCTCCTGTCCTACTGGTATTAGTAACCCTGCTTTCTCTCATGATTCCAGGTGTGAACTAAATTGCTGTCTGGTGGAATTCTTAACCCTCGAGGTTAAACATGCACTGGAATTTTTTCATCTTCAAGGACTAAAAAATAAAGGAGGCCTCCTGCCTTGACTGTCAGGGTTCCTAAGAGTGGCAATTCATGAGAGAAACCAGTTTCCCTGAGGCTTTGATAACCTCAGTGAATATACATAGAATTAGTCTTGCTCATCCAAAAAAATCTACTAAAGTCAAAGTAAAATATAAAGTTCTGAAACAAAAGAAAATTGTATTAAAGCATTGGGAACATTTGGTTACAAGGCATTAATTAAAGAAACAAAGTTCTTGTGCAAAACTGCATGGTCATAGTGCAAATTAAGAAAAAAAAAAAACCTTTCAGGAATCTTTCAAATGTTTTGCAGTCACACTAATGTTGTAAAGAAAATGAAAGTTTTAAGTAATTAAATTATGTTTCTGTGTCAAACTATTCATGTCTGCCTATTTGCTCAAATTGTTAAAGTTAAATATGCAATTATTTTGTTGTAGAAGTTGAGAGAGGTTCATTTATTTGTGTATATAAAGCCAGGACTCAGGAATGATTTTGAGAAGGAAAAATGATTTATTGATGGCCAGCCGGACTCGGAAACTTTCTGTTTCAAACCCGAGCCCTGAATAAGAATTTTGAGTTCCTTTTATACAGAGAGGAAGGGTTAAATTGTTCATTGTTTCAGTGCTCAATAGGCTTGAATTAGCATATATTGTCCACATCCTAGGTAACCTTTTAGTATGGACTTTATACATTCTAGATAAGCTTTTAGCACATTTGGTTTGCATTTTCTCTGAATATTTAAAGTTTATAGAGTTTGCATTGCTAAACTGTTTCCTGGGACTGGAGTTGTTGCCATGGTCAGCAAGGGCAGGACTGCAGCCTCTCACCATCCCACACCCACAAGTCACAGACAGTTTAGGTTATCTACAAAGAGATGAAGAGCCTCCCACCCATAACCCAAATCAATATAAGTAATATATAGTTCTAAAACCCAAATTAAACTAAAAGGTATATTAAATAATGCCAATTATAAGTTAACATCAATGAGTTATGTTTCTATGTCTAACTCTATTTGTGTCTGCCTATTTGCTCAGTGTATATCTTCATACATCAGGATAATAATATCAAATTAACAAATGAAAATTCTTAAAAGAGCTCTATTCAAATTGTTAAAAAATTAAATAAGCAGTTATATATGTGAATAAATATTACTGGAGCCCAAATTAGAGTAAGCAGGATGAAAAGGTCATATAAAAATCTGATTATAGGAACTATTGGGAAAGGGCCTTCTCCTTGCAAGAGCTTTGAGGGAAAAACTAAATGTGGCAGATTAAATCTTCTAGACTGGGGAATTAAGAATCAGTTTGCCCTGTAATTCCCCAGTTTAAACCTTTTAACAGTCTTAAAATAAGGGTGGTTAATAATTCTATTACCAAATTTCAGTAATTAAAAAAAAATCCATAAAAGCTGTAAAAAATCTTTCCTAAGTTATGATTAAACAAATTATACAACTATAATGTATTTCAGAACCTAGAAGTCAGTATGCTTTTAAAATTATTCACAGCTTCAGAAGTTAAATGAAAAAAAAAAAGTGGTTTTAGCTTCCTTAAAAAAGGAAAGAGAACATTCCTTGCAAAAACTATAATGGTTTCGGTTTTATTTAGCTTGGGTATAATCTCCCTTGGTTTATAAAATATCCATTAAATAAATTAACATTATATGTACAAAATCTTTGGAGTAATGAAAATTGTAAGTTAATGCTAATGAAACTAAGCTAAAGAAGAAAATTGTAGATATGTTCTCTTAAATCAATAAAGTAAACTTTGGTTGGTAATTGTAATTTAATAAGTTTATTTAAATGTAAAGTAAATAGTCTATGTGGTTGTGGTCAATTATAAAGTGTTTGTAAAATGGAAGCATTGAAACGGTTCTAGTTCTAGAAGCCTGGTATGTATATGGAGTTTGCATGGCTAAATGGCCTCCTGGGACTGGAGTCATTGCCATGGTTACCAAGGGCAGGACTGCAGCCTCTCACCATCCCACACCCACAAGTCAGGACAGACCGCTGAGGTTAAGGTTATCTCTGAAGAGACAAAGAGCCTCCCACCCATAGCCCACATCACTACTAAGGTAAAATGCCTGCTAGTATCTTCATGGTAAAAGTGTAAAAGTCATTTAATATATAATGTGTTGCATTAAAAATGTTTTAAAATATATTAAAACAGGGGATAAACTTTAACATTGTCAAACTCTCTTGTGCATTCAAACCAGGTCTTGAATACATTACAGGTTGCCTCTCCATGTGAGTTATTGGCTAGGCTGGTCACTGACCCCTCAAATAAAAATGTTTGCTATATCAGCCTCTGGTTCTGCTCCTGAAGTTAACAGACACTACGTTGCAGTTTTAAGCTCCTGCAGCAGCCAATGATGGCTCGGTACAGCCACGCATAAAATGGATATCACCTCCAGACTGGCACTGTTCCATAGTGCCAGAGAGCACTGTGCACCAGGCCAGTAAAATACTGGAAACTCTCCCTAGGACCAACAATGCTGTGACTTGCTCACTATGTGAAGAACATGCTAAGTGGAGCCATGATTACCAGGACACTGTAAGTAAAACTTAAGCACAATTGGAACTATAATCTGCTCCCATGGAGAGATAACATGTAAGGTATTACAAACCTGAAACTTAAAACTATTAATTGTAACTCAGAATCCTTATGCATTAAGTAATACTGTTGTAGAATTTGAGAGAGGTTCAATTATTTGCATATAGAAAGGCCAGGACTCAGGGATGATTTTGAGAAGGAAAAATGGTTTATCAACGGCCGGCCAGACTTGGGAGCTTTCTGTTTCAAACCTGAGCCCCAAACAAGATTTTTGAGTCCCTTTTATACAGAGAGGAAAGGCCAAATGGTCCTTTTGTTTCAGTTCTCAATAGACTTGATTAGCATATATCTTCCACATCCTAGGTAAGCTTTTAGCATGGACTTCATACATTCTAGATAAGCTTTTAGCACATTTGGTTTGCATTTTCTCTGAATATTTAAAGTTTATAGACTTTGCATTGTTAAACTGTGTCCTGGGACTAGAGTCGTTGCCATGGTCACCAAGGGCAGGACTGCAGCCTCTTACCGTCCCACACCCACAAGTCAGACAGCTTAGGTTATCTATGAAGGGGTGAAGAGTCTCCCACCCATAGCCCACATCAACACATTAATTAATATTCAGTGCTATACTTTTATCCTGTTTTAAATATATGCCTAATAATTATGATGTTATCTTTTCTACTCTGGATCAGGTACAAAGTACATTAAACATGTTGAATTCCTGGTAACTTCATTTTCTAAATAGTTAATAAACATGTCTATAAAATAAGGTGGCGATTCTAGCTAAAAACAATGGGCCACCAGTGGCTTGCAGGTAGCCAGTTAACTGGTGCCAGGCTCAGCCACCCTACCACTCTACAGTACTCTGTTGTGCAGCAAAACGAGGCCTGCTTGCTACTGATGGGTCACCTATTGAACAGTCAAAATTACCAGAAATTATTCAATTAAAACCAAAATGTAAAAAACTTTATTCTGTAGTTCTGATCACTCCCACAGCTAAAAAACCTAAGGAAATTTCCAACTTGCTGCACTAATCCTGAATGAAACCAACTGCCCAAAAGGTGCCATTTCACCAGAAGCACCTAATGGAGCACATGAGTGCCAATCATTAAATAGCCTGAAATGCATCTTAGAACAAAGCTAAGTACCTAATACTGTTACCTATTACAATTTCTCTCTGAAAACAAATAACAACAACAAAAAAATGTATATGTATATACACACACATAATGTTCTCCATGAACTTTTAGAAGGGGGCTATCTTCATAGGCACCTAACCTTGTCTACCTCTGTAATCCAATGTCCACTTTTAAAAATAGGTGTTCCACAATTTTAATTAAGTTTATTTCTTTCAGAATGAACATCTTATTAAACATATGAAAACTCCATCCAGCTTCATACAGAATGCCAGGTCCATCTTCCTCCAGTCAAAATAAAGTAACAGTTTTTATACCTTGTTGGGTAATGACCACAACCCTGGCTAGCAGGAAGTAGTTACAGAAAAAAGATCATCTCCCTTCAGCACCTCTTTAAGATTAAAGGTGTAAATTCTTTAAGGGTAAAATAAGATTAATGGATGGATCTGAGCCTGACAGGAAATCACGTAAGCACCAGTAACCCCCAGGATGACTGCTGGGGGGCCTCACCCCCAGGATTCTACTGTCTAGGCTGAGAACTTCTTCTGAAAACAGGAAGAACCTTGGATGTTACCCAGGAACTTTATCTTTGGGTCCTCACTGGGAAATTGATAAGTGGGATAATCAATCACAACAATGAACAGCCACCCACCTCATAACTCCAACAATAATTATGCCAAAGCTTAGCAAGATAAGCTGTCATAAAGGGGGAAATGACATAGGCTATGGGTGGGGGGGCTGTTCATCTCTTCATAGATAATCTGATTGAGCTGTGCATTTGGGACAGTAAGAACTGCAGCCCTGCCCTTGGTAACCATGACAACAACTCCAGTCCCAGAGAAACAGTGTAGCAATGCAAACTCTATAAACTTTAAATATTCAGGGTAAATGCAAACCAAATGTACTTAAAGCTTATCTAGAAGTATGAAGCCCATGCTAAAAGCTTACCTAGATGTGGAAGATATATGTTAATTCAGCCTTTTAAACAGTGAAAGAAAAAACCATTTGGCCCTTCCTCTGTATAAAAAGAACTCAAAAATCTTGTTCAGGTCTCAGATTTTGGAATGAGAAACTCTGAGCCTGGCCAGTCATAAATAAACCTTTTTTCCTCCCCAAAATTATTCCTGAGTCCTGGCCTTTCTATACACAAATAATTGAACCTCTCTCAACTTCTACAATACCATTAATGGGTCCATGGTCTTGTTTTGCCTGGTAAAGTCCAACTTCAGAAAGTCCTCCTGGGGTGACCCTCCTCCCAGAATTTTCTCTCCGAGCAAGAGTCCATGAAAAAGGAAATGTAGTGAAAAAAAAATTTACAGAGGCAGAAGGAATAGGGGGACAGACTTGCCAGCTTCAAATACCCAGGAAAAAGAGGTTTGTCCCCTGGGAAACAGAGGGAACAACCAAACTCCTATAAACAAAGGGAACTTAAAGCAAAAGCCCACAACAAGACAGAGATGCAGAAAGACAGGGAAAACCATGCACGCTGCCTTCGCCTTAGGCAGACCTTCCTGATAGAAGATCAAGAAAATCTCTGTCTTGTCACCAGTTGGTAACCAACCAAGAAACAGACATCTCAGGGAATAAGTCCAATAGTTACCATTTTAAAATATTAAAATGTACAGTGTTCAACAAAAGTGTACAAGACAAAGAAATAGAATGATGGCCCATCCAAAGAAAGAGGATAATAATTCAGAAAACACAAATGAAGAAGACAAAAATGTGGACATACCAGAATAAGCCTTTAAAATTTATCTTAAAAATGCTCAAGGAGTTGAAGAGAAAGTACAGAGAAAGAACTGAAGAATATCAGGAAAACAATGAAATTAACAATATGAAGGTCTAAATGAAGAGATACAAATTTTAAAAAGGAACCAACAGAACTACGAGAGTTGAAGACTACAATAGCTGAAATGAAAAACGCCTAGGAAGGTTTCAAGAGCAGACTTGAACTGGCAGAAGAAAAAAATCAGTGAACTTGAAGACAAAACACTTGAAAATGAATCAGGCTGAGGACCAGAAAGAAAAAAATGAAATATTACATGGAAAAAGAGTCTAGGATAGCCTAGCATTAAGCGCCCCAATATATGCATTATTGGAGTCCCAAAAGGAGAAGAGAGAAAGGGGCAGACAGAATGTTTAAGAAACAATGAAAAAGAACTTTCCAAACTTAATAAAAGATATGAATATGCACATCCAAGAAGTTCAGAGAACATGGAATAGGATAAATGTGAAGAAAATACACCTCATCATATGCTAATTACATCATATGCTAATTATCAAATGCAAAGGACAAGGAGAGAGTTCAGAAAGTTGCAAGAGAAAAGCAATGTGCTACATACAAGGGAGTACCAGTTAGATTGTGTGCTCATTTCTCATCAGAAACTATGGTGGCAAGAAAGTAGTGGGTTGAAATACAAAGTGCTGAAGGAAAACCACTGCTGGCCAAGAATTTTATATCTAGTATCTAGTGAAACTCTTTTTCAAAAATGAGATTAAGACCTTCTCACATAAACAAAAGCTGAGGGAGTACATCCGATTTAGACCTACCCTCCAAACAATGCTAAAGGGACTTCTTCAGACTGAGAGGAAAGAACACTAGATAATGGTACAAAGAGGGATAAAGAAATATGCAGTAAAGGCAACCATTGGTAATTATAAATTAGGACAGCACACCCTAACCAGAATAAAACTAAATAAACCTACCCTGTATTGTATTGTATGGTATGTAAAATTCAACTTCTTACTTTCTACAGGTGCAGAGATGCAAATGCATAAAAAGTAATGGTAAATCTGTATTTTCGCATATATAATGTACAAAGATATAATTGATAACATGTAGAAAAATTGTGGCTTCACTGAGGAGTATAGGAAAAATATTTGCATGCTATTGAAGTTAAGTTGTAGTACACCAAATATAATTGCTACGTATTTAGGATGCTTAATTTTAATCCATGATAACCACAAGAATAATAGATGAAAAATACATCCAGATGGAAATGAACAGGCACTCAATATGGTACAACATAAGAAAGCAAATAAATGTAAAAGTAGGCTTTAACAGAAGTGCGGGACAAAAAAATGTTGAGACGTGCAAAGTCTAAATAGTAAAATGGCAGAATAAAATCCTGTATTATCTATCAGTAATTTAAATGGCAATAGATTAAACTCTCTAGTCATAAGGCAGAGATGGACAGAATTGGTAAAAAAGCATGACCCAACTATAAGCTGTTGGCAAGAGTCTCACCTTAAAGTCAAATATACTGACAGGACTGAAAAAAATACACCATGCAAGTAGTAACCAAAAGAGAGCTGAGCTGGCTTCACCAATATCAGATTAAGTAGGACTTAAGTCAAAAAGAGTTAAAAGAGACAAAGTTGATCATTATATACTGATAAAGAGGATAATTCAACAGGAATATGTCACAATTATGAATATATATGCAACTAACAGCAAAGCCTAAAAATAAATGAAGCAAATACTGACAGATTTGAAGGGAGAAATTGAGAGTTCTTCATTATTATTTGGAGATTTTAACACATCATTGAATAATGGATAGAATATCTAGTCAGAAGATCAGTAAGGAAGTACAGGAATTGAATGAAACACTAAACCAACCAGACCTAACAGACATATGTAGAACACTTCCCCCAATCAAAACAGAATACACCTTCTTTTTGAGTGCACATGAATCATTCTGCAGGATAAACTGTATATTGGGTAACAAAACAAGTCTCAGTAAATTCAAACATACTGAAATCATAAAATGTATATTCTCTGACCACAACAGAACAAAGCTAGAAATTAATAACATAGGGAGAAAGGGAAAATTCACAAAAATGTGGAAAATGAAACATTCTTAAACACTCAATGGCTTAACAAGGAAATCAGAAGTGAAATTAGGAAATATCTCGATGTGATTGAAAACCCATCACACCAACACTTTTGGGATAGAGTGAAGGCAGTGAAAGGGAAATTAATAGTTCTAAAGGCTTACATTAAAAAAGAAGAAAGAAGGAGTTCTGGAAGATGGTGTTAGATTAGGTAGGCAAGGCTAAACTCTCTTACAAAAACAATGGAGAAAGGGCAAAAAGCTGTCTGAGGGAGCTGCTTTGGTATCTGCAGACCCGGAGTGCTGCACATCATTTTGGAGTGTGAGGGACAGAGAGATGAAGAAGCCCAAGTGAAAACTGTGAGTTACTAACCCCCATGGAAGGGAATAGCACCTATTCCCCATCTTCAAGGTAAACAACCTGGATAAAACCATTGGCTTGCTGTAGCCAGCCAAGAAGGAACAGATATCTTCCTCCCTGTGAGATGTTTCGAGGGAAAAAGGAGGGGAGCTTGGGGTGCATTTCTTTAGTGAATTTGGCCATCAGAGCTGGCTTTGAATCTCTAATCTGGAGATTCAACACAGTAACACCGGAAAGCTGAGACTGAAACACCTCTGTAGAAAGGCGCGTTGATGAGTGCCATCTGCTGGCTAGTCTGGAAATTGCAAGGGCAAAAACTGTTCACGCTCTCTGTGTCCAACACTTGGGAGAAAATCTATGCCTCACTAGGGAGTCCCTGGCCCAATTTTGAAAACTTAAGCTGGGTAACTTTAAAGACAGACAATACGTTGAACCAAATATCAAAGAAGAGCTGTGGGGAAAAAAAATAGGCAAGAGAGAGAATTGGCCTGCAGACTAAATTCACCAACATATTCAGATGCCTAGACATCAGCAAAAAATTACAAGTCATACTAGGAAACAGGAAGAGATGGCCCAGCCAAAAGAACAAACCAAATATCCTGAAGTGATACAGGATTTAATATAATTAATCAGTGATAATCACAAAACTTTCCTATATCACTTCAAAGAATTTAAAGAAAATGTGACTGAAGAAATAAAGGATATTACAAAGACACTGGGAGAGCATAAAGAACAATTTGAAAGCCTGCAAAGAAAAGTAAGAGACCTTATGGGAATAAAAGACATGATGGATGAGATTAAAAACACATTAGAGGCATATAAGAGCAGATTTGAACTTCTCAAAGACAGAATTAGGGATTTTGAAGGCAAAACATCTGAATTGGAAAAGACAGAAGAAAAGAAGGAGAAGAGAATGGAAAAAAATGGAACAGAGTCTCAGGGAATTGAATGAAAATGTGAAATGCACAAGCATTTGCATTATTGGTGTCCCAGAAGGAGAAGAGAATGGAAAAGGGGCAGAAAGAATATTTGAGGAAATAATGACCAAAAACTTCCTAACCCTCATGAAGGACATAAATATTAATATCCAAGAAGGACAGCACACCCTAACCAGAATAAAACTAAATAAACCTACCCTGAGGAACCTACTATTCAAAATGACAAATATCAGAAATAAAGAGAGATTCTGAAAGCAGCAAGAGAAAAGCAAAACACATACAAGGGAAACTCGATTAGATTAAGTGCTGCTGACCTCTCATCAGAAACCATGGAGTCAAGAATATGTATTTAAATGATGTATTTAATGTACTGAAAGAGAAAAACTGCCAGCCAAGAATTCTGTATGCAGCAAAGCTGTTCTTCAAAAATGAGGGTGAGTTCAAAGTCTCCACAGACAAATGAAAACTGACAGAATATGTTACCAAAGGACCAGACTTACAAGAGCTATTGCAGACTGAAAGGAAAAAAAAAAACAAACAAAAAACAAAAAACAAAAAAAAACAAGGGTGAGAGATTTTGAGAAGAGTTTAGAAATGAAGATAATTAGGAAGGGTAAACTAAAGGATAAGAAGATAGACAATAGAATGATATGACCATAGAGAGCTGAAAGACAAAAATGGATGAAGTAATACCTGTACAGTAATAACATTGAATGTTAATGGTTGAACTTCCCAATTAAAAGACATAGACTACAGAATGGATAAAAATAATGAGCAATCTATATGTTGTCTACAACACCTATGGGATACAGCAAAGGCAGTGCTAAGAGTGAAATTTATAGTCCTCAACATTCACATTAAGAAAAAGAAAGAGCTAAAATTGAAGACCTACTGTACACCTGATGGAACTAGAAAAAGAACAGCAAACTAATCTCAAACCAAGCCAAATGTAAAAAATATTGAAGATCAGAGTAGAAATAAATGAAATTGAGAACAAAAATACAATAGAGAGAATCAACAAAACCAAAAGTTGGTTCTTCAAGAAGATCAACAAACTAAAAAAAATCCTTAGCTAGCCTGACAAAGAGGAAAAAAAAAAGAAAGAAGTTGCAAATTTTAAAAATCAGAAATAAGAGTAGGGACATTATCACTGACTCCACAGAAATAGGAAAGATCATAAAAGGAAACTATGAAAAACTGCATACCAACAAACTAGAAAACAGATGAAATGGACAAATTCCTAGAAAAACATGAACATACACTGGCCCTAGAAGGAATAGAAGACCTCAGCAAACCAAACATGAGTAAAGAGATTGAAAGAGTCATCAAAAAACTCTCAATAATGAAAATCCAAAGACCAAATGGCTTCACAGGTAAATTTTACATTTATTCAAAGATTATCTAATGCCAATCTTGCTCTCAAGCTCTTCCAAAAAATTGAAGATGAAGGAACACTACCAGAATTATTCTATGAGACCAATATAACCCTCATACCAAAACCAGATAAAGATACTATGAAAAAAGAAAACTACAAACCAATTTTTCTGAAGAATATAAATCTAAAATCATCAACACAATACTTGCAAACTGAATACAAAAGCACCATTAAAAGAATTATACGCCATGATCAAATGGGCTTTAATCCAGCAATGCAAATGTGGTTCAACACAAGAAAATCAATTAGCATAATAAGGCACATTAATAAATTGAAGAAGAAAAAAAACACATGATCCTCTTGATCAATGCAGGAAAGACATTTGACAAAATACAGCATCCTTTCTTGATAAAAACACACCAAAAGATAGGAATAGAAGGAAGCTTTCTCAACATGGTAAAGTGCACACATGAAAAACCCAAAGCTAACATTGTACTCAATGGTAAAAGACTGAAAGCTTTCCCACTGAGATTGGGAAAAAGAAATAGATGCCAACTGTCAGCACTGTTATTAAATATTTTGCTAGAAGTTCTAGTAAAAGCAATTAGGAAAGAAAAAGAAATAAATGTCACCAACAATAGGAAAAGAAGAAGTAAAAATTTCACTATTCTTGGATGGTATGATCCTATATCTAGTAAATCCCAAAAGATCCACAACAAAGCTACTAGAACTAACAGTCAAGTTTAGCAAAATGAGAGAATACAAGATTAATATGCAAAAATAAAAATTCTATACACTACTGATGAGCAATCTGAGAAGGATATCAGAAAAAAATCCATTTATAATAGTGACTGAAAGAATCAAATATTTAAGAATAAGATTAGCCAAGAGCATAAAGGACCTGTATTCAAATAGTTACAATAGGTTGCTAAAAGAAATCAAAGTGGACCTAAATAAATAGAAGGACTTTTGATGGTCCTGGACTGGAAGACCAAATATTGTTAAGATATCAATTCTTCCCAAAGTTACTTACACATTTAATGCAATCCTGATGAAAATTCCTATAGCCTTTTTTTTTTTTTTTTGCAGAAATGGAAAAGCCAATTATCAAATTTATTTGGAAAGGAAAGTGGTCCCAAATAGCTAAAAATGTCTTTAAAAAGACAAAGGAAGTTGGAGGACTCTCACTTCCTGACTTTAAAGCATATCACATAGCTCCAGTGATAAAAACAAAATGATACTGGCATAAAAATCGATATATTGACCAATGGAACTAAATTGAGAATTCAGAAATAGACCCTCACATCTATGGTCAAATGGTTTTTGACAAGTTGTCAAGCCCACCCATCTGGGTCAGAATAGTCTATACAACAAATGGTGCTGGGAGACATGGATATCCATATCCAAAAGAAAGAAAGAGGACCCCTATCTCATACCTTATAGAAAAATTTACTCAGAATGGATCAAGGACATGAATACAAAACCTACTATCATAAAACACCTAGAACAAAATATAGGAAACATCTTCAAGACCTTGTGGTAGTCAGTAGTTTCTTAAATCTTACATGCAAAGCACAAGCAATGGAAGAAAAAATAGATAAATGGGAGCTCCTCAAAATTAAACACCTTTGTTCTTCAAAAGACCTTATTAAGAATGTAAAAAGGCAGCCTACTCAATGGGGGAAAATATTTGAAAACTGCACATCTGATAAGGGTCTGCTATTTATGTTAAGAGATCATATAACTCAATGATAAAAAGACAAGGAATACAGTTTAAAAAATGGCAAAAGACTCTAATAGACATTTCTGCAATGAGGAAAATCAAATGGCCAAAAAGCACTGAAGAAATGTTCAATTTTTTTAGGGAAATGCAGACCAAAGGTACAATGAGATACCATTTCATCCCTTATAGAATGGCCATTATTTTTTTAAAAAAAGAAAAACAGAAAACTACAAGTACTAGAGAAAATGTGGAGAAATAGAAACACTCCTTCGCTGTTGGTGGGAATGTAGAATGGTGCAGCCTCTGTGAAAGACAGTTTGGCAGTACCTCAAGAAACTGAATATTGAACTGCTATATGAGCCAGCAATCCCATTACTAGAAACATATTAGAAAGAATTTAAATTAAGGATGAAAACTGACATTCACAAACCAATGTTCATAGCGATTATTTTTACTAAAATAGGGAAACAGCCCAAGTGTCCATCAACCAATGAATGGTAAACAACATGTGGTATGTACATACAATAGAATACGATTCAGCTGTAAAAGAAATGAATTTGGGATGCATATGGCAACATGAACGAACCTTGAGGATATTACGTTGAGTGAGATAAGTCAGTCACAAAAGGACAAATATATGGTCTCACTAATATGAACTAAACATGATGAGTAAATTCATGGAGGTAAACTCTAGAGTACAGACTACTAAGAAATAGAATGTGAGTTGAGAATGGAAGATGGTAATATATGAAGAATTTTTTATAAGGTTTATTGTACAAGTGTGGAAATGAATAGAATTGATAGTAACACATTATAGTGAGTATAATTAACAATGTTGATTTATAAATGAGATTGTGGCAGTAAGGGGTAATCTGTGGACATATATGTCAATTGAGAGGAAACAAGAAAATAAACTAGGGACTGTAAATTAGTGATTTCAGTGGTGGATGAAGACTGTGGTTAATAGTATACATTTAAGAATGCTCTTTTACAAAGTTTTAAGAATATGGTAATACATGAAAAAATCACAACTAAAGTGACTTATGGGTGGTAGTCGACATATTGTAATATTTTTGCAGCAATGGCAATGAAGGTATTATATCAATTCTAAAGGACAACAATACGAGGTGCAAAGGGGTATGTAATTTTTCCTTTTGTGGTAAGGAAAATGTTCTAAAATTGACTGATGTGATGACAACACAACTCTGTGATGAAAATGAGATCCAGTGAGGGTACACTTTGAATGACTGTACAAACTATGGGACTGTATAACACAGGGAATACAGTGGTGGAAGATGAACTGTGGTTAACAAATATGAGAATGTTCTCTCATGTACTGTAAAAAAATGTATAACATTAACACAGGGTGTTAATAATCAGGTATTCTCGGGGAGAAATACACCAAATGTAAGATATGGGCTATAGTTAGCAGTAATATAGTGATGATATTATTTCTTATTTTATATCAAATATTTCACAATAATGCAAAGTTTTGGTGGTGGGGTGGTAGGAAGTATATGTGAGCCCTCTATGATGATATGTATGTTTATTCTGCAAGTTCACAATTTTAATAGACTTATTGTTTATGTAAGTTCATATATGAATGATATAGTGCAATAAAATTTTATTTAAAAATTAAGAAAGACTTCAAATCAGAAACCTAACCTTTAATCTGGAAGAACTAGAAAAATAATAGCAAACTAAGCCCCAAGAAGGCAGGATGAAGGAAAGAGTAAATATTAGAATAAATTAAATGAAATGGGGAATTTAAAAAAAAAAATAGAAAGACTCAAGAAGGCTAAAAGTTGGTTCTTTCACTAAATCAAGGAAATTGACAATTTTGGCTAGATCAAAAAAGAAAAGAAGAGAGAGGATACAAATAACAGAAACCAAAAATACTAAGACATTACAATTGACCCCACTAACGTGAAAATATCTATAAGTGGATAGTATGAGTAAATATATGCCTATAAATTAGATAAGCTAGATGAAATGGACACATTCTTAGGAACAAACAAACAACCTACACTGGCTCAAGTAGAAATAGAAGATCTCAACAAAGCAATTCCTAGTAAAGCGATTGAGTCAGTAATGAAAAACCTCGCCCCCTCCCCCCCCCCCCGCGCAAAAAAAAAAGCCCAGAACTAGGTGCTTTCACAGGGGAATTCTGTCAAATATTCCAAGAAGACTTAACTCCAGTTCTGCTCAAACTCTTCCAAAAGAATGAAGAGAAGGGAACACTCCCTAACCCATTCTACACGGCCAACAGCACCCTCATACCAAAGCCAGATAAAGATACCACAAGCTATAGACCAATATTTCTTATGAATATAGAGGTGAAAATCCTCAATAAAATACTAGCAAACCAAATTCAACAGCATTTTAAAAGAATTACACACCATGATTAAGCAGAATTTATCTCTGTTATGCAAAGCTGGTTCAATTAATGTAATGCACCACATTAACAGTATGAAGGAATAAAAAACACATGATACCATCAATCAATGCACAAAGACATTTGACAAAATGCAGCATCCTTTCTTGATAAAAACACTTAGAACAGTAGGAATAGAAGGAAACTTCCTCAACATTGTTGGCCAAAATGGCCTGCGGCACTAAGCAGCTCCTTTCCTGTGGCCGATTCCCGGGGGCCAACCTGAAGTCTGCCCCTTCCCTCAGCAACAGAGGGCCACCAGCCAATCTAAAATGTGCTGTCCTGTTGGCCAATCCATTCATAAGATGCCGCCCAAACCCAGCCTATCAGCGATTGCCACCTCTCCCCCCACCCCCACCATAACCCATATAAGCCGATGTACTCCCTCAATAAACCGGACTTGTGCCACGAGCCTGCATCTCCCGAGCGGTTACTGTGTGTTCTGTGCTCTGCCGTCCTTACCTCACGAGGCCGCCGGCCCGCATCTTCCCCCCCCACCACACAGGTGGGGCTGGAGAGAGTAGCGGAGACCCGCGGCAACGCCGACACAACATGATAAAGGGCATATTTGAAAAGACAACAGCTACCATCCTATTTTATGGTGAAAGACTGAAAACTTTCCCTCTAAGATCAGGAGCAAGACAAGAATGCCCACTGTCACCATGTTATTCAACATTGTATTGAAGGTTCTGGCCAGAGCAATTAGGTGAGAAAGAAAATAAAAGACATCCAAATTGGATAGGAAAAAGTAAAGCTTTCACTATTTGCAGATGCTATGATCCTATATACAGAAATTCCTGGAAAATCCGGAACAATGTCTTAGAGTTAATAAATGAATTCAGGAAGGGGGGGAGGAGTACAAGATCAACACTCAAATATCAGTATTGTTTATATACACAAACAATGAAGAATGAAGATGAACAAGAAAAAATTCCATTCCCAATAGCAACTAAAAGAATAAAATATCTAGGAAAAATTTCAACCATGGATATAAAGGACTCATCCATAGAAAACACAATACATGGCTAAAAGAAATTTTAAAATACCTAACAAAATGGAAGGATTTTCTGTGTTCATGGATTGAAGGACTAAATGCCATTTAGAAATCAATACTGCTGAAAGCAATTTATAGATTCAATGCAATTCCAATCAAAATTCTAACCTCTTTTGTAGAAATGGAAAAACGAATCATCACATTTATATGGAAGGGTAAGGGGCCCTAGATACCTAAAACCATCTTAAAGAAGAAGAATGTACAGTTATCCCTTCTACATCGCAACTTTCCCTATCATGGTTTCAATATAATGTGAATTTTGGGGGAGTTTTACAGAAGCTGCAAATGACAAGCAAAGGTGATAAAAAGTTGAGAAATTCATAAATACATAGAATATTTGTATAGTATTATATGACACTTAACCCAAATTTTACATTATGGTACTATAAACACCCCATAATAGAAAAGGAAAAAATTCAGACGTCTTCTCTGGTATGAAGGGAGGGTCAAAAAATTTTACTTGTATTTTTCAGATTGCAGAGGTGCTGCTCTCCTAACCCTTGTGATATGGAAGGGATAACTGTAGTTAGAGGGCTCAGAATTCCAAATATTAAAACTTATTACATGGGAAGCAGAAGCTCAAGCAACTGAACTCCCACTTACCACATGGGAGGCTCTTGGTTCAGTTCCTGGTGCCTCCTAAAGAAGACAGTAAGCTGGAGCAGCAGGCCGGTGTGGCAAGCTAAACAAGATAACACAGCAAGAGACACAAGAAGAAAAACATAATGAGAGACTCAACAAAGCAGGGAGTGGAGATTCCCAGTGCCTCCTAAAGGGGATGAGCAAGACAGTGAGCTGATGCAGCAGGCAGGTGCAGTGAACTGATCCAACATGATGATGTAGCAAGAGTCATAGGAGGAAAAGCATAATGAGAGACACAATAAGAATGGGGAGTGGAGGTGGCTCAAGTGATTGGGGGCTCCCTCCCACATTGGAGGTCCTGGGTTCAGTTCCTGGTGCCTCCTAAAAAAAGAAACAAGGAAGACAAACAGACACAGCAAGTGTAACAATGAGGGGGTAGGGGAAATAAGTAAATAAAATAAATCTTTAAAAAATTAACTTATTACAAAGCCACAGTAATCAAAACAGCATGGTACTGGCACAAGGGCAGACATATAAACCAATGAAATGGAATTTAGAGCCCTCACCTTTATGATCAACTCATTTTTGACAAGGTGGCAAAGATGACTCAATTCAGAAAGAATTGTTTCTTCAACAAATTGTGTTGGGAAAACTGGATCTCTATTTGCAAAAAAAGAAAGAGGACCCCTACCTCACACCATATACAAAAATCAACTCTAAATGGATCAGAGGCCTAAATATAAGAGCCAGAATTATCAAACATCTAAAATAAAACATAGGGAAGCATCTTTAGTACCTTGTGTTAATCAATGATTTCTTAGACTTTACACCCAAAGTCCAAGAAACAAAAGAGAAAAAAAAAATAGATGAATGGGACATCATCAAAATTTAAAAAAAAATTCCTAAAGTGTTGAGAATGTTCAAATAAAAGGTGTTGCAGAACTTAAGAAAAAGACACAGAAAGTAGGAAAAGATGGTAATAGGAGACTCAAAGTTTCAAGGACTAAGAGCCTCAACCCAAGTTGCCATGTCACATTTATTGAATACTTCAAGGACAGGAGTATGGTGGAGGATGTGGGAGTAATCACATCCACATCGTGTAAGGTTTAAATGTTTCCTTTTGCAAACAGTCATGGGTTATCCAGGAGAGTGTTCCATCTTGGCAGGACCTGATGTTCTAAGGTCTGTACCTTCATTTGCGTCATGGAAACATTTAAACTTCCAGCCATTTCTCCACACTAAAGCGCTTTATCATGAAAGTAAAAAAGACAACCTAAACAACGGGAGAAAATATTTGGAAACCACATATCTGATAAAGGATTAATATCTAGTATATATAAAGAAACCCTTCAATTTAAGAACAAAAAGACAACCCAATTCAACAATGGGCAAAATAGACATCTTTCCAAAAAAGATATACAAATTTCCAGAAAGCACATGAATAGATGCTCAACATCATTAACCATCAGAAAAATGCAAATGAAAACCACAATGAGATAACATGTCATACTGTAGCAGTTTGATATTATTGATGAATTCCAAAAAGAAATATTGGATTATGTTTGTAAATTGGTCTTTTCCTCTGGGCATATGAGATTATACTGGATTCAGAGGTTTGATTACTTAATCAAGTAAACCTCTTGTGTCAGTAGGGCATTGACTCCCCACCCCATGGTGGGTGGGGACTCACAGATAAAAGGCATGGCAAAGGACAGAGTTGGAGGGTTTTTGATGTTGGAGTTTGATGCTGAAGCCATAAGCTGGAGCCCCAGGAAGTAAGCTCACAGAGGAAAGAGATGCAAGCCCCAGGAAGAGAAGAACCCTGAGCCCAGGAAGAAGCAAGCCCTGGGAAGAGAGGAATTCTGAACCCAGAGAGAAGCAAGACTCTGGAAGGGAGGAACCCAGGAAGCCTGAACCCTCACAGACGTCGGCAGCCATCTTGCTCCAACACATGAAAATAGACTTTGGTGAGAGAAGTAACTTATGCTTTATGGCCTGGTATCTGTAAGCACCTACCCCAAATAAACACCCTTTAGAAAAACCAACCAATTTCTGGTATTTTGCATCAGCACCCCTTTGGCTGACTAATACAGAATTTGGTACCAAGGAGTAGGAAAGTGCTTTTGCAGTTACTGAAATGCTGGAATGGTTTTATAAATGGGTAAGGGGTATTTTTTGGAAGAATTGTGAGATGCTTGATGGAAAAGGCCTAAATTGCTTCACAGAGACTGTTGGTAGCAATATGGAGCCTAAAGTTATTTTTGATAAGGCCTTAGAAGGAAATAATTATGAGATGGATGCTAAGGAGACTTTTTATGATCCCTGAGAAGTTAATGATGAAACTATTATTGGAAACTGGAGGACAGGCAATCCATGCTCTAAAGTTGCAGAGAACCTAGCAAGATTAACTCCTGGTGTTTAATGGAAGGCAGAGTTTGAAAATGGTGAGCCTGGGCATATAGCTGAAGAAATTTCCAAAGTAAACCCAGAGAATGTGGCTTGGCTTCTGCTTGCAAAATGCTAGATAAGAGATATGATGAGGACTGAACTGTTGGGTACAAAGAAAACAGAAACCGATTCTGGAAATTCCAAGCCTCTGGAAATCAAGCTCCCAGATGAAAGTACCCCATTGGAGGACTTAACTAAACTTGGCACTTGTAAATCAGGATTTAATATGCAGTTATCTAGGAAGGACTTGTGGAAAATAAATCTTACTCTGATGGCTTGGGCCCTTGCTTCTTGCCTGTTAAACCAACAAGGTTTTTGAGTGAACTGTATGAACAAAACCACTGTCAGCTTGGACTAAAATGGGACATGGAAAGGAGAGATTAAAGAAGAAACAAGTTTAAGAGGAAAACCATGGAAGCTGAGATCTGGAATTAAGACATCACCTTGGTCCAAGAGAGGAGGAACCCCACCCATGTGTGGTTATATCGAAAGAGGGGTAAAGAGTTGAGCCAACTGCCAAAGAAGAGAAACAAAATAATGGTTGGATTCTTGGTTGCTAGATAAGAGTTATGCTGAAACCAACTTTTTATTGAAGGATCACATACATACAAGAAAGTATACAAATGAGAAGTGTACATCTCACGGAATTTTCAGAAATGGAATACAGCCAGTTTACCAGCAACCAAATCAAGAACCAGAACATTCTAGAAGCTCCCTTTGGGTAACTACTCTGCCCTAAGAGTAACTACTATCCCTACTTCCAACAGCATAGAGAGTTTTGCCAGGTTTTCTGCTTTCTGCAAATGGTGTCATACAGTTCTTAGGAACTCTGCCTTATCACAATGTTAGGCTTGTGAGAGTCACCCATGCTGAGATGTGGAGTTGCAGATCATTCATTCTTGTTTTGCTAAAGAGGATTCTGTTGTGTGAATTTATCACAATTTATCCATTTAGTCTGGGCATCTGGGCACCTTCTACTTTGGGGTGATTAAGAATAGTGCTCCTATGAATATGCTAATACATGTGTTTTGGTGAATATTTGTACACATGTCTGCTGGGAATACACCTAGGAGCGGAACTGTTTGGTCGCAGGGTATGTACATTCAACTCTGGCTATTTCATGGAAGAATAAGGATTTTATTGGATGGTGCTTGGAGGCTCAAAGAACTGACAGTGCACTAGACAGGAAACCTAGGAAGATGGAGGGGAGCTCTGTGGGGCCATAGGGGCGGGGGGCAGGAGTACTTGGAAGGACCCTTCCATTCCTGGTGTCATGACCAGTGTACATACCCCGTGTACTGCCAGGCCTGGGCACCTCCTTGCTGGGCCACTGCCCCCTGGTCCCAAGTGTCCACCAATCAATGAACTGATAAATAAAGTATGGTGTATATATACAATGGAGTATTATCCAGCCATAAAAAGGAATGAAGTCCTGATTCTTGGCTGAACCTTGAAGGCATCATGTTGCGTGAAATAAGCCAGACCCAAAAGGACAAATACTGTATAATCTCATGGCTTTGAAACAATTAAATAAAGCAAACTCAGAGTCAGAATCTAGAATACAGGTTACCAGAGGATGCGGTAAGGGGCTAGGGAATGGGAAGTTAAGCTTAAAAATGTACAGGGTTCCTATTTGGAATGAAGGAAATGTTATGGTAATGGATGGTAATGATGGTAGTGCAACATTGCGAATGCAGTTACCAACACTGAAATGTATTTCTGAATATGACTTAAAGGGAAAATACTAGAGTGTATAAATGGCAACAGAATAAAAATTTTTTAAAAATCTGTGGAATGACACAACACAGTAAACCCAAAGTTAAATCATGGACTTTAATTAATTAATAGTACAATTGTAAAAATGCGCTATCATCAATTGTAACAAATGCAAGTTGGTAGTGGTGGGGTGGTATATGGGAATTCTGTATTTTATGCATAATTGTTCTGTAAGCCCACAGCTTCTCTAATAAAGAAAAAAACCCATATGGGTTTCATAGATTCACCATTTTAGAAATCTCAAAAAGACTCTTCCTAAACTGGAAGTAGCACTATCATCTATTAGTACACTAATTAATAAAATTACCACAAGAGAAAGTATAAGTATACAGCCATGGATTTTAGGGGCGTGTTCTTTGCAATAGCTATTGCTAGTCAATAGTATTCTAATGGTATTCTAATGGTAAGGAAAGCAGTATATATTCAGGAGATTATGGCAAGGGTATATAAATATCCCAGTGATAGCACACAACCTGTTAACACAAGATTTACATTCATTTTTAAAATATATATCCATACAAGGGTACTAGCTTTTCTTATATTGACAACATCATTATAATTGGAAGAGACAAAAGAGAACAAGAGAACACTAAAATACAAATTACTTCCTTTCAAACAGGAAGAGGCTGGACTACGAATCTTAATAAGGTACAAGGATCAGATACTGTTTTAAAAGTTTTAGGAACATACTCTTCCTCAAAAGGACAAGCTATATCACATCCAATCATAAACAAATGACAACAGTTGCAATCACTCAAAACTAAAGACTAGGCACAAAATCGATAGGTTTATATGATTTTGGAAAAAGCATACCCCATATAGGTACATTATTGAAAGTAATTTATGAAACACCAAGGAAAAGCAACACGTGTCTGGAGAAAGACAGGAATTAGCATTATGACAACTAAATCAAGCAATTACAACTAATCAGACATTAGCACCAATATTAATAAACTCTATATTTAGGTGAGAATGTGTATTTACCCACGGGTTTGCCAGACAATCATTATGGACCAAGGCAACAAAAGACTCTAAGTTCTAAGCATTAGGTTTCTGGAATAAAAGAATTGCCATGGGTTGAGACCAGATAAGAATGTCTGGTCACTGAATGAAGCACTGCAACACACAAAGCCATAAACAGAAATCAAAGCATGTGGTGAAGAAGTTTTATAACCCCTACTGGCGTGCGCAAAACAAACACCAAATGAGCACAAAATAATCGTGCCCAATCAACAGGTCTCAAATGAAAATGGCGTATTTCTCAGCACAACATTCAGGTCTGCCATCTGCATTAGTTGAAGGAATCTGAGCATTGCTAACTGCAGCTTGCCAGAATTTCTGAGGGGGTGAAACAATCCAAATGCAAGCGGTTGAGCAACGGGGACAAACCTGGCCCAAGGCCCTTGAAAATGCATGTTTTACAGTGGGGGGCCACCATGACCTGCTCTGGGGTAAGTTGGAACACTGCAGCTTTGAGACCCAAATATGCAAAAGCCATAGCCGGTGAGGAGACAGGGCATTCAGCACAATGCGAAGAATTAGTAGCAAGCTGGCTGGCAATTGCTAAAAGAGAAAAAGGAGAGAATATGTATTTATACTTTATATGTTCAGGACCTAATAGAGTATCCTTTGAACTGGAAACTGAATAATTGGAAAATTAATGACTATGACATTTGGAGCTAAGGCACCTGGGATAAAATACCTAACTCAGAACTAGGTATTATGATCTCACATGTATCAGCACATCAAAATGACAAATCTAAGACAACAAAATACAATAATGCAGTAGAAAGGTTAATTTTGGTAGAAAGAAGACATTAGGAAACTATATATAAGGTAATCACAAAGATAGAAAAAGGAGAATGGGAAATACAGAGAGATGAAATAACACCAAGAAGGAAAATTTTCAAATGGGCTTGTGAACAGACAGACACCATGGATTATGTGGTAAATGGATACAAAGGAAGAATTTGCCCCATATGCATGTATTGCAAGGTACATTGTTCACAAATATGAGGGGTGAAAAATATTTTATACATGGAAATAGAAAAACATTGCATCCAGATACAGAATTTCAAATAATGCAAAATGAAAGAATATATATTTATATTTTAATGTTCAGGACCTAACAGGGTATCCTTTGGACTGGAAACTGAATAATTGGAAAATTATTCTAGGTAATACAGGCCAACTGAAAATGGAATAGTGGGAACAGTGTTAGTTAGAAGCAGAGACAGAGCCATGTAGATACGAGTATTTATAGCACCAACTCATGCAGGACTTACAGGATATCCCTGGGCAAAGGACATCTAACACCTATTAAACATACCAATATCATGCCTGGTTGGAAGCCAACTCACTGCAAGAATGGAGGGGGAGCCAGCCTGTGATTCCAAACTCCCCAACTTCTACAACACCACATCGGCCACACAGCCGAGCAACTTGATATGGATTGAATCTGAAAGTGCAGCCATTGGTCCTACGGCACCAGCCCTGGGCCACAGGCACTTCAGCATTTTCCAAGAATGGAGTGAGGCCATGGAGCCGAGCCCCGCCAGGGTGAGCAGCTGGGACGAGGACTGGCTGGAACTGGCAATGCCCCGCACCAACCATGGGCACGGAGAACCTTGATAATTCTCTGCTGAAGGTACTGGACTGAGCCTTCTGAACGGTTTCTGATTCAGTTGGATGCTTTTCAGGCACTATTCAAGTATTTAGCATACAAACAAGATTTGATACCTGATTTGGTTTCTGTAATCACGTACTGCAGTGGAAAAGGAGGTGTGTATGACACTAAGTTAGTGCTCTAGAACCATTCACTAAAAAAAGGCAGCAGAAAGGGTTCTAAGAAGCCAATTTTCTGCCAGAGTAGCTTCTGTTAGGGAAACTGGTAATACATCCATGGGATACCAGCTAGGTTCTCTAAAGGGCTATATATCTTTGTTATTGTTTAGCATTATGCTTGCTATGCTTTTGCTGAGTGATTGTTCCACCAGCACTAATCGTGGGAGTCATAGTTTAAATGTGACTGGTAATTCTCTCAGTGAGCCTACAACGATAGTCACAGCAACCGAGGACCCAATTATACAAATTAAAGGAAAATATTCCATTTCCTGCTGGCTGTACTGACTCGCAGAAATAAGCAGCGTCCACACCTCGGCATACCTGTGTGAGTGCAAGAGTACAGCAGAGTTAGGACATTTAATCTCTCATGCTTGCACAGATTGCTTTGGCCA